>NW_027507785.1:51090243-51440243 GCF_037356315.1 Lithobates pipiens
TTAATGCATTCTATGCATTAAGGTGAAAAAACATCTGACCTTGCCTGCGCCCCCAGCCCCCCGTTTTACTTACCTCACCCCTCGAAAGTCCCGCGCTCGTCCCCGCCGTCCTTTCCACCGTTCAGCCTGGCCGCTGATTGGCTGGAGTAGATGGATGGAAAGCAGCACAGCCATCGGCTCGCGCTGCTGTCAATCACATCCACTGATGCGGAGCGCCGGGGGGCGGGGCCGTGTGATACAGCGAGTGGCTATAGCCGCCGGCTGTATCACGGGTGCGCGCCCGTAGGTGCTTCTCACCATGCGAGGGAGCTCGCATAAACGTGAGAAGCACCTGCGGGAGGAAGCCGAGACAGCCGCCGAGGGACCCCAGAAGAGCAGGTTCGGGGCCACTCTGTGCAAAACGAGCTGCATAGTGGAGGTAAGTATAACATGTTTGTTATTTAAAAAAAAAAAAAAAATGTTCACTTTACAATCCCTTTAAGCGGTGAGCACTTATATCTTTTCTTTCTCTACCCTTGACCTGGCGTCCTTGCTGAGATCTAAGGAGACGTGAGAGAAGTTTATTGGCCGTGTTAACCCTTTTGATACCCACTTGCATGACCACCTGCTTGCACAGGGGTCCATGCCATAAGGTGAGAGTGATTAGTTAGACTGGAGGAGGAGGGATTGTCACACTACTTGTGGGGAAAAACAAATGACTTACATCAGTGCTACAGTTTGAATTAATTTAAAACGTAATTGTGTGAACTGTGAAGTTAAGTCATGGATTGTGGAAACTAACTAGTGTCGGGTGATTGTATATAGTGGATACCACATTTACCACTGACTAATGCAGAGCTGAAATGCAAGGAGATCAGCTAAAAGTAGTTGGATCTGTATGTGCGTTTATAATTAATCAAAATTAGTCGATTAATCGATTTAAAAATAAATAAATAGATTAATCGAACACCAAAATTGTAATCAGTAACAGCCCTAGAAGTAAAGCCTGTATCTCAATGAGTTTATAAGCACATGGGATCCATTAATTTCTTGGAAGTAGATTTCTTGCAGAATGAGTAACGTTGTTTTTTTCCATGCCTGCTATGTGCGGTTTTTGCTCTGCGGTATTCTCCTCCAGTACAGCCTGAGCTCTGCGCCACTAATCTAATTAAACTTTAAAGTGACCAACTTTATTCTGGAGGAAAAAAGCAGAATAGAAGAAACATCCGCATTTTTTTTTTTTTTAGCTAGTAAGTTGTATATCCACAATAAGAGCCAAGCTTATTTCCACTGCAGTGAACTCGCATCCGGAAATGCATAATTCATGTGCCATCTATTTGTCCTAGGGCTAGCATACTATTATTTAGTTGCAAGTGACATAACCGCACTGTGCGGAAAAAAAATAAAATTCTGTTTATCTGGTGTGACTTGTATATTTATGATGTCAAACGTGTGGGCGATGAACAAGTACTGTAGGATTTATTCTACACTAGGGACAGGCTTGTAGTGTTATCTGCAACTGGGTGGGGGGATATGGGAGCGCTCGCCATAATGTGCAAACTTACCAACAAGTTTCTCATCCAGCAAAAGACCGCTCTGTTACCTCGGTCATCACTGCCGCCATCTTTTCCGATTTGATTTTTTTTAATTTTTTTTTGTCTTTGGATGGCCAGTGACGACTTATTTAACCACTTCACCCCCGGAAGATTTGGCTGCTGAATGACCAGGCCGTCATTTGCGATGCGGCACTGCGTCCATCTAACTGACAATTGCGCGGTCGTGCGACGCTGCACCCAAACAAAATTGACGCCCTTTTTTTCCCCACAAATGGAGCTTTCTTTTGGTGGTATTTGATCACCTCTGCATTTTTTATTTTTTGCGCTATAAACAAAAAAGAGTGACAATTTGGAAAAAACACAAATGGGGGTTATTTACTAAAGGAAAATCCACTTTGCACAGAAATTGCACTTGGAAGTGCAGTCGCTGTAGACAAGAGGGGGACATACAAGGAAAATAAACAGCATTTTAGCTTGCACATGATTGGATGATAAAATCAGCAGAGCTTCCACTAATTTCAGATCTACCCCTTAGATTTAGAGCGACTGCACATTTAAGTGCACTTGCAGTGCAAAGTGGATTTGCCTTTCGTAAATAACCCCAATATTTTGTACTTTTTGCTATAATAAATACCCCCCCCCCCCCCTTTATTTTTTAAAAAAGCTAATTTTTTTTTCTCAGTTTACGACAAAATGTATTCTTCTACATATTTTTGGTAACAAAAAACACAATAGGCATATGTTGATTGGTTTGCATAAAAGTTATAGCATCTGCAAAATAGGGGATAGATTTATAGCATTTTTATTATATTATTATATTTTTTTTTTTTTACTAGTAATGGCGATCTGAATATCTCTATCTCTCGATATCTAGGCAAGTGTCGTCTTGCTCAAGGCAGCCCTCCCCCCGATTAAGTAATCTTCAATGCACTGCAAAAAAAATAAAAAAAAAGCACAGGAGGGAGCAAACGTCTAGCGCGTTATCACCATAGACACTTATTTAAAGTGGTTGTAAACCCTTACAAACCACTTTGACCTACAGGTAAGCCTAGATTAAGGCTTACCTGTAGGTCCAAGAAATATCTCCTAAACCTATACGGTTTAGGAGATATTTGACGAAAGACAGGCACCGCTGTCTACAGCGATATGCCGCAAGTGGGGGCTCCCGTGCGCATGCGCGGGAGAGACGTCATCGCGGCTTCGTCGAATGACAGCGGCGGAGCAGCGAGACCCACCGAGAAGATGGATGCTGCTACTACAGGGGACAGCGGTGACTTCGCTGGTTCCTGTGTCAGGTAAGTGACACATAATGGGGTAGTATGCGATGCATAGTAGTCCATTATGCTTTACCTTTGCAGAGAATCAAAGAGGAAGTAAACCCATCAGGGTTTACTTCCTCTTTAATCTTATAAACCATTTCATACTCTCAAACATGAGTGAAAGCAGGCGTATCCAACATCATCTCCAGCCGTAGATGATGTTGTCTAATAATATACCACACAGTTGGAAGGTTGATGCGTTTCAGGGGATAGATCCCCTTCCTCAGAGCTTTAGGCAGGGGGCGTGTCTCCTGAAACGCGTCATAATTTTACTATATGATTAGATTATGCCACCTACAGCTGGAGTTTTTTGATACACCTGTTTTTATTCAAATTTTTGAGTATTCAGTTGTTATATTATTTATTATATAAATGTCTATGGTGGTAATGCGCTAGGTGTTTGCACCCTCCTGTGTGTGTTTTTTGCAATCCCTTTAAGGTCCGGTTCACACCGCTGCGGGTGAGAGATCCGGATGTGATTCGCACCGCACTGCAGTGCAAATCACATCCGATCTCCGTAGCGATGCGAGTTCAGCCATACAGATAGTATGGCTGAATTCGCATCGCTCCCGCCGCAAACTCGCACGGGACCCTTTTTTTGGTCCGCAGCAGAATCGGATCGCATGGGTGTTCACACCATGCGATCCGATTCCTGTGCGAGTGTGCAGATCGCACTGCGATATGCGGACGGATCTGGGGGTGTCATTAACATTTCATTGACACTCCCAGCAGTCCGCATAGGGCAGCGTGAACTGCCGGCGGGAGGCATGCGATGCGGGAAAACGCAGCGGATTCGCGGCGTTCCCGCATCGCTATGGTGTGAACCTAGCCTAAAAGTGATTAAAGTGTTACTGAACCCTGGACCCTGCATTCACTATATCTGGTCTCCCACAGTACATAGAACATGGAAATGCAATTATTTTAGTAAATATAAACTGATAAATACATTTTCTCATCAGCAGTATATAGCAGTCTTGTGACTTCTATCCGTGTCTGGTTAAAACTTGTAGGAGGAGGAGTTTTCATTCTCCTTTGTCCTATGAGGCTGCATGACCCCTGACCCTCTGTCTGGACAGTGCTGATTTGCTCTTTGCTGATCACATGCACCCTCCCAAGAATAAAACAAAACTCTACCAATACACACCAAACTGAGCATGTGCAGAGCGCCCCCAAGGCTCTGTGCTATCAGGAGATGGATTGGGGACTATGGAAGAAGGGGAGGATCAGAGAACACAGGAACACAGCCTTTTTACACAATGCGTAGGAGTAACCCCTTTAGGTTCCACAGTGAGTATAACAAGCATTCTTTAGACCCCTTTCACACTGGGGCATTTTTCAGGCGTTTTTCATGCGCTTTAGCGTTAAAAAAAAAGCACCTGAAAGAAGCCGCAACTGCAATCCCAATGTAAAAGCCCGAGTGCTTTCACACCGAGATCCCTTTCACACTGGGGCGTTTTTCAGGCGCTTTAGCGTTAAAAAAAGCGCCTGAAAGAAGCTGCAACTGCAATCCCAATGTAAAAGCCCGAGTGCTTTCACACTGAGGCGCTGCGCTCCAAGCAGCTTCTTTGGAGCTCCTAAAGCGCCCCTTCCCATTGAAATCAATGGGAAGCGCCTGAAAAACGCTTTTGGCAGCAGTGTTTTGTGGGCACTTTTAACCCTTTATTTGGCCACTAGCAGGGGTTAAAAGCACCCCAATAACGCTCGAAAACCGCTGGTAAAGCGCCGCTAGTTTAAGCGGCGCTTTACGAGCGTTTTCCGGGCGCTGACATTGTGAAAGGGCTCTTAAAGTACTCGGGCTTTCACATTGGGACTGCAGATGAGGCTTCTTTCAAGCGCTTTACAGGCGCTTTTTTTAACGCTAAAGCGCCTGAAAAACGCCCCAGTGTGTAAGGGGTCTTACTGCATCTACAGACTGATTTTACTGTTGTGGGTTTAGTAATCCTTTAACCGTATTTCCCCAAAAACTCCTCCCTTCTTTCCAGCGGTGACGCGACAGCTCCGCTTCCCTTGCTACCTCTCCCAGCAGTGACTTGGTCTAAAAGTCGATGAGTGCATCACTTCTGTTGCGGTTGTTTTTATACAGGAAAGTGACACATTAGCAGAAATTGTAAACAGGAATGTTTGTTCTGTTTTTTGTAGCAGTTCAAAGTGAGCGGAAACCATTTGACATTCAGCGGGAGAAGCCATCCAACTGTGCGGCATCGACGGAAAAGATCTACATCCGGAAAGACCTGCGGAGTCCGCTTATAGCGACGCCAACGTTCGTCTCCGACAAAGATGGTGGGAGGTTAGACATAATCTACATTGTTTTTTTTTTTTTTTTGTTTTGTTTTTTTTATCAATATCTGTTAGGGAATTGATTGTTATATAAACCTTGAATTGCGAGCATAATTCGTTCCAGAAACATGCTTGTAATCCAAAGCACTCGTATATCAAAGCGAATTTCCCCATAAGAAATAATGGAAACGCAAATGATTTGTTCCACTACCATTTATTCATAGGTCCTTGAGTTTATAGTCCATATAAAAAGATTATAGCAATGTAACTATAAAATGTCCATCCACAAATGGAAGCCACCACAAGGGTACTTGATTGAGAGAGTGACGTTCCGCAATGCATTCTCTGAATTAAGATTAAAAATGCCCAACTACCTTTCATACCCCCCCCATCCCTAAACACTAACCTGGTCACTGTTGCCACTTCCAGCAGTCTCAGTTGCAGCGTCGCAGCCTTTCCTGGTCTCAAAGGAGTCACCGAGGGCAATAGAGCGATCGGCTCCCTACTGCTTTCGGTCACACCTGTCAGGAGGGAGTAGTGGTTTGCCGGCACTGTGTGTGTCTAATGAAGCACACAGCCTAGTTCAGGAACGCCCCTGTGTGGGTGCCTCCTTGGCACCTAACTTGCTAAGAAAGCACCTGGAGGAAGGAGACGCTGGAGGACTGTCAGAAGAGGAGGTAAGGGATCTTTCTTTGCAATATCGTTGTACAGAGTAGGTAAGTCTGACTTTTTAAATAAAACTTTGAATAAAACAAAAAAATGAACGATGGCCTTTAGTATCACTTTAAATGTTAAATGGAATGGGAAGCACATTATTTGTGAAAGTATAAAAAAAAAAAAAAACTTCTTGCTTTTATAACATGTTGCAACATATATTACATAAGAGAATATTCACTTAGGTAAGCAGCAATAAACTGAAACCTGATTGGTTGTTTAGGTTGATGTACTTAGTTCAGTCATTGCTGTTTGGCTGCTTTGTTGAATGTGTACCTGCCTGTGTACCATGACCATTAAAAAAAATTATATATTTTCCTGTGTTAAGACAATCAGGACTTCTCGATCCGGGTATGCTGGTCAACATTCAGCAGCCGCATGTAAGAGAAGACGGCACTGTGGTTCTGTCTGCAGACGCAAAGGTGAGTCCAGTAATAACTATTAATTTATACTTCCTAATTACCCATTAATCCCTTTAAATAGTTTTCATTTCTTGGAGAATCCCTAGTAAAATTAACTCATTGGGGTCAATATGAGGAATGCTTCTTACATTGGTGATCAGTGGGAAGAATGTTCCTTACATTCTTCCCATTCGGGCAGCACAGTGGTGTAGTGGTTAGCACTTTCACCTAGCAGCAATAGGGTTGCTGGTTCAAATCCCGACCACGACACTATCTGCCTGAAGTTTGCATGTTCTCCCTGTGCCTGCGTGGGTTTCCTCCGGGTACTCCGGTTTCCTCCCACACTCCAAAGACATGCTGGTAGGTTAATTAGACCCTGTCCAAAAAAATTGGCCATAATATGTGTATGTCAATGTTGTAAGTGTGTCGGGACTCTACAGGTTAAGGACCGCATAAATAGCTGCAGATGGACACCGGTGGCAAGAAAAGTGCCCCGAGGTGATTCAGTTTGTATAGGTAGCGCTATACAAGTCATTCATACATTGGTGATCAGTGAGAAGAATGTTCCTTACATTGGTGATCAGTGGGAAGAATGTTCCTTACATTGGTGATCAGTGGGAAGAATGTTCCTTACATTGGTGATCAGTGAGAAGAATGCCCCTTACATTGGTGATCAGTGGGAAGAATGTTCCTTACATTGGTGATCAGTGGGAAGAATGTTCCTTACATTGGTGATCAGTGGGAAGAATGTTCCTTACATTGGTGATCAGTGAGAAGAATGTTCCTTACATTGGTGATCAGTGGGAAGAATGCCCCTTACATTGGTGATCAGTGAGAAGAATGTTCCTTACATTGGTGATCAGTGGGAAGAATGCTCCTTACATTGGTGATCAGTGAGAAGAATGTTCCTTACATTGGTGATCAGTGAGAAGAATGTTCCTTACATTGGTGATCAGTGGGAAGAATGTTCCTTACATTGGTGGTCAGCAGGAAGAATGTTCCTTACATTGGTGATCAGTGGGAAGAACGATCCTTACATTGGTGATCAGTGGGAAGAACGATCCTTACTTTTTGTCTCATATGTGATGGGGGGGAGAATCAAAAATGTTAAAGCGGTTCTCCACCCTAAAGGGGAAGTTCCGCTCATCTGATCCCTGCCCCCCTCCGGTGTCACACTCGGCACCTTTCAGGGGGGAGGGGGGTGCAGTTACCTTGATAATCCAGGTATCTGCACCCACTTCCGGGACAGACCGCTGCAGAGGCCCCCCCCCCCCATTGTGTTCTGGGAAACACACAGTTCCCAGGACACAGTGGGGACCAGCAGAGACGCGCATGCGCAGTAGGGAACCGGGCAGTGAAGCTGCCACGCTTCACTTCCCGATTCCCTGACAGAGGATGGTGGCGGGGGCAGCAGAGAGACGAGTGATCGCTCGTCATCTGCCGCCGACATCGCTGGACCCTGGGACAAAGAAAATGAAACACATGAAAATGTCAATTGCAATGCACATGTTATATATCGCCATGCACGCCAGAGCGAGAGTAATAATTCTAGTACCAGACCTGCAACGTAACACTAAGCTGATGACATATAGGGGGGCTTCAGAGGCGTCGCATATAGAAAATATAGGGTACTGAAATTTGTCGGCATTTCATGGGAGCAAACAAATTTAAGGTTTGACATGTTGGATATTTATTTACTTGGTGCAACCTCGGCTTTTTAAAAAAAAAATGTGGGTAGTTTATTGCGTTTTGTGTGCCCTGAAAGTCACAGTGTATTGTTTTACTGACATTTTGCATTTCCTAGACCTTTTGTGGTAATATTGTGAAAATTGGAACTACCACCATTTCATTCTCTAGGGCAGTGCTGGCGAACCTTGGCACCCCAGATGTTTTGGAACTACATTTCCCATGATGCTCAATTACACTGCACAGTGCATGAGCATCATGGGAAATGTAGTTCCAAAACATCTGGGGTGCCAAGGTTCGCCGCCACTGCTCTAGAGTGTCTGCTTTCAGAAAATATATAATGTCTGGGGGGATTTTGTGTAAACTTCAGGCCTAAAAATTATTATTTTTTAAACGTGCGCAAATAATTAAAAAAAGACAGCTCTGGCAAAGAAAAGGTTAAACAGTGACAAACTTCGGTACCCCAAATTTTCCATAGGAGATTCTACGGGTCAACCATTTAGCGTTAACTGTGAATAATAGCCCCGGAATGATTGCTCTCACTTTTTTTGGGGGAGGGAGGTTGAGTGCTGAGGTGTAATCAATCCCTATGTGATTAGAATTCTGCTGTGACTGGTCTCTTTATTGAGCCATCGCCCCTAATGTCTCGCCTGCCCATCACTAATGCTAAAAGGAAGAGCAGATTGCACTCCATTAGCTTCTGCCACAGTGGCATGGAAGTGATCGATCGGCTTCCATGCATTCCCAGTGTGGGTAAATGAAGGGTAATTGCACTTTTTTTTTTTTTATTTACTTATTTATTTTCTTTCTTTAAATGCATGTTTTCTAAATCTCTAGACGGAAGCCAGTCAAGGTGGACTGGGAACTCTGGCAAACGTTGTCAGTTCGCTCGCCAATCTCACGGAGTCGGAAAACAATGGGGACAGTTCAGACGCCCAACCAGAGGACCAATTCTCCAGTGAGATCACACGGTGAGCGCCCCGAAGATTGTGGCTATGATTAGTGTGCAGAGAATGTGAATTGTGTCCCTACAGCAAAGCAGTACAGACACCAACGACCAGCCTACTTTTCATAAAAGATCAGGTCCACAACAGGTTTATGTGTTCTGATCAGAGTAGGGAAGGGTTCAGCCACCCTATTGGTGATCATTGCTCTTTCCAGGAAATATGGCAAGGAGATCTTCTCCTTTCCCCTGATGTGGCTGTGAATGGCTTAGCTTTGTTTTTAAGTGGCTCTGCTGTGATCCACTTCCCGACCATGCTATAGCCAAAAGACGGCTACGGCACGGTCGTCCGGTTCCGGGAGGGCATCCATGGAGGTCCTCCCAGAACCACATCACCGGCGCACCCTCTGGGGGCGTGCATACGGTGCGCTCTGTGATTGCTGTGTCCTTCAGCTGATCACAAATCGCGGTAAAGAGCCGATCGCAGCAGCCCTTTACCATGTGATCAGCTATGTCCAATCACAGCTGTTCACATATAAACAAACTTGCTTGTTATCGGCATTGCTTTTTCCTCATGCTGAATGGAGAGCTGGTGACAACCGGCAATTCTAACAGGGCACATTTACACTGGTAATAAGGGCACTGAGTTTTCTTACTTTCTGCTATTAAACATATCCAATAAAAAAATGAAAAATCTCTTCATCAGTTTAGGGCGATATGTATTCTGCTACATATTTTTGGTAAAAAAAAATCCCAATAAGCGTAAATTGATTGGTTTAAGCAAAAGTAATAGCGCCTGCAAACTATGGGGTTATATTTATGGAATTTTTATTTTTTAACTAGTAATGGCAGCGATCAGAGACTTATAGCAGGACTGCGATATTGAGGCAGACAAATTGGACATTGAGTGACACTTATTTATTTTATTTTATTTTTTAATTTTTGGTCTTTTTTTTTTTTTTTCTTGTTCACTTGTTTCGCAAAAAATAAAAAAACCCAGTGGTGATTAACCACTTGCTGACCACATGACTTAAATATACAGCGGCACTCCTGTGCAGGATCACATACCTAGTTTGTGATCCTGCACTTCCTGGGTCTTGGGCGCTTACACATGCCACTGGTGACTTGCTCCCACTTTGATTACACACAGCGGGAGCTGATCTGCGGGAACTGCAGACTCTGTGTCCGCCGGCACCCACTGATCATTGGGTAGAGAGCCAGAAAGCCGTAAACAAGGCAGGTCGCCGTTCTGTCAGTAGGCAAGGTATTGATCCTGTGTTCCTGCAAAGCAGGAACACGGATCTATGTCTTCCCCCTCGTCAAAGCTCCTCACCCCCCCCCCCCACACAGTATATAAGCACTGGCTAGGCACAGAGTTAACCCTTTGATCCCTCCCGATGTTAACTCCTTCCCAGCCAGTATCATAAGTACAGTGACAGTGCATATTTTTAGCAATGATCACTGTATTCGTGTCACTCGATGTCCAATTTGTCCACCTCAATTTTGCAGTCCCGAAATAAGCCTTTGATCTCTGCCATTACTAGTAAAAAATAAAATAAATTCCATAAATATAATCCATAGTTTACTTTTGCGCAAATCAATCAATTTACACTGGGATTTTTTTTTTTACCAAAAATATGTAGCAGAATACATATTGGCCTAAATTGATGAATAAATCCTATTTATTTATTTTTTTATTTATTTTTTATTACTGGATATGTTTTATAGAAGAATGTAGGACATTTTTTTTTATTTTTTTTTTGGTTTGTTTTTTTCAAAATTGTCTCTTTTTTTTTTTTTTTTTTTTTTGTTTATAGTTCAAAAAAATGCAGTGGTGATCAAATACCACCAAAAGAAAGCTCTATTTGTGGGAAAAAAAGGACGTTCATTTTATTTGGGTACAGCGTCGCGCGACTGCGCAATTGTCAGTTAACGCAGTGCCATATCACGAAAAATGGCCTGGTCATGAAGGTGTGGGTAAATCTTCCAGAGGTCAAGTGGGTAAATACCACCAAATGAAAGCTCTATCTGTCTCAGAAAAATTGATAAAAATGTCATACTGTCGCACTTTGAATGACAATTGCGCGGTCATGCAACACTGTACCCATATGAAATTTTTATACATTTTTTTGGAGACATAGAGCTTTCATTTGGTGCTATTTACCTACTTGACTTCCGGAAGATTTACCCACCCCTTCATGACCAGGCCATTTTTTGCCAGCTTGGCTGCAAAGCCTAAATGGCATGCCACAGGCCCTACAAGGAAGAGGGAAGGGGTACAACATAACTGAATTGTTGGGTCTGTAAACTGCTGCTACAGATTTGCAAGTGTGACGTCGCCCATACTAATAAAATACCACCCTTAGGCCTTATTCACATGGGCTTACTGCAGCGTGCACCCGGGCAACGGCCATGTTCACCCACATGGGTATCGCAGGTGTTGTGTGCATCCAGTCCCATTCATGTCTGTCTGCGTTCGGAGCCGTGCGCTAGCATGGCTGTCAATTTGGGAACAGTGGCTGCGTCTGCACAGCCTCTGCGTTCAATTGACATGAATGGGACTGCCTGCACAGAGACGCACGGGACACCTGTGCATCTCCGTTTAGACAATCTCTTCCCTCGCAGGGTGTACGCTGTAGTACACCCCATGTGATTGATATCTTATAGTGTGTGTGTGTGTGTGTGTGTGTGTGTGTGTGTGTGTGTGTGCTGAAACTTTTTTTAATTTTTTCTATATCACACATTGAGATTTGTCCACTGACTCTCGTAGGGCTTTTGATACGTTAGCAAAAGCACTTAACACGTCAGAGTCAGCCGGTGGACAGAACCAGGCGGAAGCAGACGGGATGGACCCCGCAGCCGGAGGGAACATTCACGTCATTAGCCGGGATCAGGCCACCCCTATCCTGGAGGTGGAAGGACCCCTTTTGTCAGACACACACGTCACATTTAAGGTAGGTGGCGATACCCCCTTTAAACGTGCATGTTTTCTAAGGCCGCCACCCCATAGGGTTTGATGTGATCTACATCTGTTTTCTTTTTTGTGTTGCAGCTAACTATGCCCAGTCCGATGCCGGAGTATCTGAATGTACATTATATTTGTGAGTCGGCTTCCCGCCTGCTTTTCCTTTCCATGCACTGGGCTCGATCTATTCCAGCCTTCCAGGCCTTGGGGTAAGTCTGATTTGTCACTTCTTCAGCTAATAGCTAGTAATAGGTCTGTTGCTGTGTTACAGCAGTTCAAGACCTCATGTGTTACTTTTGAAGTGGTAGTAAATTTTTAATTTTTTTTTTAACTTGTACCTACAGGTAAGCCTATAATAAGACTAATGCCCTGTACACACGGCCGGACATTCCGACCACAAAATCCGTCGCATTTTTTCTGACAGATTTTGTCCGAAACTGGTGTTGCATACACACGGCCGGATAAAGTTTTCGGAAGATCGTTCGGAACGTGGTGACGTTCGGTGCGTACAACGGGACTACATAGAGGCTAGTAGCCAATAGCTTTGTTCTCGTAATTTGATCTGGCACTTTGTCGGAAATCTCTACAAACGATCGGAAAAAGTCAGATTGGATTTTTTGGTCGGAAAATTTTAGATCCTGCTCTCAAATTTTTTCCGTCTGAATTTCTGACGGAAAAAGTCAGAGCCCAAACACGATCGGATTTTCCGACAATATAATCCGATCGGACCTTTTCTGTCTGAATTTCCGACCGTGTCTACAAGGCATTACTTGTAGGTACAGCGAATATCTCCATACTAGTGCATTGTGCAATTGCTTTGCAGGGGATTTTTATTAAATTGTTTTTAAATGCTGCTACTGGTTTAAGTATGTTTCCCTTGATATTCAAAGCTAATCAGGGCTGTTTAGAGGGCGATAAATAAAATGCAGGAGAATTGGAGGACTGGAGAAGTTTTAAAAACAAAAAAAACAGAGCTGTCCCAGCACTCGGCATTGTAAGTCAGCAAGGGGGCCCTAATTAAATCTAACATTTTAAAAGGTTTAGCTGCAAAAATTTGCATGTACAGTTAAAGCGGGAGTAAACCCAGTTTCAAAAAACACTTACATTCCCGGCATGCCGGAAATGCTAACTTTCACATTGGCTGTGCTCTCAACCAAACTTTCAAACCATCCAATGGCTGGTTTCATAACTGATCACCTGTGCAGCATTATGGCAGTTGAAGAATCATTAGAGGCCAAGATGGCAGCTTCCTTGACTGAAAACGATAGAAGGGTTTACTTCCACTTTAAGTCCTTATATATTTGGACACAGGCACAATTTTAGTTTTTTTCGGGTATTTGCTAACACATATTCAAGCTATAAATATATAATGGATATGGGCTGAAAGTGCACACTCAGGTTTAAGTTGGGGTTATGTACATCCAAATCGGAGGAAGGGTTTAAGAATTACAGTTCTTAAAGTGGAAGTAAACTCTCCTATTTTCAGCCAAGAAAGCTGCCATCTTTGCCTCTGTTTAATCTGCAACTGCTATGGTGCTGCACATGTGATTCGTTATGACACCAGCCATTGGATGGTTTGATAGTTTGGCTGAGAGCACAACCAATGTGCAGTTAGCGTTCCCGGCATACCTTTTTTTTTTAACTGTTTAAATCCATGGGTTTACTTCCACTTTAAGAATGGCCAGCCCGCTCCCCCTTTTTCAAGGGGCCAAAAGTAATTGGACAATTGAATCAAAAGCTGTTTCATGGCCATGTGGGGGCTACGCCTTCATTATTTCTTCATCAAGTAAGCAGGTAAAAGGTCTGGAGTTGATTTGCATTTGGAATCTATGGCTGTGAACCTTCTTCATGCATTCAAAGGAGTTGTCCATGCAAGTGAAAGAGGTCTATGTAAGGCTTCAAAAACAAAACAAATCCACCAGAGAGATGGCAGCAACATTAGGAGTGGCCAAATCAATAGTTTGGTACATTCTGAGAAAAGAAGAATGCAGTGGTGAGCTCAGCAACATAAAAAGGCCTGCACATCCACAGAAGACAAGTGGTGGATGATCACAGGATCCTTTTATATGGTAAAGGAAAAACCCATTCACAACATCCAGACAAGTGTAGGACACTCTGCAGGAGGTGGGCCTATCATTATCAAAGTCTACAATCAATCGGCGCTTGCTAAACCATGCTGTGATTTGACACAGCATAAGTTTGGCAGCAGGTTTCAGCCAACGATTTCTGCTGAAACCTGATGATCAGCTATTTCCAATTTCTTGAATTACAAAAACGCAGAAATCTGTGCACAGGGAACAATGATCTGGCTGTTTGTTCTCCCCAAAAAGCAGGGACAAAAAACAGCCAGATCAGAAAATAAAAGCAGCACACATAATACACATTAGGAACATTTAACCCCTTGATTGCCCCTAGAGGTTACCCCAATCCCAGTCAATGTCATTAGTACAGTGCTAGTATACAGTATAATCCCTGATCACTGTATTAATATCACTAGTCACGTTGGTGTCTGTTGGAGACAGATTTGCCGCCACACTGTCAGTCACACTTTAAGTCGGTGATCACTGCCATTACAGTATAACATCTATAGTTGCGTAATTCCAGTGTGTGTGTGTGTGTGTGTGTGTGTAAAATTTCAACCAATCCCTGCCTGTGTGTAATAAAAAAAAAAAAAAAAAAAAAAATTATTATATATATATATATATATATATATATAGCATAGTTTGAGACCCCCTGCGTGGCCCCTGCCTCTTTGCAATCTTCTGGGACACGTCACAGGTCCCAGAAAATTGCCTGGCCATTAGCAGAGCGCAGTGCGGCTGCCGGGTGCCCACAGCTGCTATGACAGCGCTGCGGAGAGGAGGGGGAGAGGAGTCGGGCTCCGTGCGGCCACATCGCTGGACTGTGGGACAGCTGAGTGTGTTTGTTAAAAGTTTTAATAAACTAAAAACAAGTGGAACTCCACTTTAAGCTGCTGCCTTTTTTTTTTTTTCCTTTCACGTCACATAAACTGTACTTAAAGCGGGAGTCCACCGGGAGTTCCGCCGTTTTTTCTTTTTTTTAAAGCCAGCAGCTACAAATACTGCAGCTGCTGACTTTTAAAATAATGACACTTACCCGCCCAGCGCGCCCGCGATGCCGTCACCCGAAGCCGATCTCTCGATCGTCTCTCGGGTGCTGCCGCCGCCATCTTGGCTATGGGAATCAGGAAGTGGAGCCTTTCCGCTTCATTTCCCGGTTCCCTACTGCGCATGCGCGAGTCGCGCTGCGCAATAAGGATGGTCCCCGCTGTCTCTGGGATCTGTGTGTTTCCCAGCAGGCAGCGGGGGGACTTTCGGAAAGGGGTGTACCTTCTGCAGAATCTACGCCGGAAGTGGGTGCATATATCTGTAATGTACAGGTACCTGCACCCCCCTCCCCCCTGAAAGGTGCCAATTGTGGCGCTGGAGGGGGGGGGGGATTCCAATGAGCAGAAGGTCCACTTTAGGGTGGACCTCCGCTTTAAGGTCCAGGTTGGCGTTTCCTCTCCAGTGAGAACTAGTGCAGCAAACCTTCCCCTATTGGCCCGTACATACGATTTGAAAATCGGACAACGGATTGTCTGTTTTTTTTGCGTTTTTTAATTTTTTTATTTATTTTTATTTTTTTGCATGCTAGTCGCATATCAAAAATAGAGAGGTTTCTAAAGTTTAAAAAAGTTCTCGTACGACAGAATTAAAAATCGGAAGTGATGTCATGTGTTGTAGTAAATTTCTATTGTATTTTCGGACAACAACTCTACTGATTAAACGGAATTCGTACGATCTGGTAAAAATGTTGTGTTTGTCCGATCGGATAATATCGGGGTCGTTATCGACTCTCGAAAAGCTCTGTACTAACGATCAGATTATCGCACGATCGTTTCACAAGCAGTGTTTTTCATTCTGATTTTCTGCTCGTGTGTACCGGGCCATAAAAGTAAACCTGACCATCACTCTACTGGGAGCCTGACCCCGCACCAGATGTATGAAAATGATTTCATGTCTAATCCAAACTGTCCAAATTATTTTCCAGGCAGGATTGTAACACCACTCTCGTACGTGCCTGCTGGAATGAACTGTTCACGCTCGGCCTTGCACAGTGTTCACAAGTGATGAGCCTCTCCACCATCCTCGCCGCCATTGTTAACCATCTACAGAACAGCATACAGGAAGGTACTGACATCTCTAGACATCTGCTGTTCCATATTTTCACCCCAGAATTACATACATATTCAGATTTGTAACATTTTCATTTAGGGGCTTGAAATGGCTTCTGGTCTCAGGGAATCCCTGTTTTAAAATTGACTATATCTTCAACTTTAGATTAACCACTTCGCATCCAGGCCAATTCTGACATTTCTCAAAAATTCCTAATTTTTTTGCTAGAAAATTACATAGAACCCCCCAAACATTATATATGTTTTTTTAGCAAAGACCCTAGAGAATACAATGGCGCTCATTGCAACTTTTTATCTCGCACAGTATTTGCGCAGCAATTTTTCGAACAAAAAAAAAAAGAAAAAAACTGTTTCATGCTTTAAAAAAAAAAAAACAGTCAAGTTAGCCCAATTTTTTTGCATAATGTGAAAGAGGAGGATACGCCGAGTAAATAGATACCCAACATGTCACGCTTCAAAATTTCACGCGCTCGTGGAATGGCGCCAAACTTTGGTATTTAAAAATCCCCATAGGCGACGCTTTAAATTTTTTTACTGGTTACATATTTTGGGTTACAGAGGAGGTCTAGGGCTAGAATTATTGCTCTCGCTCTAACGTTCGCGGCGATACCTCACATGTGTGGTTTGAACACCGTTTTCATATGTGGGCGGGACTTACGTATGCGTTCGCTTCTGTGTGCGAGCTCACGGGGACAGGAGCGCTTAAAAATTTTTTTTATTTTTTTTATTAGTTTTATTTTTTATTTTTTAGTTTTACACTTAAAAAAAAAAAAAAAAAAAAAAAAATTGATGACTTTTATTCCTATTACAAGGAACGTAAACATCCCTTGTAATAGGAATATGGCACGATCAGACCTATTTACAGTGAAATATGGGGTCAATAAGACCCCATATCTCACCTCTAGGCTGGGAAGAATAAAAATAAATAAATAAATAAATCGATCCTGGCTTCCTAGCCAGATCGGCGCCGTTAATTTGAATACCGAGGCCGGGCGTGACGTCATAACATCGCGCCCGGCCTCCGAACGATCATAGAGACTCCGGGGACAATCTAGTCCACCGAAAATCTCTATGATTACTTGCTGGGGCCGGCGGATCCTGTGACCGACTCACCGGTGGAAACGGTGAGTCGGTAGAAGCCCCTCCCGCCGCCCGTAAGAACGATCAAGCGGCGGAACAGCCGCTATGATCGTTCTTATGGTGCAGGGAATCGCCGGCTGAAAACGGCAATATCTGAATGATGTCTGTGGCCTCAGGCATCATTTAGATATAACCACCGAAACCCCATGACGTCAATAGACGTAGTGTGGGAACCAAATGGTTAAAGAACCCCTAGTAGTGGACTTTTTAAGCACGTACAACAAGTATCAAATATATAAAGTATAAAGAAAAGTTTATTGTAAATAGTATAAAAAAAGCTGTATAAAACACGGAATGCATAACCAAACTAGTGATGTGTACAACAGACTTTAATGCTTAACCGGTTCCCGACCAGCGCACGCCGATGTACGTCGGCAGAATGGCACGGGCAGCCAAATGGGCGTACCTGTACGTCCCTTTAAATTTGCCGCCCAGCTCGCTGTGCTGGTCGGGACCCCGGTAAGTCCGGTCGCGGGTCCCGCGGACTCGATCACCGTGGGCATACCCGCGATCGTCTCACGGGGCGGCTGAACGGAGAGATGCCGTTGTAAACAGCATCTCCCCATTCTGCCTAGCAACTAGTGACGCTGATCTCTGCTCCATGTGATTGGAGCAGAGATCAGTGTTCACTAAATTAAAGCCCAGCCCCCCAACAGTTAGTAAAACACCCCTAGGAACACTTAACCCTTACACTGCCACCCACTGATTAACCCCTTCACTGCCAGTGTCATTTACACAGGAATCGCTGCATTTATATAGCAGTGATTGCTGTATAAATGACAATGGTCCCAAAATGTCCGATGTGTCTGCCATAATGTCGCAATAAAAATCGCTGATCGCCGCCATTACTAGTAAAAAAAAATTATTATATTATATAAAAATGACTTAAAACTATCCCCTATTTTGTAAACTCTATAACTTTTGCGCAAACCAATCAATCTCTTATTGCGATTTTATTTTTTTTATTTTTTTACCAAAAATATGTAGAAGAATACGTATCGGCCTAAACTGAGGGGAAAAAAACGTTTTTTTTTATACATTTTTGGGGGATATTTATTATAACAAAAAATAAAAAAATGCTTTTTTTTCAAAATTGTTGCTCTATTTTTGTTTATAGCGCAAAAAATAAAAACCGCAGGGGTGATCAAATACCACCATAAGAAAGCTCTATTTCTGGGGAAAAAAGGACGTCAATTTTGTTTGGGAGCCACGTCGCATGACTGCGCAATTGTCAGTTAAAGCGATGCAGTGCCGAATCGCAAAAAGTGGTCTGGTCTTTGGCCAGCGAAAATGGTTCGGGGCTGAAGTGGTTAAAACACCCTACGCGTTTCGGAGAATCTGCGTCTCCTTCTTCGGGGCGGGTATAGAGGACAGAACAATTCTATTTGAAAAAGATAGAATGGTATATGTTAGAGGAGTACAGAACAAGTACATAATATTATATGTATATTTATATTTTTATGTATGCACTTACATATTCAAAGTGGTATGTTGAATAAGCATTCCATGAGACTTCTAGTTAAAAACAGTCAAGCAGGATGGATATAGCCGATGGTTACTTTACTTTCAAAACACTTCCAGTGTAGTCGACTTAAATATCTTCAACTTTTGATACATTAGTGTGATGGTAAAATGTAGTGCTTGGAGAATTTTTAATGTTAACAATTTTATTCAGATTCACCTTCAACTATATAGTGCCTAATTGGATACAGTTGAAAGTGTTGTTTAGTTTTTTTACATCATATTTTATGGTTTTTGGTAAATCCAAAGGAAAATTGTTCATGAAAATTGAACATGTATGGCCAGCCTAAGCCCTTGTACACGCGGTCGGAGAATCCGTCGGAATGTGTCCTATCGGACCGTGTTGCCGGATAATCCGACTGTGTGTGGTCTGCATCGGACTGATTCTGTCGGAATATCCGTCAGACCCAATTTTCCAACTTGTTGGAAATATTTTCCGACCAACTGGTTCGATCGGACATACTCCGATCATGTGTAGAGAATTTTGATCGGACCAAGTGCCACGCATGCTCAGATAAAATTCCTACATCAAAGCTATTGGCTACTAGCCTGAACGTAGTCCCATCGTAACTAAATTACGTCATCACGTTCTGAATGATCGGATTTTTCGACCACTTAGTCCGACCGTGTGTATGCAACAGTTTCGGACAAGATCCGACAGGAAAAATCAGACGGATTTGGTTGTCGAAATCTCCGACCGTGTGTACAGGGGCTAAGAGCTTGTGTAAAAGGCATCCCTTCAGGGCAGTGGTTCTCAACCTGGGGGGGTCAGGACCCGCTCGGGAGTGAGGGGGGGGTTGAATGACGATTTTTCAGGGGTCACCGAATCCTGGGCTGTTCCTGAAGCCCGCGCCGATCTCCCAACCTTTTTGTGGCCGCCCAGTTGGGCTGTTCGTGGACCCCGCGCCCGCCCACTCATTCAGTTCACGGCATAGCTGGGGGGGGGGCGCAGAGACTAGAGGTCAGGTGACTGGTAAGGAATGTGAAGTGGGAGGGGCTGGAGGAGACCTGATTTTGGCATAGGCGTCACTGCTGCAAGACACCACAGAGCTGGAGACACAGCGACATTACCTGTGATTTGAGTTGCCATTAAAAGTCACCACTACAGATTTCAGATCAGCAGATGACCTCGATCAAGAGCACCTAAGTTGGTTGATCAGAACTCCCCCCCCCCCCCCCCCAGCACTGCCACTCATCCCAATTCCCCGTCAGCACTGGAAAAGAATAAGAGAACAAGAAACACGGCTAGAGAGAGGGATGGGGGGGGGGGGGGTAACAAGAAATGGCTTTTAATATTGTACAAGTGGAAGGGACTCGGGGAGCACTGAATGTCTGCAGGTTAGGGGTGCAAATTACTTAACTTGGGTGCTGACAACCCATGCTACCAAAATAATTTTACTGTTATGGGTTCCCACAACTTGGGAAATTTTATCAAGGGGTCACGGGACTAGTAAGGTTGAGAACCACTGGTTTAGGGACTTCTTCATAATTCAGTGACCGGTGCATTTTACCTGCAGTTGACCTTCCTCTTCTGACCTGCATTTGTCCTGCTTCAAGCAGGTTTTGCATTCACATAGACTTGTATAGAAATGCAAACAGAGAAATATTAAGTCTTCTGCCCGACAAGACGGGGCCATGCTGTGTGGCTGCCCACCGCCAACACCGGCATGCAAAGCACAGATTCACTTTAAAAAATACATTCATTATGATGATTGCAGGAACATACTATAGATTCCCTTTAAATATAACCTTTTGTGACCCATTACATTTTGGTAGTTGGCA
This sequence comes from Lithobates pipiens, assembly GCF_037356315.1. NCBI lineage: Eukaryota > Metazoa > Chordata > Amphibia > Anura > Ranidae > Lithobates > Lithobates pipiens. The sequence goes on from NW_027507785.1 coordinate 51,110,725, forward strand.
TTCTAAAATAAAAAATAAATCTTAATTTTTTCTTGACTCTTGTGGACAGCTGCAAATACTTTCATTTTCACAGACAAGCTATCCAGTGAGAGGATAAAGCAGGTGATGGAGCACATATGGAAGCTGCAAGAGTTCTGCAACAGCATGACCAAACTGGACATCGATGGCTACGAATACGCTTACCTGAAGGCCGTGGTCCTCTTCAGTCCAGGTTAGTGACTCTCCTCAATTCCTGGGACATTCCAGGCTCCCCTTATTGCTGAGTTACCGTAATCATCTACATCAGAATACAAACCCCTTTTAGGGGTGTATATATATATATATATATATATATATATATATATATAAATTCTTTCAGTCAACCTAGAGAATAAAATGCCGTGGCAATGCTTTGTCACACCGTATTTTGCACAGCGGTCTTGGAAAAATACACTTTTCTGAATTAAAAAATAAGACTGTAAAGTTAGCCCAATTTTTATTTTTAATTGTGAAAGATTATTATTATTATACAGGATTTATATAGCCCCGACAGTTTTCGCAGCGCTTTACATTAGGGCAGACAAGTACAATTACAATAAAATTCAATACAGGGGGGGGGGAATCGGAGGGCCCTGCTCGTTAGAGCTTACAATCTAGGAGGAAGGGTCAAGTTATACAAAAAGGGTAATAGCTGTGGGAAAGATAATGTTACACCGAGTAAATTGATACCCAACATGTCACGCTTCAAAATTGCGCCCCGCTCGTGGAATGGTTACAAACTTTGACTCTTAAAAAATCTCCATAGGCGATGTTTAATAATTTCTACAGTTTACCAGTTCTGAGTTACAGAGGAGATCTTTTGCTAGCATTATTGCTCTCGCTCTAACGATCACAGCAATACCCCTCATGTGTGGTTTGAACACCGTTTACTTATGCGGGCGTGACTTGCGTATGCGTTCTCTTCTGTGTGTGAGCATGGAGTGACAGGGCACTTAAAGCGGGAGTAAACCCGCAGATGTTTTTTTTTTTTCTACCTGCAAAGGAAAAGGCATAATGAGCTAGTATGCGCCGCATACTAGCTCATTATGAAATACTTACCTTAGAACGAGGCCCCGACATCTGGTCCGATCCACGCCGAGGGAGCTGACATGCTCCCTCTGCGTTTCTTCCGGGTATCGCGGCTCCGGCGCTGTGAGTGGCTGGAGCCGCGATATCGTCACTCCCGCGCATGCGCGCGGGAGATTTCTTCCCGGCAGCGTCCGTAGTCTGCCGGGCTTTTAGCCGGGAATCCCCTGTGCGCATGCGCCGCTGCAGTCAACGGTGCATTGCGAGGGGAATATTTTTTTTACCTACAGGTAAGCCTTATTATAGGCTTTCCTGTAGGTAAAAGTTCCAAAAAAGGCTATACAACCAAAGAATAACATATTTTTTTTATTTTATTTTTTTTACTTTTTATTTTTACATTGTCCTTTAAAAAAATAAAAAATAAAAATTTGGATCACTTTTATTACTATTACAAGGAATGTAAACATCTCTTGTAATATAAAAAAAAGCATGACAGGACCTCTTTAATATGAGATCTGGGGTCAAAAAGACTTCAGATCTCACATTTACACTTAAATGCAATAAAAAAATAAAATAAAAGTCCCTTTTAAGGCCGTTCGCCGAAAGTGACATTTGACGTCGCTTCCATCATCCAATGTCATTGAGTCGAGTGGGGACTTGGTGCCGCTGAGGGGATAGGATCGGATCGTCTCTGCCACTACAGACGGCTCTGGTAAAAGGGGGTGGGCACCTCTCCCGCCGCTGATAAAAGTGATCTCGTGGCGAATCCGCTGCGAAGACCACTTTTATCCTAAAGCGGGACCACCCTCAGTTTCAGATAATACCGGGGTTATGGCAGCTATCTGCTGCCATAACAATGATATTCAACGTCAAAGTACCGGCGTATGACGATAGGCAGTCCGGAAGTGATTTAAAAAAAAATAATTCTTCAAGCCTGGACCGGAAATTACATCATGACGTTGCTCCGGTCCTCCAAGGCCATAGAGTCGATCGAAGAGTGTTAACTTTTTAAACAGCTATGAGAGCAGCAAGCTGCACTGACGGATCGTTTCTTGAGTGAACCGGGAGAAACGGTAAGCCCGAGAAACACTGGTGGGAAGATGCCGCTTCGGAGCGAGTTGCCTGAAGAAAAAAACAGCACCGCAGGTATGGCTGATCTCTTCAGCCATATTCCCGGTAAACCACTTGCAGAGCGCAATATATATACTTGTTGTGGTTGGCAAGTGGTTAATGCAAGGACGGTAAGTTCCTGAATTTTACCTGGTATCGGCCTTCTGCAGTCCCTATTGGAGGATGAGATCGCACGAAGAGCTTATTGGTTAATGTGTTGACATGGAGCATGCTGATAAGAGGAAAGAACAGAGATCATTGGTGTGCTGATTCTCTTTTCACTGTCCAGTCAGACTAGAGGCAACCTGGGCTCTGGAGAAGTAGCTCGAATAATGCTGGCCTTTTAGACTGGGGACTTTTTAGCAGCAGAAACAAAGTACTGCAGGGGAAATCACTGCATAGACTGTGAGTTTTGCAGTTTATTTTATCCTTTCATAGACTATTCCTTTTTAGATCGTATTTTGGCTGGAGTTCTGCTTTTTACTCTTAGTCAAAATGTTTTCTTTTCGTTTTTGATATGTACAGAACTTAAATTTGCTGGTCAGTTTTGCTAACGATATTTTAATGCCTTGTGGGTTCTGTCTGTCCAGATCACCCAGGACTGTCCGGGACGGAGCAGATTGAATCTTTTCAGGAAAAGGCCCAGATGGAGCTGCAGGACTACGTCCAGAAAACATACCCCGAGGATACCTACAGGTAACGTTCACCCCACAGCAGTGTTCCCTTTAAAGACTGAAAGCTGATTGGCTAACTCGAACCAGACACAAATCAACTTATCCAAGAACCTAAAAATGAAGGGATTTATTTACTAAAGGCAAATCCACTGTGCACTAGGAAGAGCACTAGGAAGAGCACTCGCTGTAGATCTGAGGGATACATGCAAGGAAAATAGCTTTTTTTGCTTGCACATGATTGGATGATAGAAATCAGCAGAGCTTCCCCTCGTCAAGTCAAGCTTTATTGTCCTTCCACTACATGTAACAACATACAGTAGAACCAAATTTCATATATCACAGGGCCACGGTGCTACATACAAATTAAACATAATTATAACTAGATGTACAAAGAATAAAAGCGCAGGGAGGAATACACCTTTGGGAACTACATAACTACATATACTATATGTTTACAAAAGTCTTTAAAGCAGCAAGTGTTTATAAAAGTGTCTAGTGCAGGGGTGCCCAACCTTTTGAAGAGCAAGGGCCACTTAAGCGACTTGGCAACCCGGTGGCGGGCCACAATGAGGGGAGCGGGTGGATGGATTGGATTGGAGATAGGCATTTGTAAACGGACACAAGTCCATTTACATCTTCCACTCCTTAGAGGTGAATGGAGGGTCCGATTGGGTTGGGCTGACCATGTGAAAGGGGCCTAAGGCTGCATTCACACTGATGCACTGTTGTCTACCCGTATCACAGGTGCAGCACAGTTCACCTATGGCTTTCCTGCAGGTTAACTGCACTTTGCCATAGACTTCTATTATATCCCGTAGGTGTGGTGCACTTTCAAAAAGCACACCAAACTCGCAGGTAATAGATGTCTATGGCTCAGGGCAGGTAACCCACATGTGGACTTCTCTGCCCCTGCGGATCAGTTTGAAAGCAGCCCAGTAACTACTGCAGAACAGATATGCCCAAATATATACGGGCCACATCAGAGGGCTCCAGGGGCCACATGTAGCTCCCTGGCCACTGGTTGTACACCACTGGTCTAGTGCATATTCAAGAGTAAGGCCTCTTTCACACAGACACACACACACGTCACAACACTTTTTCGGATTGGAGCGGGTCAGATGTCAGTGGACATGTCACCGCTGGCACCCGATGCTCCATAGAGGTCTATGGAGCGTCCTTTCAGGTCCGCCTAAAAACTGACAGGCGGACCTGAACGGACGCTCCATAGACCTCTATGGAGCGTTGGATGCCAGCGGTGACATGTCCACTGACATCTGACCCGCTCCGATCCGAAAAAGTGTGACGGAGGAAAAACCTGAGGATCTGATCAGGTGACCATAGACTCTACAGTCCGTCTTCATCCGATCCCCCATAGGGGAGAGCGGTGCTCTGACAGGTCCGTCCCTGCACCCTGTGCAGAAACTGACCTGTCATCTTCCTGCTAAGCGGGGATCGACTGAGCGATTTCCCCCCGCTGAGCAGAGCGGGCCCCGTACACGTCCGTGTGAAAGAGCCATAAAAAGGACGGGACGGGAGACGTTCCTGATCACAATATATAGGAATAGAAGAGGTTTCAAAGAGGATTGGAGTTAGCCTCATAGCCTGGGGGGAAAAAAAACTGTTGAACAGTCTGACAGTCCTGGTTTTGAGTCTGACAGTCCTGGTTTTGAGTCTGACAGTCCTGGTTTTGATACTCGTACATTTTACCTGATGGCAAGAGCTGAAAAAGACTGTGGGAGGGATGAGTAGGATCCCTCACGATGCTGGTAACTTTTCTGGAGCATCGTGTATGGAAAATGTCCAGGATGGAGGGGAGAGAGACACTGATAATCTTTTCAGCCGTCTTCACTAGCCGCTGCATGGTCTTAGGTCAGCAGAACTGCAGTTCCCATACCAGACAATGATGCAGCTGGTCAGCACGCTTTCAATGGTTCCCCTATAAAATGTAGTAAGGATGGGTGGGGGGGTACTGGCTTTTTTAAGGTGGCGGAGAAAATATAGGCCCTTTTGTGCCTTCTTGGTTAGTAACGTGATGTTGGTTGTCCGGGTAAGATCCCTCTATATTGTGCACTCCCAGGAATTTAATACTGCTTACTCTCTCCACAGTCAAGCTGTCGATGGTCTTTCAGATCTTCCTCTCAGATCTACAGTGACCTCACTCGCAGCGCACAGAGGGTTTGCCTTTAGTAAATGAACCCCGTAGTCTCTATCTGGCTCCATTCACGCTTTGCGATTTTGTAATTGCAGGCAATTTCACCGTGAGCGAGCGGTTAAAAGCGCCACCTTTTTGGATAGTAAAATTTGTCGCTGTTGTGCGGGCATGCACAATTTTAAAGCGTGACATGTTTGGTATTTATATACTCGGCCTAACATCATATTTTATATTTTACAAAAAAATTGGTTATGTATTTTTTTGCCTTAAACCCACCAATTTATTTTCTAGGGCCTCTGCTTTAAAAAAAAAGTAAATGTTTGGGTGTTCCAAGTAATTTTTCTAGCAAAAAAAAAAAGAAAAAAGATTGTTAAACGTAAATAGTGCCAGAAAAGGCAATTTTTTTTTTTTTTTTTAATTGATATGCTTGCTGAAAAAAAAAGTCTAGCTGTCACTCTTGACCTTTTTTCTAAATGGTTGACTTGCTCATCACGGCGTCTTTTATCCCTAATGTATTCTTTCACAGGCTGGCGCGAATCTTGGTGCGGCTCCCGGCTCTGAGACTTATGAACTCTAGCATCACCGAGGAACTCTTTTTTACTGGCCTGATCGGCAACGTCCCCATCGATAGTATAATCCCGTACATCCTGAAGATGGAGACGGCAGAGTACAATGGGCAGATCACTGGGACCAGCGTATAGCGGACAAGCACTTGTGTACAGATCAAGCACTTTGCAAACGCACCCTTCCAAGAGAGCAAGATAACATAGTAGCGTTTGGTGGGGGGGGGGGGGGGGGGGACGTATCCAAACACTCCAGTTAGCAGTAATACCTGCAGCATAAGGCCTCGGCCGGACATTTCGGTAACCGTAACCTCATTTCATTTCCCAAACAGAACCACATCCTATACAGCCGTAAGCAGCCTATCAGGTAGGAACTTGTATATGTTACACTTTTCACATTCTTTGAAATGGCATAGCAGTCTATTCAACACAATAACATAGGTGTATGGCAAAGGGGAAGCAAAGAAGTCCTAATGGCACGACTGACAGCGAATAGAACATTGTGCTAATATAATAGCTGATGGCAGATATCCAGAAGGTGTGGCGGTTCAGTTACTGCAGCCAGAAGAAAGTTTTTTTTTTTTTTTTTTTTTTCTTTTTCTTTTTAAAGGAACCAGTAGACCTCTTTTAGAACTGGGCTTCTTATCACATGCAAAAGTATGGCCACCCCATAATCCAATTGAAACAAAACATTTTATGAATTAAGACTGCCAGAGTCCTAGCAAGAGATTACATTCACATGATTTGTTGATTTTTTTTTAAAGGAAAAACTCAAAACAACTTAGAGGAGCTCCACCTAAAAAAAAAAAATGTTATTAAAAGCCAGCCGCTACAAATGCTGCAGCTGCTGACTTTTAATAAATGGACACTTACCTTTCCTGGAGTCAATCGATCGGTTCTCGGCTGCTGCCGGCGCTATTTTCGGTGGGGGGGGATCAGGAAGTGAAGCGTTGCGGCTTCACTTCCTGGTTCCCTGCTGCGCATGCGCGAGTCGCACGGCGCAATAAGAATGGTCCGCGCTGTCTCTGGGACCCGTGTGTGTCCCAGCAGACTTCGCGGTGGGACAGGAAGAGGTGTAGACTTGTCTTAGACAGGTATCTGCACCCCCCTCCCCCCTGAAAGGTGCCAAATGTGACACCGGGGGGGTTCCCGAAAAGCAGAGGTGCAATTTTAAAACCCACACCCCCCCCCCCCGCTAGCGGCCTAGAAAGGGTTAAAACCACTGCAAAGGGCTGCTGCAGATACTGCCTATGCCGGCAGTATAGCCGCGCTGCCCCATTATATACCGCTCCTTCAACGCTCCAAAGATGCTGATGACTTTTTTTAGCGGCCTGCCAGCGCACTGCTCCAGTGTGAAAGCCCTCGGGGACACAACAGCGGCTCTTTCAGGGTGCTTTGCAGACGCTATTTTTAGCGCTGTAGCGCCTGCAAACCGCCCCAGTGTGAATGGGGTCTAAAACTGCAGCATGCAAAACTCTGCTGCAGCCCTGCATAGAAAACATTTGGTTTAATTGGACAAGCTGAAGTTATGCTGGCTATACACCGGTCGAGTTTCGAAAGAACTTTCTTTTGAAAATCAGAAAATTTGCGCGTTTTGTGATTCGATGGTGCCATTGATTTTGAAATTCGACCAACCAAACCTTCAATTTCACCTCATGTTCCTACAGAAAATAATTTTCTTGTCGGGGAATCTTCTTTTCTTGCACATGTGCATTTCTTTTTCGATTACATTTCTTGCACAATTCTCCCATCATTGATTAGAAAATCGTTTGTTTTTTCAAAAAAATTCCAACATGTCCGATTATTAAAATTCGATGGCCGCACGAAAATCGGCCATTACTGCAGCCCACTAATGGTGCGAAATTCGTAGGAAAATTCTTGGATAAGTTTTTCGAAAGAAAGTTCTTTTGAAATTCGACCAGTGTATGGCCAGCCTTAGAAGCTGACTGGCTCCCACGCACAGCTGCACCAGATTTTGCACTTTCTGGTTTTAGGAAATCAGCCCCTAGTAAGATAAAATTATGTTTTTTATTTTCCTTGCATGTTGCCCTCGGATCTACAGAGACTTTACTTCCAAGTGCACTTTCGGTGCAATTTCAATTGCACTTCACACTTGTAGTGCAAAGTGGATTTGCCTTTAGTAAATAACCCCCATTGAGTACTGCTAGCAGCTATAACCACTGGCAGTAATCGCATGCTAAGAATCTGACAAGGTTGGTTGCTGAAGTCAATTGATAGATCGACTTCAGCACAACCTGCTTGCCTATAAATGGATTGAATCTCAGCCGGTCCCTGCTAGACCAACCGAAATTCAATCCATCTATAGCAAGCTTTATGGCGCGTACACACGAGCGGACTTCTCGTCGGACTGAACTCTGAAGGACTTTTCGACAGAGTTCCGCTGAAACGGACTTGCCTACACACGATCACACCAAAGTCCGATTGTCTAGAACGCATACCGACGGGACTAGAAAAAGGAAGTTCAATAGCTGCCCTTGCATTGTTTTTGGTCTTTCTCGATAGGAACTGGTTCTGACAGAGTTCCGGCAGAAAGATTTGAAACATGTTCTATTTCTAGGTCCGTCAGAATTTTGGAAAAAAAAAGTCAGATGAAGCCCACACACGAGCAGATTGTCCAACTAAATCATTCCTTCAGACCTTTTCTGACGGAAAGTCCACTCGTGTGTACGCGGCATTAGGGTTTCAAACAAGGACGCCGCCGCTCCAGGTGAGCAAACGCTACAGTCCGGATATGCTGGGCGCAAACAACGGCTGTCCACCGATGAGCAATAGGAAGAAAAGAACGTCTGCACACCACAGGAACGTTCCAATGTTTTTATTCCAAAAATAGCAAAATGAAATAAAGCACTCAATGACTGCCAAACTTTTCAACTGAATCTAATACAACAAAAAAACAAGAGGTTTGAAGAAGCACTGAGGTCAGTGTGAAAATGCAGGCGTCCCCTCCGGGGGTTCGGACACTCTGCCTTTGTTGGGTGTCATTTGGTATTTTTGAAATAAAATCGATTGGAACGTTCCTGTGATGTGCAGCCGTTCTTTTCTTCCTAAACTTTAGGGTTTACTCACACTTGGGATTAGGGGGCTGTAAAACTATGTGGTTGAGCAGCGTTTTTTTAAAGTGGTGTTGTCCTTTAAGTGTAAAAAAAAATTATATATATAAATATAATTTTTTATTTTTTTTTAATAATATAGAGATCAGAATGATTTGGTTTTAATTTTTTTTTAAATGCAAAATTGAACTTGCACTTTGAAGTTGGTTTAACATTGAACAGTTGAATGCAGGACAGAGTTAGTTGCTTGACCCCGCTGCACCTTCAAGTTGTGTTCTTCATTTCACAAACTCTTAATGCAAAACCTCAAAGCAGATTCAGGCACGGCCTCGAGAAAAACAGAGACGGAATCAAAAAAAAAAACAGTCCCATGTTCCCTTGTGAAGGGAAAATTACAGATTTTGCTGCAAGGCTCCCTGCCCCCCCCCCCCCCCCCCCCAGTGTTTGGAACCAAGTTCCTTTTTATTATTGTCTCCTTTTTATTTTATTTTCTGTGAACTGTATATAATTTGTGACTGAAGCACTTTTTTTTCCTGTGAGCCTTCTTTGATAACTTTGCACGTGGAGCAGCTTGCGTTAACCCCGGCCTGGTCACACCTCGCCGCAGACAATCATGAATGCAGGATGGTGGGATTATCGGCTGCTTGCGCTCTTGTTTTTACCCATGCTTACCGCCATATTGGTTTTTATAAAGTGAAGCCTCTACGGTACAGATGTCCCAGCGGAAAAAAAGAAAAAAGAAAAAAATCAAGAACTGAGATACAAAAAGGAAAGCTATGAATAACCTGGCTATTTAAACATAAACCTGACTAAACAAAAACCATAAAAGCATAAACCTCAGTACAATGGAGTATTGAAGATGCATTGGTGGCATTCACAGAAGTAGGTCTAAAGGTTCCAGATACTTACCAGGACTGAAGATTTTTTTTCCACAGGAAGGAGAAGGTTGTTCACAGAGCCGACCACCCCATCCAACATACCCACCGTTGCCTCTCTGCAGCCTCACGTGGCTGAATAAATAGAACAGGTTGTATTCCGCTATGCAGAAAACGTTCATACAGCGTGAGATGTCTTACCTTCTGAATATTAATGCTTCTTTGTGTTGTCTAATGCACTTTTTCTTTAGAAAGGTTCTCCAGGAAAGGGTTAATTCTTTGGGCTCACCAAGGGCTCATTTAGACCAGAACATGGGCAGTGACACGTATGATATAAATGAGCCCCCAGGCCGGTCTTAGATGGCAGTCTTGGGCGCCATTTTGGTTCACTATAACCCGCCATTGGAAGGTTTCGGCAGCGGGATGAGCGAGGTCTGAGCGAGGTCCTGTACAGCTAATGAATGGCCAGTGGTTTGGATTAGGAACCTGCTAAAGTGCACATTTGTATATATAATCATATGTATTTATTTTATTTTTTATTAGATTCAGTTGAAAAGTCTGTCAGTCATTGAGTGCATTAATTTTAGTTGTATAAATAGATGTTTTAAAGCTCAACAAATAAAGAAATGATCCCTTCCAGTGGGGCTGTGCCTTCACCGCAAGGGTTATCTCCTAGATCAGTGATGGCGAACCTTGGCACCCAAAATGTTTTGGAACTACATTTCCCATGATGCTCATACACTCTGCAGTGTCGTTGAGCATCATGGGAAATGTAGTTCCAAAACATCTGGGGTGCCAAGGTTCGCCATCACTGTCCTAGATTATGCCCAGGGGAACAAAAAAAAGGAGAAATACTTACCCGATCCTTCGAACTTTGAGTGTCTACGTTCGGGGACCTGCACCAACACAGACATCATATTGGGACACAGAGGCTGTGTCTGTTCAGCCCCCCTTATCCCAATACACATCCATGGAAGACCTGTGCCATCCCCATGCGGGTAACCACGGCCCGCCTGGGCATACGATATTGTATACCCCATGCAAATGAGGCGTAGTACGATATTGTAATAAATGTGACAATATTTGTTACATTGTAACCCTGCATTTTGAATTATCACTCCAAGGAGACCTGAGGGCTGTGTGAGGTCCGGGCTCCAAATCTGAGATGATTGGTGTGGTTGTGGTGGGAGGATTTGCCTTTGATAGTCAAACAGCTAAAAAAGTATCTGTAAAGAGGTTAAAGTGTATGTAAACCCAGACAATTACCCTTTTTTTTGGTCCATTAAACATTCCATTGAAAGTGTTTTGTTTATACAGTAGTACCTTAGATTACGAGCATAAATTGTTCCAGAAGAATGCTTGTAATCCAAAGCACTTGTATATCAAAGCGAGTTTCACTATTAGAGTCAATGGAAAGTCAGATAATTCGCTCCACAGTGACTGCTATTGTATGAAGTACTGCATGTGACCAGAGTGGTGGGGGGGCGCCGGAGACACTTGGAGACTGCTCAAATGCACTTGGAGACTCGGGAACAGAGTGTCTTCGAGCGGCTCTGAGTGTCACTGGCGCCCCCCGCACCTCTGGCCAAATGCGGTACTGCACACCGCATTGGCTTGAATACTGCTCATCTTACGAGACAGCGCTCGCAAACAGTCAGGATTTAAAAATAATAGCTCGTCTTGCGAAACACTCGTAAACTGTGTTGCTCGCAGTCTGAGGTATTATTGTATCTTATTATTATTATTATTATTATACAGGATTTATATTGAATTGTAAGCTCTAACGAGCAGGGCCCTCTGATCCCTCTTTTATTGAAACTGTACTTTCTGCCCTCATGTTGTAAAGTGCTGTGCAAACTGTTGGCACTATATAAATCCTGTATAATAATAATAATATTGCGCCAACAGTTTGTGCAGCTCTTTACAATATAAGGAGACTGCAGTTACAATACAATATAATACAAAAGGGTTAGGAAGGCCTTGCTCATAAGAGCTTACATTCTAATATCTGATAAATGCTAAAATGTAAAATGCCTGTTGATCCTGCCAGAAATCCCGGGTCCTGTGCAACCTTGCCTCAGACAATGGATGCATGTTTGGGGGGGGAAGTGTTCTTATACCCCACGTAAAGGAGAGGGGAAGGTGTTTTGTAGTCCTGTAACTAGGGTGACAAGGCTGCTCCTACACAGATGCATTAGCCTGTGTTCAGACTGATGCGTTGTGGGACACCGCATGTAATTCGCACAACTACAGCATCACATTCCTATGCAAATTATATGCAGTGTCTCTGGGGTGTGATTTGGGCCATGGAATTGTATGGCTCAAATCACACCACATTCACACAAAACTCATGCAGGACTCTTCCCCCCCCCCCCCCCCCTTTTTTTTTGGTCCATATCAGAATCGGATCGCATGGGTGTTCGCACCCATGCGATCCGATTATGCAAATCGCACTGCGTTTTGCAAAACGATTTTGGGGTGTCGTTAACTTAAAAAGGAACTGCCACAGTCTGCTCACATAATCTGTAATAAAAACATCTTTGCCATTCTGAAGCTTCCCTCCGACCACTTTGTATATTATTTTATATATACTGTGATTCTGTTCTTGCCAAATATGCTGCAGAAATCTCCCTCCAATAAGTCTGGCTGCAGCCATTTTAACTGTTGGCAGCTGAAGCTGCTGCCTGTTCACATTTTAGATCTATACAGACACACAGAGGCACACCTCCAGCCCTGCAGCTCTCATTGGCCCTCTTGTGACTCACCCCCCTCCCTGGCAAACGCTCTCTCTCTCTCTGTCTCTCTCTCTCTGTCTCTCTCTCGAAAGAGAGACAGAGAGGGACAGAGAGAGCTGTGCATGATGTCATAAGCCAGACAAGGAACAGGAAGTGGGCTGTATTCGGTATTTACTGGCAGAAAAAAAAGTGGTTGTAAACCCTCTGGGGCCACTTTTACCTACAGGTAAGCCTAGATTAAGGCTTACCTGTAGGTGCAACAAATATCTCCTAAACCTACACGGTTTGAGAGATATTTGCGAAAGACTGCGTCGTAGACAGCGGCGCGCACTGAGCACGCCACTGCTAACGGCGATCATGCCATTAGTGGTGGCTCCCAAACGCATGCGCGGGGGTGACGTCATCGCCGCTCCGGCCAGTCACAGCGCTGGAGCCGCAATACCCAGAAGTCACTCCCGGATTGATGGCGGTGATGGAGGAGAAGAACGAGGGTCGCATTGGGGGGGGGGGGGGGGCTTCCATCTCAGGTAAGTTATTCATAATGAGCTAGTATGCCATGCATACTGGCTTATAATGCCTTTGCCTTACAGGGTGTGCTTTTTTTTTTTCCTGCCTTTACTTCCACTTTAACATACACTCCGCAACCGGTTTGCATGAACGGGTTGCGATTTTGATGCGGTGTGGAATTTGCTGTGACTTTGCACCACATCGAGTGTGAACTGAGGCTCATAATGAGGCTCGGTTCACACAGGGGGCGATGCGAGGCGACACCGACTTGCCTCGCCGTGACCTCAGCGGCGACTTGCAAATGACTTCTGTATAGAAGTCAATGCAAGTCGCCCCGAGGTCGCCCAAAAGTAGTACAGGAACCTTTTTTCTGAGTCGGAGCGACTCGAGTCGCTCCTCTTAGAACGGTTCCATTGTACAGAACGGGGGCGACTTGTCAGGTCGCGGCACGGCAAGTCGTGTCGCCTCGCGTCGCCCCCTGTGTGAACCGGCCCTGAGTGTCACTCTAGGACAGGGATTGCGTTACTGGCAGGATCACCAGGTGAAAAAAAGAAAAGGAATGCAGCCACTACACTGAAGGACTGATGAGCTGCAATATATGATGCTTTTTGTTCTTGGGTTTAGATACACTTTGGGATCGATTTTAGTAAAAGTATAGACTGCAACATCTGGTGCAGCTGTGCATGGCAGCCAATCGGCAGCCAACTTCAGCTTGTTCAGTTATGACAACAACAAAAAAGCTGGAAGCTGATTGGTTTCTATGTACAGCTGCACCAGATTTTGCGCTCTTCCGTTCTAGTAATTCAACCCCCTTTTAACCCTTTCCTCGAGAACCTGTACAGCCAAGCCTCCTCTCGGGGGCACTTAATGCTTATTTGAAATACAAGACTGTTTTAAATCCCTAAGCACTTAATCTTTATATATATTCCAGTCTATATAGTGAATGTGTAAATATCGACCATTGTATTTTTTTCTTTTCCAACTGACCTAAATACCTGACCGCCCGTAGCCTGTCGTGTCCCCGTTTTTAAGATTTCCTTTCACTTCCTGTTCCAGTTTCCAAAAAATGGGGACACAGACCAGAATTTAAACATTAGAGGCATTTAACCCTTCCACCGCTTTATCCAGAATGTTACATTGTTTCGGGACAGGAGTTTTATGTTTAATAATCAGCAGTGGAAATGTCATGTTTTAGTAAAAATTGGCGCAGTGTGGTGCAGCTGGACAAAAGATGGGAGGGGCAAGAAATGTACAAAGAAACCCGGTCACCAGATCGTTCGGTTCAACAAAAATCTTCCCAATCGATTAGTTACATAGTTTGTCAGGTTGAAAAAAGACACAAGTCTATCTAGTTCAACCAATAACAAAAAAATAAATGATACAATCCCATATACACAATCCTATACTGACCGTTCATCCAGAGGAAGGAAAAAAACCCCAAAGCATGATCCAATTTGCTACAGTGGGGGGAAAAAATTCCTTCACGATCGCCCCCCCGAGAGGCAATCGGATTCCCCGGATCAACTTTACCTATAAGGCTACTTTTACACTGGGGCCATGTTAGCGCTAAAGCGCCGCTCGTTTTAGCGCTGTTTAAGCAGTGCTTTTTGGCCGCTAGTGGGGTGCTTTTAACCCCCGCTAGCAGTCGAAGGGATTAATAGGGCCCTTGTTGCCGCGCTTCCGAAGTACTTTTCAGGCGCTTTGAAATTGCTGCCCATTCATTTCAATAGGCAGGGCGTTTTGGGAGTGATGTATGCAGCGCTCCCAAGCCGCCCCAAAGATGGTGACTTTTTCTAACGTCCTGCAAGCACTCGGGCTTTCACATTCGGGCAGCACGTGGGGGGGCTAGTCCCTGAAAACCACCTCAGTGTGAAAGGGGTGTAAATTTTAGTAGGGCTCTTTCACCCAGCGGACTCCGTTTTGCTCAGTGGGGGGGGGGGGGGGGGGGGTCGCTCTGTCAGAGTCCCACTATCCTCTATGGGGGATCGGATGAAAACGGACCACCTGTCCATCTTCATCCGATCCATCAGATGGATGGAAAATAGGGTCTCCATCCAATAGCAGTGGGGATCAGCGGACATGTCACCACTTACATCCCCCCCCCGCCCGCTCCATAGGCGTTTATGGAGTGTCCCTTCAGGTCCGCCTGAAAAACTGACATCCTGTGTGAAGGGGCCAGTGAAAGAGGCAATTCAGCTCGCAGTCGTAGTGCTATATAAATCATTCATTCATAACCAGTTATATTCTGTACATTTAGGAAAGAATCTAGGCCTTTCATGCATGTTCTTTTACCTGTAAAAGCCTCACACAAGCCCTGAGACAGTTGC
This sequence comes from Lithobates pipiens, assembly GCF_037356315.1. Lineage (NCBI taxonomy): Eukaryota > Metazoa > Chordata > Amphibia > Anura > Ranidae > Lithobates > Lithobates pipiens. Next base: position 51,125,783 of record NW_027507785.1, read on the forward strand.
CTGGTGCCGCCATCTTGGATGTGATGTCATCAGACTCGGAGCTCTCCTTTTAAGTAGCACTCTACATCAAATTCCCCTTCGTCCCTCCCCTGGCAGCTACATATAAAGGGAGGGGCGGAGGAGCTGGGCCTGCACAGGCTGTAATTAGAAGCACCCAGATGAGAGGGCTATGATACGTAAGGAGAGGGCTTGCTGTGCTAGGGAATTGACTTTTTTGGGGTTGTCCACACATTACAAACTAATAAAGTAAGCACTGAAAATCCTGGATTTTTCTAGTTTAATTAAATGACAGGGTCTCTTTAAGACTCGAATGTTGGTGGACCTCCCCTAAGGTGCCCCAGCAGTATTTTATGCTGTATATATATATATATATATATATATATATATATATATATATATATATATATATAATGTTTTTATTGTTTCAGGCCAGTCACATGATGCGTTGGAATGGGGAAGCTGTATGGCAGGGATATGCAATTAGTGGACCTCCCAGATGTTGCAGAACTACAAGTCCCATGAGGCATAGCAAGACACTGCCAGCCACAAGCATGAGAGGCATGATGGGACTTGTAGTTTTGCAACAGCTGCAGGTCTGCTAATTGCATATCTCTGCTGTATGGCTCAATTTTTTTTATTTTATTTTTTTTCTGAAAAAATTGAACCAACCCTTTTTAGGCTCCATTCACACTAGTGCGACTTTGGATACATAAAGTCGCAGCCCATTGATTTTTAATGGCACCCGTTCCAAACTATGCGATTTAAAAGCCGCAGCGAGTTTGCAAGGGTTCCTGCAGTACTTTCATGTGACTTTAGTACCAGAGTGTAATAAAGTCGCACTAGTGGGAACCTTAAAGTAACGAACGCTCAATAATTCAATCGGCTGGTCCAGGACTAGATCTTTCCTAAGTTGCCGGATCTTTGCTCCAATCCTTTTGTGGTTTCCGATCTCCTACACTCCAGACTCTGGCTGTTTTTTTTTTTTTTTTTTTGGTTTTTGTTTTTTTCTTTACATGTCAAAATTGTTGGTGAACTTTGTTTTCTGCTTAGAAGTGTTATATGCTTTCTACAGTTTGTATTATGGGAAACGACCCGCTGCATTCCCGAAGGAAAACGCCATTTCTCTTTAATCATTTCAACTCCTTTCCCGACTAAAATCATCAACGGCAAACTTCCGACAAGCGCAGAACTGGCGCTCTGTTTTTGGGCTGTCGGCAGTCCCCGGTCTTTATGGAACTACAGAGCCCAGCTGGGATTGTTTCCCACCAGCTGCCCAAGTTGCTTTGGAGTCATTTCCCATCCCCCCCCCTCAGCTTTTCTGTGATGTTTTACAAAAATGGCATGTTTTATTTTTTATGGTTTGTTTTTTTTTTGTTTGTTTTCCTTTTTTTTTTTTGTTTGTTTTTTACTTTTTGTTTTTTAACCTGAATTTTATATCTAATCGTGGTCTTCATTCAGGAAGAGATTTGCATTGTTGTTTTTGTATATGGAGTATTGCAGTGCATGAAATAGCTTATGCATTTTATGAAATGCTGTTTTGATGTGCCGCTGTTTTCTCGTTGCTTAATGATGATGATACTACCTGAATGAGGTTTATACTATTATTAAAGTGGATAACAGACTTTCACAATGGCCGGCGTGCTTTGTTTATTTCATCATTCCCTTTTATTGGGGGGGGGGGCATATGAGTAGGGCTTCATTCACACCATGCAGGTGCGACAACGTTTTCTGCCCGCTCCCACGCATGGCATTTCAACTGAAAATGGCAAAGTCCTTGACTTTTTGCAAAATCAGGCCGTGCCTATGCGCAAAAGTGCTATAGCACAAGCCAATTTGGCACGCACTTAAATGCATGTATTAGCCCTTGTACACACGGTCGGAAATTCCAACAACGAAATCCGTCGGATTTTATCCGAAAACTTGTGTTGCATACACACGGTCGGACAAAGTTGTCGGAAAATCCGATCGTACGTAACGTGATGACGCTATTTCGTTACGATGGGACTACGTTCAGGCTAGTAGCCAATAACTTTGGTCTAGGAATTTGATCTGAGCATGTGTGGCACTTTGTCAGATCGTAATTCTATACACACAACCGGACAAAGTCCGATCGGATAATGTTGTCGGAAAGTTTTATAGCCCAGCTCTCAAACTTTGGAGCCCATACACAGTCGGATTATCCGACAACACGGTCCGATCGGACATTTTCCATCGGAATGTCCGACCGTGTGTACAAGGGCTTAGAGTTGCGGGGGGGGGGGGGGGGCATTAAGGATTATTGCCACAGCTGCGATTTGCTAAAAGGCAACGCGTTTCTATGCATGTCGGGAAAGCAGTTTTGCAAGCTTTCCCAACACGCACAAGTGTGAACGTCGCCTAAGGGCTGGTGTCGATGGGATTTGTCTTATCTGCCAAAAACAGTGGTCGCTGGTGGTATATTTTATTTATTTTTTGGGGGGGGGGGGCAAATCATACACCCACATCCAATAGGCCGGCCACACCCCCAGGTCGGTCGGGTCACCTGCACCAACCCCATCTAGGTTGCTTGATCCAGGTAGCTGCTTACCCTGCGTCCCCTCCTGTGCATCACGGTGGCTTCCGCCGTGCATCTCCTCCCTCCTCCTCCTCCTAGGTGACCAATAGGATCTCTTCTACTCTCAGCCAGTCGGGTGACGGGTCTTAGGACTCGCTTCCTGATTTGGCTGGGAGGAGAATCAGGAAGACCATAGTGAATTCACTATTGTGACACAACTGGGTGAACTCACTGTGCCCCGAGCCCACCCTTTTTTTTTTAAGCCTATTAGAGCCTCAGGCTCTAATCACATGCTTCTAAAAAAAAAAAAAAAAAAAACCCCATTGGAAGCCATGTGTCTGGCGCCCTGCATGTAGATTAGGAGGCCGGACACATGGATAGGGGGGCAGCGCCCCTGAACCCTGCATTACAGGCTGCTTCTGGACAAAAATGTATATTTCTATCATCTAGTTTTGTTATTTAAACAGCTCTGCCATGCAGGACAGGGAGACCTGATTATTCTCTGCCGTGGTTCAGCAACACTTGCTGACCTTTTCCCTCCCCCTTCCTCTGATTGGATAGTGAAAGAGAGGAAGCAGGAGCCTGATGAGGTCCCCCTGTCCCTCTTCTCTCTCTCCTCCTATTCAGCAGGTTTGTTATTGGCATGTTCGCATCGCAGCACAACTATTTGGCTCCTTGTAATGCTTCTCCACTTTTTTTTCCAGTCTGAGCTCTGTTGTACCGGGATTACAAGGGGCTGATCTACTTACATTGCTTGTATTAAAAATAAAAAATAAAAACACACATTTTGCTTTCAATAGGTTTTAGCAAAATGAGTACAGAAGATGACAAAGAGATCAATGTAAAAATCCAGTTGAAACGCACATTTTATGATATATCATCCGCTTGCTGACCGCAACACGTATACAGCGCATCCGGAAATATTCACAGCACTTCACTTTTTCCACATTTTATGCTGCAGCCAAATTCCAAAAAATAAATAAAAAAATCATTATTATTGTTTGAAATCTTTGCAACTGTATTAAAAATGAAAAAAAAAAAAAATCCCATGTACATATATATATATATATATATATATATATATAAAGTATTCACAGTCTTTACCATGAGGCTGGGTTCACACCGCTGCGGCAGCGAGAACCGGATGTGATTCGCACCACACTGCAGTGCAAATCACATGCGATCTCTGTGCGATGCGAGTTCAGCCATACAGATAGTATGGCTGAATTCGCATCGCACCCGCCGCAAACTCGCACGGGACCCTTTTTTTGGTCCGCAGCAGAATCTGATCGCATGGGTGTTCACACCATGCGATCCGATTCCTGTCTGAGTTTGCAGATCGCACTGCGATATGCGAACTGATCTGGGGGTGTCATTAACATTTCACTGACACTCCCAGCAGTCCGCATAGGGCAGTGTGAACTGCCGCCGGGAGGCATGCGATGCGGGAAAACGCCGCGGATTTGCGGCGTTCCCACATCGCTCCAGTGTGAACCCAGCCTGACACTGAAAATTGAGCTCAGGTCCATCCTGTTTCCACTGATCATGAGATGTTTCATCGTGATTGGAGCCCACCTGTGGTGAGTTGATTGGACATGATTTGGAAAGGCACACACCTATCTATATATAAGGTCCCACAGTGAACAGTGCATGTCAGAGCACAAACCAAGCCATGAAGTCCAAGGAATTGTCTGTAGACCTCCGAGACAGGACTGTATGGAGGCACAGATTGGGGGAAGGGTACAGAAATATTTCTGCAGCATTGAAGGTTCCAATGAGCACAGTGACCTCCATCATTCATAAATAGAAGTTTGGAACCATCAGGACTCTCTTCCTAGAGTGGGCCATCTGGCCAAACTGAGCGATCGGAGGAGAAGGTCCTTAGTCATGGAGGTAACCAAGAACATGATGGTCACTCTGACAGCTCCAGCATTTCTCTATGGAGAGAGGAGAACTTTCCAGAAGAACAACCATCTCTGCAGCACTCCACCAATCAGGCCTGTATGGTAGAGTGGCCAGACGGAAGACACTCCTCAGTAAAAGGCACATGACAGCCAACCTGGAGTTTGCCAAAGAGCATCTGAAGGACCCTCAGACCATGACGAGCAAAATTCTCTGGTCTGATGAATCAAAGATTGAACTCTTTGGCCTTCACTTTTTTTTTTGTTATTCACATTTTGGGTTTAGCGCAGTATTTTCTCCACTTGCACATTTCTGAATGGCAAGCGTCATGTCTGGAGGAAACCAGGCACCACTCATCACTTGGCCAATACCATCCCTACAGTGAAGCATGGTGGTGGCAGCATCATGCTGTGGGGATGATTTTCAGCGGCAGGGACTGGGAGACTGGTCAGGATCGAGGGAAAGATGAATGCAGCAATGTACAGAGACATCCTTGATGAAAACCTGCTCCAGAGCGCTCTGGACCTCAGACTGGGGCGAAGGTTCATCTCCCGACAGGACAACAACCCTAAGCACACAGCCAAGATAACAAAGGAGTGGCTACGGGACAACTCTGTGAATGTCCTTGAGTGGCCCGGCCAGAGCCCGGACTTGAACCCGATTGAACATCTCTGGGGAGATCTGAAGATGGCTGTGCACCGACTCTCCCCATCCAACCTGATGGAGCTGAGAGGTCCTGCAAAGAAGAACGGGAGAAACTGCCCAAAAATAGGCGTGCCGAGCTTGTAGCATCATACTCACCAAGACTGGAGGATGTGATTGGTGCCAAAGGAGCTTCACCAAAGTATTGAGCAAAGGCTGTGATACTTCTGTACACGGGATTTTTTTATATTTTAATAAATTTGCAAAGATTTGAAACAAACTTCTGTCATGTTGTCATTATGGGATATTGTTTGTAGAATTTTGAGGAAAATAATTAATTAATTTGATACATTTTGGAAAAAGGCTGTAACATAACAAAATGTGAAAAAAGTGAAGCGCTGTGTAAATACAGTGCATCCGGTGTTCTGCCTAATAGTGTCCGCCTATGAAATGCTGTCCGCTCCGTACTGCGCATGCGCAGTACGGAGCAGACGAAGCTTCGGAAAAACTCCGAAGCTGAATGGCGCCTGCGCCGTGAGTGGAGGTGGTAGCCCCACCATCCAAGCGGACATAGGGTTAAGAATTTTAGAGGGCCCCTCGCGGGCGAGCTTCGCTCGCCACGCTTTTCGAGCTCGGCCTCGCTCCGCTCGGCTCTTTTTTATTCTAACTCTATGTCCACTTGGATAGTGGGGATAGAACCTGGACTCACGGCGCAGGCGCCGTTCATCCTCGGCAATTTTCGGAATCTGTGTTCCTGTGTACTGTGCATGCGCAGTACGCAGGGGACACCATCTGATGGAGGACACTATTTTACAAGACACCGGAAAGTATTCATTGTGGTTTACTGGAGTTATGGCTGAGGCTATCAGCCATAACCCCGGTATTTTTCTTTTCAGCCGGTGATTGGCTTTCTCATGAAAGCGGTCCAAGCAGCTCATTAGCTGCTGGATCGCTTTCAGAAGCAACCCCCCCACCAGTGTTTTTCAGGTTTGCCATTCTGACTGGCAAGCCTGAGAAATGAACCAACGGTGCAGCCGGCTTGTCACAGAGCTGAAAAGAGACCAGATTGTCTCTGATCACCTCTATGGTCTTGGAGGACCGGAGTGACCTCTCATTTAAGGTGGAAGTAAACACATTTTTTTTTTTTTTTTTTTTTTAAAGCATAAGATCAACACTTTTTTTGATCTTTTACTTTTAGAGGTATAGGAAAGATTTGTTTTTTTTTTTTGTTTTGTTTTTTAACCCCAGATCTCCTCCATAAAGAGGACCTGTCATCTTTATTTCTATTGTAAGGGATGTTTTTACATTCCTTGTAATAGGAATAAAAGTGGTAAAACAAAATTATAGGGACAGTGTAAAAAATAAAATAAATGAGAAACTTTTTTTTTTTTTTTAAATCCCCTGTGCAGAGCAGTGGTGGTCCATCCGTTAGGGAGGGATGCAAGGGCACCGCCCCCCTAATCCATGTGCCCGGCCCTTAATCTACATGCAGGGCACCGGAAGGAAACATGGATTTCAATGTGTTTTTTTTTTGAAGCACATGATTAGAGCCAGAGGCTCTAATTGGCTTAAAAAAAAAAAAGGGGGGTGGGCTCGGGCCCATCGAGTTGTGTGACAACAGCGAATTAATATTCGCTACTGTCTTCCTTATTCTCTTCCCGGTGTTCTGCCATATATCGTCCGTCCATTGGATAGTATCCGCCCCGTACTGCGCAGGCGCAGCGTTTGCGCAGTACGGAGCAGAAGGAGCTTCGGAAAATCTCTGAAGATGAACGGCGCCTGCGCTGTGAGTCGAGGTGGTAGCCCCACCATCCAAGTGGACATGGGGCTGCAAATATTAGAGGGTCCCTCGCCACGCTTCGGGCTCGGCCTCGCTGCGCTCGGATCTTTTTATTCTAACTCTATGTCCACTTGGATGGCGGGGCTAGAACCTGGACTCGGTGTGCAGGCGCCGTTCATCTTCGGAGACCAGTACACAGCGGGCACTATCCGATGGGGGACACTATGTGATAGGACACCGGCCAATCAGGAAGTGGGTCTTAAGACCTGATTGGCGGAGAGGAGAAGGATCGTATTTGCTGCAGAGTGACATAACTATAAGAGAGGTGATGGGACCCTGAGCGACCAATCACAAATCCGCCCCTTCCCTCTCTGATCGAGGAAGAGGAAATGTCACTCTCACCTCCCATTGGCCGCTCCGGGTTCCATTCCAGACACGTGACCCGCTGGCAGCCGATACATAGTATCCAGTGAGCGCTCCGCGGATACAATGTGACTACACATCCCGGCATGCCCCGCGCCCAGCTGTCAGTGGGATTTCTCCCGGCATGCCCCGGGCGGAGGGCAGTTCCCGGCGTGCAGTGCGGCTCCATGCTGATGTCCTGAAGATGCCGATGAAGGGGAGATTCCCGGTCCGCCGGACCCTCCAATATCTGCAGAGCGGAGAGATCGTCTTCCGGGATCCGGTCCGGATCATGACTGTCAACTACAACACCCGGGGGGAGCCCGGCCTGGGGGCCAGGTGAGAGACAGAGAGAGGAGGGGCCACTGGGGGCAGGAGAGAGAGAGGGGCAAGTGAGAGAGGAGGGGCCACTGGGGGCAGATGAGAGAGAGAGAGAGAAGAGCCACTGGGGGCAGGTGAGAGAGAGAAGAGCCACTGGGGGCAGGTGAGAGAGAGAGAGAGAAGAGCCACTGGGGGCAGGTGAGAGAGAGAGAGAGAGAGAAGAGCCACTGGGGGCAGGTGAGAGAGAGAGAGAGAAGAGCCACTGGGGGCAGGTGAGAGAGAGAGAGAGAAGAGCCACTGGGGGCAGGTGAGAGAGAGAGAGAGAAGAGCCACTGGGGGCAGGTGAGAGAGAGAGAGAGAAGAGCCACTGGGGGCAGGTGAGAGAGAGAGAGAGAAGAGCCACTGGGGGCAGGTGAGAGAGAGAGAAGAGCCACTGGGGGCAGGTGAGAGAGAGAGAGAGAAGAGCCACTGGGGGCAGGTGAGAGAGAGAGAGAGAAGAGCCACTGGGGGCAGGTGAGAGAGAGAGAAGAGCCACTGGGGGCAGGTGAGAGAGAGAGAAGAGCCACTGGGGGCAGGTGAGAGAGAGAGAAGAGCCACTGGGGGGGCAGGTGAGAGAGAAGAGCCACTGGGGGGGCAGGTGAGAGAGAGAGAAGAGCCACTGGGGGGGCAGGTGAGAGAGAGAGAAGAGCCACTGGGGGGGCAGGTGAGAGAGAGAGAAGAGCCACTGGGGGCAGGTGAGAGAGAGAGAGAGAGAAGAGCCACTGGGGGCAGGTGAGAGAGAGAGAAGAGCCACTGGGGGCAGGTGAGAGAGAGAGAAGAGCCACTGGGGGCAGGTGAGAGAGAGAGAGAAGAGCCACTGGGGGCAGGTGAGAGAGAGAGAGAAGAGCCACTGGGGGCAGGTGAGAGAGAGAGAGAAGAGCCACTGGGGGCAGGTGAGAGAGAGAGAGAAGAGCCACTGGGGGCAGGTGAGAGAGAGAGAAGAGCCACTGGGGGCAGGTGAGAGAGAGAGAAGAGCCACTGGGGGCAGATGAGAGAGAGAGAGAAGAGCCACTGGGGGCAGATGAGAGAGAGAGAGAGAGAGAGAGAGAAGAGCCACTGGGGGCAGATGAGAGAGAGAGAGAGAGAGAGAAGAGCCACTGGGGGCAGATGAGAGAGAGAAGAGCCACTGGGGGCAGATGAGAGAGAGAGAGAGAGAGAGAAGAGCCACTGGGGGCAGATGAGAGAGAGAGAAGAGCCACTGGGGGCAGATGAGAGAGAGAGAAGAGCCACTGGGGGCAGATGAGAGAGAGAGAAGAGCCACTGGGGGCAGGTGAGAGAGAGAGAAGAGCCACTGGGGGCAGATGAGAGAGAGAGAAGAGCCACTGGGGGCAGATGAGAGAGAGAGAAGAGCCACTGGGGGCAGATGAGAGAGAGAGAAGAGCCACTGGGGGCAGATGAGAGAGAGAGAAGAGCCACTGGGGGCAGATGAGAGAGAGAGAAGAGCCACTGGGGGCAGATGAGAGAGAGAGAAGAGCCACTGGGGGCAGATGAGAGAGAGAGAGAAGAGCCACTGGGGGCAGATGAGAGAGAGAGAGAAGAGCCACTGGGGGCAGATGAGAGAGAGAGAAGAGCCACTGGGGGCAGATGAGAGAGAGAGAAGAGCCACTGGGGGCAGATGAGAGAGAGAGAAGAGCCACTGGGGGCAGATGAGAGAGAGAGAAGAGCCACTGGGGGCAGATGAGAGAGAGAGAAGAGCCACTGGGGGCAGATGAGAGAGAGAGAAGAGCCACTGGGGGCAGATGAGAGAGAGAGAAGAGCCACTGGGGGCAGATGAGAGAGAGAGAAGAGCCACTGGGGGCAGATGAGAGAGAGAGAAGAGCCACTGGGGGCAGATGAGAGAGAGAGAAGAGCCACTGGGGGCAGATGAGAGAGAGAGAAGAGCCACTGGGGGCAGATGAGAGAGAGAGAAGAGCCACTGGGGGCAGATGAGAGAGAGAGAAGAGCCACTGGGGGCAGATGAGAGAGAGAGAGAGAGAAGAGCCACTGGGGGCAGATGAGAGAGAGAGAGAGAGAAGAGCCACTGGGGGCAGATGAGAGAGAGAGAGAGAGAGAAGAGCCACTGGGGGCAGATGAGAGAGAGAGAGAGAAGAGCCACTGGGGGCAGATGAGAGAGAGAGAGAGAGAGAAGAGCCACTGGGGGCAGATGAGAGAGAGAAGAGCCACTGGGGGCAGATGAGAGAGAGAAGAGCCACTGGGGGCAGATGAGAGAGAGAAGAGCCACTGGGGGCAGATGAGAGAGAGAGAAGAGCCACTGGGGGCAGATGAGAGAGAGAGAGAGAGAGAGAGAGAAGAGCCACTGGGGGCAGATGAGAGAGAGAGAGACGAGCCACTGGGGGCAGATGAGAGAGAGAGAAGAGCCACTGGGGGCAGATGAGAGAGAGAGAGAGAAGAGCCACTGGGGGCAGATGAGAGAGAGAGAGAGACGAGCCACTGGGGGCAGATGAGAGAGAGAGAGAGACGAGCCACTGGGGGCAGATGAGAGAGAGACGAGCCACTGGGGGCAGATGAGAGAGAGACGAGCCACTGGGGGCAGATGAGAGAGAGACGAGCCACTGGGGGCAGATGAGAGAGAGACGAGCCACTGGGGGCAGATGAGAGAGAGACGAGCCACTGGGGGCAGATGAGAGAGAGAAGAGCCACTGGGGGCAGATGAGAGAGAGAGAGAGAAGAGCCACTGGGGGCAGATGAGAGAGAGAGAGAGAGAAGAGCCACTGGGGGCAGATGAGAGAGAGAGAGAGAGAGAGAGAGAAGAGCCACTGGGGGCAGATGAGAGAGAGAAGAGCCACTGGGGGCAGATGAGAGAGAGAAGAGCCACTGGGGGCAGATGAGAGAGAGAAGAGCCACTGGGGGCAGATGAGAGAGAGAGAGAAGAGCCACTGGGGGCAGATGAGAGAGAGAGAGAGAAGAGCCACTGGGGGCAGATGAGAGAGAGAGAGAGAGAAGAGCCACTGGGGGCAGATGAGAGAGAGAGAGAAGAGCCACTGGGGGCAGATGAGCGAGAGAGAGAGAGAAGAGCCACTGGGGGCAGATGAGAGAGAGAGAGAGAGAAGAGCCACTGGGGGCAGATGAGAGAGAGAGAGAGAAGAGCCACTGGGGGCAGATGAGAGCGAGAGAGAGAGAGAAGAGCCACTGGGGGCAGATGAGAGAGAGAGAGAGAGAGAAGAGCCACTGGGGGCAGATGAGAGAGAGAGAGAGAAGAGCCACTGGGGGCAGATGAGAGAGAAGAGCCACCGGGGGCAGATGAGAGAGAGAGAGAGAGAGAGAGAGAAGAGCCACTGGGGGCAGATGAGAGAGAAGAGCCACTGGGGGCAGATGAGAGAGAAGAGCCACTGGGGGCAGATGAGAGAGAAGAGCCACTGGGGGCAGATGAGAGAGAAGAGCCACTGGGGGCAGATGAGAGAGAAGAGCCACTGGGGGCAGATGAGAGAGAAGAGCCACTGGGGGCAGATGAGAGAGAAGAGCCACTGGGGGCAGATGAGAGAGAAGAGCCACTGGGGGCAGATGAGAGAGAAGAGCCACTGGGGGCAGATGAGAGAGAGAGAAGAGCCACTGGGGGCAGATGAGAGAGAGAGAGAAGAGCCACTGGGGGCAGATGAGAGAGAAGAGCCACTGGGGGCAGATGAGAGAGAAGAGCCACTGGGGGCAGATGAGAGAGAGAGAAGAGCCACTGGGGGCAGATGAGAGAGAGAGAGAAGAGCCACTGGGGGCAGATGAGAGAGAGAGAAGAGCCACTGGGGGCAGGTGAGAGAGAGAGAAGAGCCACTGGGGGCAGGTGAGAGAGAGAGAGAGAGAGAGAGAAGAGCCACTGGGGGCAGATGAGAGAGAGAGAGAGAGAAGAGCCACCGGGGGCAGATGAGAGAGAGAGAGAGAAGAGCCACTGGGGGCAGATGAGAGAGAGAAGAGCCACTGGGGGCAGATGAGAGAGAGAGAGAGAGAAGAGCCACTGGGGGAAGATGAGAGAGAGAGAGAGAGAGAGAGAGAAGAGCCACTGGGGGCAGATGAGAGAGAGAGAGAAGAGCCACTGGGGGCAGATGAGAGAGAGAGAGAGAGAGAGAGAAGAGCCACTGGGGGCAGATGAGAGAGCGAGAGAAGAGCCACTGGGGGCAGATGAGAGAGAGAGCGAGAGAAGAGCCACTGGGGGCAGATGAGAGAGAGAGAGAGCGAGAGAAGAGCCACTGGGGGCAGATGAGAGAGAGAGAGAGCGAGAGAAGAGCCACTGGGGGCAGATGAGAGCGAGAGAAGAGCCACTGGGGGCAGATGAGAGCGAGAGAAGAGCCACTGGGGGCAGATGAGAGCGAGAGAAGAGCCACTGGGGGCAGATGAGAGCGAGAGAAGAGCCACTGGGGGCAGATGAGAGCGAGAGAAGAGCCACTGGGGGCAGATGAGAGCGAGAGAAGAGCCACTGGGGGCAGATGAGAGCGAGAGAAGAGCCACTGGGGGCAGATGAGAGCGAGAGAAGAGCCACTGGGGGCAGATGAGAGCGAGAGAAGAGCCACTGGGGGCAGATGAGAGCGAGAGAAGAGCCACTGGGGGCAGATGAGAGAGCGAGAGAAGAGCCACTGGGGGCAGATGAGAGAGAGAGAGCGAGAGAAGAGCCACTGGGGGCAGATGAGAGAGAGAGAGAGAGAGAAGAGAAGAGCCACTGGGGGCAGATGAGAGAGAGAGAGGGAGAGAAGAGAAGAGCCACTGGGGGCAGATGAGAGAGAGAGAGAGAAGAGAAGAGCCACGGGGGGCAGATGAGAGAGAGAAGAGAAGAGCCACGGGGGGCAGATGAGAGAGAGAAGAGAAGAGCCACGGGGGGCAGATGAGAGAGAGAAGAGAAGAGCCACGGGGGGCAGATGAGAGAGAGAAGAGAAGAGCCACGGGGGGCAGATGAGAGAGAGAAGAGAAGAGCCACTGGGGGCAGATGAGAGAGAGAAGAGAAGAGCCACTGGGGGCAGATGAGAGAGAGAAGAGAAGAGCCACTGGGGGCAGATGAGAGAGAGAAGAGAAGAGCCACTGGGGGCAGATGAGAGAGAGAGCGAGAGAAGAGCCACTGGGGGCAGATGAGAGAGAGAGAGAGCGAGAGAAGAGCCACTGGGGGCAGATGAGAGAGAGAAGAGCCACTGGGGGCAGATGAGAGAGAGAAGAGCCACTGGGGGCAGATGAGAGAGAGAAGAGCCACTGGGGGCAGATGAGAGAGAGAAGAGCCACTGGGGGCAGATGAGAGAGAGAAGAGCCACTGGGGGCAGATGAGAGAGAGAAGAGCCACTGGGGGCAGATGAGAGAGAGAAGAGCCACTGGGGGCAGATGAGAGAGAGAGAGAGAAGAGCCACTGGGGGCAGATGAGAGAGAGAGAGAGAAGAGCCACTGGGGGCAGATGAGAGAGAGAGAGAAGAGCCACTGGGGGCAGATGAGAGAGAGAGAGAAGAGCCACTGGGGGCAGATGAGAGAGAGAGAGAAGAGCCACTGGGGGCAGATGAGAGAGAGAGAGAAGAGCCACTGGGGGCAGATGAGAGAGAGAGAGAAGAGCCACTGGGGGCAGGTGAGAGAGAGAGAGAGAAGAGCCACTGGGGGCAGGTGAGAGAGAGAGAGAGAAGAGCCACTGGGGGCAGGTGAGAGAGAGAGAAGAGCCACTGGGGGCAGGTGAGAGAGAGAGAAGAGCCACTGAGGGCAGGTGAGAGAGAGAGAAGAGCCACTGGGGGCAGATGAGAGAGAGAGAGAAGAGCCACTGGGGGCAGATGAGAGAGAGAGAGAAGAGCCACTGGGGGCAGATGAGAGAGAGAGAGAGAGAAGAGCCACTGGGGGCAGATGAGAGAGAGAGAGAAGAGCCACTGGGGGCAGATGAGAGAGAGAGAGAAGAGCCACTGGGGGCAGATGAGAGAGAGAGAGAAGAGCCACTGGGGGCAGATGAGAGAGAGAGAGAAGAGCCACTGGGGGCAGGTGAGAGAGAGAGAAGAGCCACTGGGGGCAGGTGAGAGAGAGAGAAGAGCCACTGGGGGCAGGTGAGAGAGAGAGAAGAGCCACTGGGGGCAGATGAGAGAGAGAGAAGAGCCACTGGGGGCAGATGAGAGAGAAGAGCCACTGGGGGCAGGTGAGAGAGAGAGAAGAGCCACTGGGGGCAGGTGAGAGAGAGAGAGAAGAGCCACTGGGGGCAGATGAGAGAGAGAGAGAAGAGCCACTGGGGGCAGATGAGAGAGAGAGAGAGAAGAGCCACTGGGGGCAGATGAGAGAGAGAGAGAGAGAGAAGAGCCACTGGGGGCAGATGAGAGAGAGAGAAGAGCCACTGGGGGCAGATGAGAGAGAGAAGAGCCACTGGGGGCAGATGAGAGAGAGAAGAGCCACTGGGGGCAGATGAGAGAGAGAAGAGCCACTGGGGGCAGATGAGAGAGAGAGAGAAGAGCCACTGGGGGCAGATGAGAGAGAGAGAGAAGAGCCACTGGGGGCAGATGAGAGAGAGAGAGAAGAGCCACTGGGGGCAGATGAGAGAGAGAGAGAGAAGAGCCACTGGGGGCAGATGAGAGAGAGAGAGAAGAGCCACTGGGGGCAGGTGAGAGAGAGAGAGAGAAGAGCCACTGGGGGCAGGTGAGAGAGAGAGAAGAGCCACTGGGGGCAGGTGAGAGAGAGAGAAGAGCCACTGGGGGCAGGTGAGAGAGAGAGAGAGAGAGAAGAGCCACTGGGGGCAGATGAGAGAGAGAGAGAGAAGAGCCACTGGGGGCAGATGAGAGAGAAGAGCCACTGGGGGCAGATGAGAGAGAGAGAGAGAGAGAGAGAAGAGCCACTGGGGGCAGATGAGAGAGAGAGAGAGAGAGAGAGAGAGACGAGCCACTGGGGGCAGATGAGAGAGAGAGAGAGAGAGAAGAGCCACTGGGGGCAGATGAGAGAGAGAGAGAAGAGCCACTGGGGGCAGATGAGAGAGAGAGAGAGAGAGAGAAGAGCCACTGGGGGCAGATGAGAGAGAGAGAGAGAGACGAGCCACTGGGGGCAGATGAGAGAGAGACGAGCCACTGGGGGCAGATGAGAGAGAGACGAGCCACTGGGGGCAGATGAGAGAGAGACGAGCCACTGGGGGCAGGTGAGAGAGAGAGAAGAGCCACTGGGGGCAGGTGAGAGAGAGAGAGAGAGAGAAGAGCCACTGGGGGCAGATGAGAGAGAGAGAGAGAAGAGCCACTGGGGGCAGATGAGAGAGAGAGAGAGAAGAGCCACTGGGGGCAGATGAGAGAGAGAGAGAGAGAGAGAGAAGAGCCACTGGGGGCAGATGAGAGAGAGAGAGAGAGAGAGAGAGAGAAGAGCCACTGGGGGCAGATGAGAGAGAGAGAGAAGAGCCACTGGGGGCAGATGAGAGAGAGAGAGAAGAGCCACTGGGGGCAGATGAGAGAGAGAGAGAAGAGCCACTGGGGGCAGATGAGAGAGAGAGAGAAGAGCCACTGGGGGCAGATGAGAGAGAGAGAGAAGAGCCACTGGGGGCAGATGAGAGAGAGAGAGAGAGAGAAGAGCCACCGGGGGCAGATGAGAGAGAGAGAGAGAGAGAAGAGCCACTGGGGGCAGATGAGAGAGAGAGAGAGAAGAGCCACTGGGGGCAGATGAGAGAGAAGAGCCACTGGGGGCAGATGAGAGAGAAGAGCCACTGGGGGCAGATGAGAGAGAAGAGCCACTGGGGGCAGATGAGAGAGAAGAGCCACTGGGGGCAGATGAGAGAGAAGAGCCACTGGGGGCAGATGAGAGAGAAGAGCCACTGGGGGCAGATGAGAGAGAAGAGCCACTGGGGGCAGATGAGAGAGAAGAGCCACTGGGGGCAGATGAGAGAGAAGAGCCACTGGGGGCAGATGAGAGAGAGAGAGAGAAGAGCCACTGGGGGCAGATGAGAGAGAGAGAGAGAAGAGCCACTGGGGGCAGATGAGAGAGAGAGAGAGAAGAGCCACTGGGGGCAGATGAGAGAGAGAGAGAGAAGAGCCACTGGGGGCAGATGAGAGAGAGAGAGAGAAGAGCCACTGGGGGCAGGTGAGAGAGAGAGAGAGAAGAGCCACTGGGGGCAGGTGAGAGAGAGAGAAGAGCCACTGGGGGCAGGTGAGAGAGAGAGAAGAGCCACTGGGGGCAGGTGAGAGAGAGAGAGAGAGAAGAGCCACTGGGGGCAGGTGAGAGAGAGAGAAGAGCCACTGGGGGCAGGTGAGAGAGAGAGAGAGAGAGAGAAGAGCCACTGGGGGCAGATGAGAGAGAGAGAGAAGAGCCACTGGGGGCAGATGAGAGAGAGAGAGAAGAGCCACCGGGGGCAGATGAGAGAGAGAGAGAGAGAGAGAAGAGCCACTGGGGGCAGATGAGAGAGAGAAGAGCCACTTGGGGCAGATGAGAGAGAGAGAGAGAGAGAGAAGAGCCACTGGGGGAAGATGAGAGAGAGAGAGAGAGAGAGAAGAGCCACTGGGGGCAGATGAGAGAGAGAGAGAAGAGCCACTGGGGGCAGATGAGAGAGAGAGAGAAGAGCCACTGGGGGCAGATGAGAGAGAGAGCGAGAGAAGAGCCACTGGGGGCAGATGAGAGAGAGAGAGAGAGAAGAGCCACTGGGGGCAGATGAGAGAGAGAAGAGCCACTGGGGGCAGATGAGAGAGAGAAGAGCCACTGGGGGCAGATGAGAGAGAGAGAGAGAGAGAAGAGCCACTGGGGGCAGATGAGCGAGAGAGAGAGAGAAGAGCCACTGGGGGCAGATGAGAGAGAGAGAGAGAGAGAAGAGCCACTGGGGGCAGATGAGCGAGAGAGAGAGAGAGAAGAGCCACTGGGGGCAGATGAGAGAGAGAGAAGAGCCACTGGGGGCAGATGAGAGAGAGAGAGAAGAGCCACTGGGGGCAGATGAGAGAGAGAGAGAAGAGCCACTGGGGGCAGATGAGAGAGAGAGAGAGAAGAGCCACTGGGGGCAGATGAGAGAGAAGAGCCACTGGGGGCAGATGAGAGAGAAGAGCCACTGGGGGCAGATGAGAGAGAAGAGCCACTGGGGGCAGATGAGAGAGAAGAGCCACTGGGGGCAGATGAGAGAGAAGAGCCACTGGGGGCAGATGAGAGAGAAGAGCCACTGGGGGCAGATGAGAGAGAAGAGCCACTGGGGGCAGATGAGAGAGAAGAGCCACTGGGGGCAGATGAGAGAGAAGAGCCACTGGGGGCAGATGAGAGAGAAGAGCCACTGGGGGCAGATGAGAGAGAAGAGCCACTGGGGGCAGATGAGAGAGAGAGAAGAGCCACTGGGGGCAGATGAGAGAGAGAGAGAGAAGAGCCACTGGGGGCAGGTGAGAGTTAGAGAAGAGCCACTGGGGGCAGATGAGAGTTAGAGAAGAGCCACTGGGGGCAGATGAGAGAGAGAGAAGAGCCACTGGGGGCAGATGAGAGAGAGAGAGAGAGAGAAGAGCCACTGGGGGCAGATGAGAGAGAGAGAGAGAGAGAAGAGCCACCGGGGGCAGATGAGAGAGAGAGAGAGAGAGAAGAGCCACTGGGGGCAGGTGAGAGAGAGAGAAGAGCCACTGGGGGCAGGTGAGAGAGAGAGAAGAGCCACTGGGGGCAGGTGAGAGAGAGAGAAGAGCCACTGGGGGCAGGTGAGAGAGAGAGAAGAGCCACTGGGGGCAGGTGAGAGAGAGAGAAGAGCCACTGGGGGCAGGTGAGAGAGAGAAGAGCCACTGGGGGCAGATGAGAGAGAGAGAGAAGAGCCACCGGGGGCAGATGAGAGAGAGAGAGAGAGAGAGAGAGAGAAGAGCCACTGGGGGCAGATGAGAGAGAGAAGAGCCACTGGGGGCAGATGAGAGAGAGAGAGAGAGAGAGAGAAGAGCCACTGGGGGCAGATGAGAGAGAGAGAGAGAGAGAGAAGAGCCACTGGGGGAAGATGAGAGAGAGAGAGAGAGAGAGAGAAGAGCCACTGGGGGCAGATGAGAGAGAGAGAGAGAGAAGAGCCACTGGGGGCAGATGAGAGAGAGAGCGAGAGAAGAGCCACTGGGGGCAGATGAGAGAGAGAGAGAGAAGAGCCACTGGGGGCAGATGAGAGAGCGAGAGAAGAGCCACTGGGGGCAGATGAGAGAGAGAGCGAGAGAAGAGCCACTGGGGGCAGATGAGAGAGAGAGAGAGAGCGAGAGAAGAGCCACTGGGGGCAGATGAGAGAGAGAGAGAGCGAGAGAAGAGCCACTGGGGGCAGATGAGAGCGAGAGAAGAGCCACTGGGGGCAGATGAGAGCGAGAGAAGAGCCACTGGGGGCAGATGAGAGCGAGAGAAGAGCCACTGGGGGCAGATGAGAGCGAGAGAAGAGCCACTGGGGGCAGATGAGAGCGAGAGAAGAGCCACTGGGGGCAGATGAGAGCGAGAGAGCGAGAGAAGAGCCACTGGGGGCAGATGAGAGAGAGTGAGAGAGAGAGAGAGCGAGAGAAGAGCCACTGGGGGCAGGTGAGAGAGAGAGAAGAGCCACTGGGGGCAGATGAGAGAGAGAGAGAGAGAGAAGAGCCACTGGGGGCAGGTGAGAGAGAGAGAGAAGAGCCACTGGGGGCAGATGAGAGAGAGAGAGAGAGAGAAGAGCCACTGGGGGCAGATGAGAGAGAGAGAAGAGCCACTGGGGGCAGATGAGAGAGAGCGAAGAGCCACTGGGGGCAGCTGAGAGAGAGAGAGAGAAGAGCCACTGGGGGCAGCTGAGAGAGAGAGAGAGAGAGAAGAGCCACTGGGGGCAGGTGAGAGAGAGAAGAGCCACTGGGGGCAGCTGAGAGAGAGAGAGAGAGAAGAGCCACTGGGGGCAGGTGAGAGAGAGAGAGAAGAGCCACTGGGGGCAGGTGAGAGAGAGAGAGAAGAGAAGAGCCACTGGGGGCAGATGAGAGAGAGAGAGAGAGAGAAGAGAAGAGCCACTGGGGGCAGATGAGAGAGAGAGAGAGAAGAGAAGAGCCACTGGGGGCAGATGAGAGAGAGAGAGAAGAGAAGAGCCACGGGGGGCAGATGAGAGAGAGAAGAGAAGAGCCACGGGGGGCAGATGAGAGAGAGAAGAGAAGAGCCACGGGGGGCAGATGAGAGAGAGAAGAGAAGAGCCACGGGGGGCAGATGAGAGAGAGAAGAGAAGAGCCACTGGGGGCAGATGAGAGAGAGAAGAGAAGAGCCACTGGGGGCAGATGAGAGAGAGAGCGAGAGAAGAGCCACTGGGGGCAGATGAGAGAGAGAGCGAGAGAAGAGCCACTGGGGGCAGATGAGAGAGAGAGAGCGAGAGAAGAGCCACTGGGGGCAGATGAGAGAGAGAGAGAGCGAGAGAAGAGCCACTGGGGGCAGATGAGAGAGAGAGAGAGAGCGAGAGAAGAGCCACTGGGGGCAGATGAGAGAGAGAGAGAGCGAGAGAAGAGCCACTGGGGGCAGGTGAGAGAGAGAGAAGAGCCACTGGGGGCAGGTGAGAGAGAGAAGAGCCACTGGGGGCAGGTGAGAGAGAGAAGAGCCACTGGGGGCAGGTGAGAGAGAGAAGAGCCACTGGGGGCAGGTGAGAGAGAGAAGAGCCACTGGGGGCAGGTGAGAGAGAGAAGAGCCACTGGGGGCAGGTGAGAGAGAGAAGAGCCACTGGGGGCAGGTGAGAGAGAGAAGAGCCACTGGGGGCAGGTGAGAGAGAGAAGAGCCACTGGGGGCAGGTGAGAGAGAGAAGAGCCACTGGGGGCAGGTGAGAGAGAGAAGAGCCACTGGGGGCAGGTGAGAGAGAGAAGAGCCACTGGGGGCAGGTGAGAGAGAGAAGAGCCACTGGGGGCAGGTGAGAGAGAGAAGAGCCACTGGGGGCAGGTGAGAGAGAGAAGAGCCACTGGGGGCAGGTGAGAGAGAGAGAGAGAAGAGCCACTGGGGGCAGGTGAGAGAGAGAGAGAGAAGAGCCACTGGGGGCAGGTGAGAGAGAGAGAGAGAAGAGCCACTGGGGGCAGGTGAGAGAGAGAGAGAGAAGAGCCACTGGGGGCAGGTGAGAGAGAGAGAGAGAAGGGCCACTGGGGGCCAGGTGAGAGAGAGAGAGAGAAGGGCCACTGGGGGCCAGGTGAGAGAGAGAGAGAAGGGCCACTGGGGGCCAGGTGAGAGAGAAGGGCCACTGGGGGCCAGGTGAGAGAGAAGGGCCACAGGGGGCCAGGTGAGAGAGAAGGGCCACAGGGGGCCAGGTGAGAGAGAAGGGCCACAGGGGGCCAGGTGAGAGAGAAGGGCCACAGGGGGCCAGGCGAGAGAGAGAGAAGGGCCACTGGGGGCCAGGCGAGAGGGGGGGCAAGTGTAGGGGAGAGGGTGGGTTGGTTGAAAGGGGCCACAGGGGGCCAGGTGTGAGGGAGAGGGGGCCGCAGAGGTCCGGGTGAGAGAGCAGAGGGGGAGATGTAGGGCGGGTGTAGATTCATGGTGAACCCATAGATGGCCATGTGAGTCTGATTGACCCCAAGGGATCCGTCATGGGGTAACAAGCAGGGTGGACTCGAAAAGCGTGGACAGGTAGAAATGAAGAAAAGAGTGAGGGGACAAAGGTGAGATCATTTTGGGCTCCTGGGACAAATGTGATGTCATAAGGGGCCAGAGAGAGATCTCTGTGAACATCGGATCATAGAGGTCATAAGGTGAGTGTATATAGGGCTGTGGGATGAGCACGCTTCATATGGGGCCACTGGGCAGACGAGAGGCCATATAGGGCTGCTGAATAAACGTGACGTCATATGGGGCTAGCTGCAGAATGAGTGTGATGTCATACAGGTCCATGGGTTGTCTGTGATGTCATGTGGGAGGAGCGTGAGATCACATGGGGCCAGGGGACAAGAGTCGGGTCATGTAGGGACACTGAATGATTGTGAGGTTATATGGGGTCACCCGGCAAGTGTGAGGTCATTTTGGGATGAAGAGTGAGTGTAAGCTGTTACTTCAGATCAAGGACAGCTGTGATCTCTGAGGCCATGGTTGGGGGGGGGGGGAGAGGAGTGTGAACTTGTAGAGGGTGCCCCCTGTGGGTGTTTTTTGATGTTGCAGCTCTGAAGGCCGTAGAGGCAGAGACATTGCAGTTTCTTGCTGATCACAATTACAAAGACTTTGCTTTTATCTCTTGTCTTTTATTTGCAGAAATTTTGTGTTCTTTAATATCCCTCAAATCCAGTATAAGAACCCCTGGGTTCAGATAGTGACCTTCAAGAACATGACCCCGTCTCCGTTCCTGCGGTTTTATTTAGGTGAGTATAAAATCCACAGTGATGACTTCTTCATTTTAGGTAATGGTTCTCATCCCCACTGTTATCTCTGTACACCGTACCGAACACCAACAGGCCTCTTCTCTAAATGGTTAAACAAGTGATCCACAGATGGGAGAGAGCGGGGGCTACAGGGGAAAAGGGGGGTGCATGTGTGTGTTACAGGTGAGGGGAAGGGGGGCTGCAGGGGGACAGGTGAGGGGAAGGGGGGGGCTGCAGGGGGACAGGTGAGGGGAAGGCGGGGCTGCAGGGTGACAGGTGAGGGGAAGGAAAGGGGGGGTCTGCAGGGTGACAGGTGAGGGGAAGGAAAGGGGGGGTCTGCAGGGGGACAGGTGAGAGAAGGAAAGGGGGGGTCTGCAGGGGGACAGGTGAGAGAAGGAAAGGGGGGGGCTGCAGGGGGACAGGTGAGCGAGGGGAATGGGGGGGGGGCTGCAGGAGGGACAGGTGTACCGAGGGGGGGGGGGGCTGCAGGAGGGACAGGTGTACCGAGGGGAGGGGGGGGCTGCAGGAGGGACATGTGTTCCGAGGGGAGGGGGGGCTGCAGGAGGGACAGGTGTACCGAGGGGAGGGGGGGGGGCTGCAGGAGGGACAGGTGACCGAGGGGAAGGGGGGGGGCTGCAGGAGGGACAGCTGACCGAGAGGGTGGCTGCAAAGGGACAGGTCAGTGAGGGGAAGGGGGGGGGCTGCAGGGGGACAGGTGAGTGAGGGGAAGGGGGGGGCTGCGGGGGACAGGTGAAAGAGGGGAAGGGGGTGCTGCAGGGCGAGAGGTGAGCTAGCGATGGTGAGCAGGTGAGAGACTGGGCTACATGGGGACAGGTGAAAGAGTGGGGTACTACAGGGTGATAGGTGAGAGACGGTAGACACAGGGGCCAGTTGGGGGGGGGAGGCGCGCTCAGGAGACCAGGTAAGAGAGACTGGCCTGGGGGAGGGTTTGACCAAGAATGACAGAGTGGGAAGGTGAGAGAGAAATGGGGCCAGGTGGGAGAAGATGACCCATGGTGACACGGGGGCAGTGTTAGAGGGAAACTGACCACAGAGGCCACGTGGCTTGACATGGTAATTTAACATTTTGATTGGCCGGTTACTGTTCTTTGTAGACTATCATTGCTTTAATGGCTCGTTCACACCACAATGTTCTGCAGTGCATGCGTTTTTTGTGTGTTAATGCTTGTTGTGTAATGCTCATATAAAATAAACGGCCTGCACCTAAACACTTAAAAATAAAAAATGCCTATTTTTTTATTTTGGGCGGTGCAGAGGGCACCATGCGTTGGGCTTGTGAGTTTTGGTGCTGCACTGGGATGCTTTTTACAATCAACGGTGAATCAAACTATGTTGTGTGCAAGTTACCTTAATGGCCTGGTGTGGTCGGGCCCTAAAGAATTGAGTTTCCTTTTTTAAGCTGCAATTCAGAACAATATAGTGAAAACTGCAGCAGATCTCCCCGGCCCCACCCCCGCCCCTCCTTCCTATCCCATTTTTTTTTTTCATGTTTACCAATGTTTAGAGTTGGCCCACCCCAGCCTTTGTTTCCTGTATAAATTTTGGGTCGTTTTGCTTTATTATCATATTTTTTTTTTTTCTATTATTCACGGGCAGACAACGGCGAGCAGGTTCTCGTTGACATGGAGGAAAAGAGCCACACGGAAATTGTGCAGCACGTGAAGAAGATCCTGGGGAAGAACGAGTAAGACTCATAGGAGACAATTTACTTTCTCACCACTAGAGGGCTCCTCACACAGCTCAGCAGGCTGCAGATTGAAAATGTTTTTTATTTTTTTGTATTCCAGTGAAGGATTAGAACCCTCCTTATATATATATATATATATATATATATATATATATATATTTTTTTTTTTTATTAGGGCTCATGTAGACTGGTGGCTTGGGGTGGTGTAAAAAAACAAAAAAGTTTAGCTGCGCTGTATACTGCCCTCTATTAAGCTGCACAGGCTGTGAATGGGGGGGTTCACAAGTCACAGCCGTGATCTTTCATTTTGCAGCCACGGCTAAAATTATCCTCCCCCCTCCCTTCAAGCAGCAGGGGCCACACCAGAACCACCTTGCAGCCACATGGTTGCGGCGCGGTGGTGCAGCATGTATAGGGGTAAAGCAGCTGTTGTGCTATTGTGTTCTGCCAGTGGGGAGCCCTCTGGCCAGCAGAATACGATTACTGCTGGTAGCTACATTCGCCAGCTGTAATCGCATATACAAAATCCAACAGGCTGGCTGTACCCAAGCTGATTGATGGATCGACTTGGGTACAACCAGCCTGCCCATAAATGGATGGCATCTTGGCCTGTCCCTGCTGAACCATCTGGGATTCGATCAATCTATGGCCAGCTTTAGTTTGGGGAATGTGCCTTGAATTACCAACCACAGTACACCTGGCTGGCTGTTTGTTACAAGGGATTGTGTTATTTAAAGGAAGTTTGGAGTTCTTTAAAAAAACAATAAAAAAATCCAAATTCACCTCTATGCTTCCGTTTTCCCACATCGGCTCCAAAACTGATAACCGAGCGAACACATGACCGCCGATCGCTCAGTTCTGGGTCTGCTCAGATCAGAGACTTGTCAGTCGCCTCTCTCCGCTCTGCTCCTCCAGCGCTGGACTGGAGAGGAGTCGGGCACAGCTGGCTCCCGCTCGCAGCTGGGAGGAGGTGCCTGCTGTCAATCAGACTTCTGGGTGGATCCCGACAATAAGGTCTGGATCCTTCCAGAACCTGCAGCGGCTATGAAGTCAGCCAACAGCGGGCAATAACCCGCTTTCAGGTGACTCTGGGCCATAGGAGAGCAAAAGTAAGTGCATTTCTGTGACCCACAATTGAATTATGGCCAAAATCGCTTTGGTCATACTTCTTTTAAAGCACCTACTAACCTCTTAAAGCAGAACTCTAGACTTCCGTTTAGTTGTAAAGGCTCCGCCTCCCCCCCCCCCCCTTTTTTTTTTTTTTTTTTTTTTTTAATCAACTTTATTGCTATTAGAAGGGCCATGACAGGTCCTCTTTATGGAGGCATCTGGGGTCTATTAGACCCCAGATCTCTCCTCTGGTCTCCAGTGTAGCCATTCAGACATTAAATTGGTCTGATCAGCTGCTTTAGTTAAACAAAGCACAGAAACAGGAAGTGACAAAAATCCTAATTTCTTCCCGTGTGTGTGTGTGTGTGTGTGTGTGTGTGACGTCACACAATGGGAGGAACAACATCAGTTCCTCCCTCTGTGTCCCCGAAACTGTAGGCCACAGAGATCGGTTTGATCAGATGCATTCACAAGTCAGTAAAGGCTTGTAAACAACAAACCGGAGGTGGCAAAATGCTTGTCGCTTCCAGGTTTCATAGATCATAGAGATGATCGGGGGAAACTTCCAGTCCTCCCTCATCTCTATGGTCAGCCGGCAGAACCACCAGCTTCAGTCCCGGGCTACCGGTGGAACGGGAAAGTGGGGGAAGGTGGCGAGAGCGGGACCACCTTCCTCCACATTTAAAAGCGATTCAGCAGCTATTTTGCTGCTCTGATCGCTTTTACCTTATTAGCCTGCTGGGGGGGAAAAAAAAATACCAAGGTCATGGCTGCAGTTGTAGACCATGACCCTGGTAGAGGACATGGGGTACGTCCATATGGGGCAAGTGGTTAAAAGCTATACTTGCCTCTGCCCCAGCGATGTCCCTTGTGTGTGCCAACATCTTCCAACCGGCCTCTTTTCAGGTTTAGGATCTGACGACTCTCTGCTTAGACCCCCCCAAAGTGACAGCTGGCTGAACAACCAATCGCAAGACACTATCGCTGTCGCATGGTTGGAAGAAAAGTGAGTCGCATTCATCCCTCTTTGGCTATACTTTAAATTCTTCACTTCTCTTTCTATTTGCAGGGAAACACTGAAAGCCGAGGAGAAAGCCAAGATGGTGCTATCCCACCCAGCCAACTTCGGCCCGAAGAAGTACTACGCGAGGGAGTGCATGTGCGAGGTGGAGGGCCAGGTGCCCTGCCCAGGGCTGGTGCCGCTGCCGAAGGAATTGACTGGAAAATATAAAAGTAAACTGAAAGCCGAGAGTGCGGTGTGAGCCCCCCCCCCCCCAAGCTGCTATGGATGGGCATGCTGAAGCCGGGCTACTATTTAATGATCACCCAGCTCCAGAGTGCTCCTTACCAGCAAGACACACTCTTGCATAGTTACATTTTTATTTGAATATTTTTCTATAATCTGTTAAATTAAAAGTCATCAGTTCTATTGGTGGTACATTTTTGAAGTTTTCGTTTCAATGGGCGTCTCATAGATAATGATTTAGGTACAAAGAATTTCCGCTCTAAGGTAATGACTTCTCCCAAAACAGCTGTCTCCACAATCCCACAGGGTGCTGGCTCCGTTTGCAACAGGAACTGAAGTAGAAAAAGATGTAGCTGGATAGCCGCACTCCGAATTATTCAACTTTATTTCAAAAAGTAATTAAAATCATAGCATCTAGGCTGGTAAACAGACTAACTGCACAGCCGCTATGATATTAATTACATTTTTGAAATAAAGTTGAATAATTCGGAGTGCGGCTATCCAGCTACATCTTTTCTACATAAGGATTCAGGTAGATGGGAACTCAGGATCAGTTTCTGCTTCCTCACCCCCAAGAGGAACTGCACTGATGTTGGTTAAAGCTTAATTACCACCAGAATTGGTTTTGGATGGAGTGGGGAAGAGTTATGGGAACGTTTACACATTGCTTCAAAATGCGACATTTGTTAAAGTGCTCTGAATGCCAATCAAACCACCCTTCACTAAAAAAAAAATTATATTACTGTCCTGTTCACACTGTTGCATTTGCTTTGTTTCAGAAATATACCCCATGTTGCTTTCTTGGTGCTTTTAAAGCAGGGGTCCGCAATCCCCCAGGCCACTGACTGGTACCACGCTCAGTGGCCTGTTGATGATTGGGAGGTGAGCGCTGACTGCAGTCCCAACAAGACTATCACAGACCAACGTTTCCGCTCACCTCCTGCTGTGCAGCTCTGTCACTGAGCCCCGTGTGTGTCGTCTCCTGTCACCGCTGATATCTTGTCAGCAAGGAGGGGGAGGAGCTGGAGATCTGCTCTGGAAAGCGGGAGTATGTCACATTAACAAGCAGGTAATCACCCGCTCGTTAACATGAGTTTTGGCAACTCCCGCCCTCTGTCCAGATCTGCAGCTCCTCCCACCCCCCTGCCCCGCTGATCAGATGACATCGGTGGTGGCAGGGGACTTGGGAGAAGAGACAAAGCTGAAAGCTGTCTCCGTTCTGCCACAGGTAAGCCTGTGCAGAGGAGGCAGAAACAAATTGGGCACTGAAAGAGGTAGGGGGGTGGGAGGGGCAGTGTGACAAGGGGGCTGTGATTGTACTGTAAAGGGATACTGCAGTCCCCATTTACATCAGCGTGCCCCTTTACTGTAAAGGGGCACTGTAATGTAAAAGGGGGCTGTGCTGTGAAAGGGAACGGGTGACTGTGGATACTGTGAAGGGGGGAGGCCCCCCAAGGACAGACTCTGTAAAGATCCAGTCCGCCCCCCCCCCCCAGTCCCTGGTATCGAAAAGGTTGGGGGCCACTGCTTTTTAAAGCTCCTCCATAGAAGTCTGTCACAACACTCGCTAGCAGCACCCACTTCTTGAGGGTCTTTTATTCAGGGTTGGCTTTGCTTTGTTTTGGAGGTATAAGAGATCCCGGGATGCACCAAGGAGCGAGCCAGAAAGACGTCATCAGTAGTTAGTTTTGTAAAGCGCTGCGCACAATGTTGGCGCTATATAAATCCTGTATAACAATAATAATGTGTATGCATTCTGGGAGAGTCTGGTGTAGACATCATATCAGGTGTGCAGCAGCAGTAAGGTGAACTGGGTCCGGACTGGAGCAACTAGCAGAGACGGCACACGTAGTGTGTAATGCCATAGCAGAAGGTAAGTGGGGCCCAGAGTGATGGTACTGAGCGGAGGAGGATCAGCAGAGCTGGGGGAGCAAAACAGGAGAAACTAGAAGATTCCACACAGAGTGGAAGGTGAGCAGGGACTGAAGAAAAAGGAGGATCAGCAGAGTTGGGGCATTACTGCTGGATTGGAGTATCGGCCGAGCTGGGGATTACTGCTGGGTTGGGGGAGCAGCAGAGCTGAGGGTTACTGCTGGGTTGGGGTATCAGCGAAGCTGAGGGTTACTGCTGGGTTGGGGTATCAGCGGAGCTGAGGGTTACTGCTGGGTTGGGGGATCAGCGGAGCTGAGTGTTACTGCTGCGTTTGGGGTATCAGCGGAGCTGGGGATTTCTGCTCAGTGAGGGATGAAAACAAAACCAAAGACAATTCCCAGCTCAACTCACCAACCAGTCTGCTTACCAACCAAATTAACCTAACAGTCTGCAGTAAAAACAGGGGTTTAGTTATCGCGCATTTGCAAATACATACGGAAGCTGTAGAGCCTCTTCACAGCACCCCAGTGTTATCTGCCATCCTAATTCTTGTAAATTTATGAGAGCCTCATCAGTGGAAGCACATGCATTCTAATGGATAGATATAGGGCGGGTGAGCCTGGAGGTAGCCAGTGGGGGCAAAGGCCATTTTGTTTGTCAGTGAGGGATCAGCAGAGCTGGGGGTTACTACTGGGTGGGGAGTCAGCAGAGCTTGAGGGTTACTACTGGATAGGGGATCAGCAGAGCTTGGGGGGTACTACTTGAATACTTTAATAATGCAGAGGTCAGTAGTATGTAGTAAACAGTGCAGGAGTACCCAACACAGAGTTTGCATGTAATGTAATGCAGGTGTCAAAAGTAAATAACGAAGAGTACAGGGGTCAGGAGTACATAAGAGTTCACATGTAATGCAGGGGTCAGGATTAAGTAACACAGTGTGCAGACAGTAGGAGTAGGTAACAGAGTGCAGGGATCAGTAGTATGAAATGCAGATTGCAAGGGTCAGAAGTAAAAGTTCAGTAGCATGTGATGCAGAGTTCAGGGGTCAGTAGTAAGTATTGATGTGCAGGGGGTCAGTAATAAGTAACATAGCTTACACAAGGATAAGACTTTGCACTCCAAGTCTTGGTTCTAATTTGTAAGCCACAGGGAAGTAAATTCTCACATTGTTCTGTTATTTATTTTTGGTTAAACCTCAAAAATCATAATTCTAAACAGAAAAAGCAGCGTATCCGCTCATTTTTTTTTCTTCATCCCAAAAGCTTTATTGTACCTTAAATGTATTCACAAAGCCAGAGTAAAGACCACTGCTCTCTGAAAGACACTGCTCTTACCCCTTGATGCTTAGTCATGATGAAGTCCCTGTTAGAGTGAAACACGTTGGAGGACTAGGGTATGGCAAAGAGGAATGAGCTTAAATAAGGTTTTGTGAACATAAGCATTCACTCATTCTTTTTTTTTTTTTTTTTTTTTTCCTCTTTGCATCTTAAAAGCTTTATTGTAACTTAAAGGGATTGTAAAGGTATTTTTTTTTTTTTTCTTAAAATAACAAACATGTTATACTTACCTCCGCTGTGCAGCTCGTTTTGCACAGAGTGGCCCCGAACCTGCTCTTCTGGGGTCCCTCGGCGGCTGTCTCTGCTTCTTCCCGCAGGTACTTCTCACGTTCATGCGAGCTCCCGCGCATGGTGAGAAGCACCTGCAGGCGCGCTCCCGTGATACAGCCGGCGGCTATAGCCGCTCGCTGTATCACACGACCCCGCCCCCCGGTGCGCCGCGTCATTGGATTTGATTGACAGCAGCGCGAGACAATGGCTGCGCTGCCTTCAATCCATTCACTCCAGCCAATCGGCGGCCAGGCTGAGTGGTGAAGAGGAAGTCGGGGCGAGCGCGGGACTTTCGAGGGATGAGGTAAGTAAAACGGGGGGGCGGCATTGTCAGATGCATTTTCACCTTAATGCCTAGAATGCATTAAGGTGAAAAAACATTTACCTTTACAACCCCTTTAAACATATTCACAAGCCCAGACTGAAGAACACTACTCTCTGAAAGACCCTGCTCCTTAACGCGTTTCAGTTCAACAGGGGCTTACTCATGTTGGAGTGAAATGCGTTGGGGGACTAGAGTATGGCAAAGAGGAATTAGCTACAATAAGGCTTTGTGAACATAAGCATTCACTCATTCTTTTTTTTCTCTTTGCATCTGAAAAGCTTTATTGCAACTTAAACATATTGACAAGCCCAGACTGAAAAACACTGAAAGACGGTGACCCTGCTCCTATTCCTAGGGGCTTAGTCATGACAAAGTACGCGTTGGAGTGAAACGCGTTTGCACACTAGGGTATGGCAAAGAACAATGAGTTTTAATTTGGCTTTGTGAATATGTTCAAGTTACAATAAAGCCTTTAGGATACAAAGAAAGGAAGAGAGGATGTGTTGCATGCTTGTAGTTGGATATTTCGGGGAGGAACAGATTTAAAGGGTTTGTAAACCCTCTTTTAAAAACAAACATATCTATATTTACCTGCTCTGTACAATGGTTTTGCACAGAGCTGCCCCGATCCCTTTTCTCTGGGGTCCTTCGCAGATGCTCCAGACCCCTCTTCATTGAGTACCCCCCACAGAAAACCGCTTTACATGGGGGGGGCTCCCGTGCAGGCTCACTCCCGAGTTGACACAGACAGCGGGGACTTGGCCCCACCCCCACATCACAGCTTTTTAATGACAGCAGTGGAAGACAATGGCTCCTGCTGCAATCAATCAGTCCAATGAGGAGAGCGACACTCATGCACATTGCTGGATCGGATCGGGCTCAGGCAAGAGAAGAGGGGTCTGGGGAGGAGCTGCAGCACAGAAGGTTTTTTCACCTTAAAGGGGCTGTAAACCTTTGTGTAAACCTGCCAGTGACCGCCCCCCCGTTTTACTTACCTGAACCCTCGAACTTGACCCACAGGGATGCGCTGTCTCTCTTACCGGGGTTCTTGGCTCTTGGTTGGATAGATTAATAGCAGCGCAGCCATTGGCTCCCACTGCTGACAATCAAATGCAATGACACGGGCGCTGAGGGGCAGGGCCGAGTCCTGCATTCAGCCTCTATGGATGCCGAATGCTGGACTCGGGAGCGCACCCAAAAGGTAACCCTCCCCCCCCCCCAGAGAGCGCTTCTCCCAGGGGGTTATCAGATGTGGGGAGGAGCCGCGAGAGCCGCCAGGGGACCCCAGAAGATGAGGTTCAGGGCCACTCTGTGCAAAACGAGCTGCACCGCGGAGGTAAGTATAATATGTTTGTTATTTTTTTTTACCTTTACAATCACTTTAATGCATTCTAAAAAGCTTGAGACTTTACAACCACTTTAAAGTGGAGCTCCACCTTTAAAAAAAAAAATTTTGTTACAAGCCAGCAGCTACAAATACTGCAGCTGCTGACTTTTAATAAATGGACACACTTGCCCGTCCAGGGTGCCCGCGATGTTGGCAGCAGATGACGAGCAATCATGTGTCTCTTGGCTGCCGCCCCCGCCACCATCCTCGGTCAGGGAATCAGGAAGTGAAGCATTGCGGCTTCACTGCCCGGTTCCCTACTACGCATGCGCGAGTCGCGCTGCGCGTCTTCACTGGTCCCCCGTTGTGTTCCGGGAACTGTGTGTTTCCTAGAACACAACGGGGGGGGGGGGCATCTGCGGATATTCTGTGGCTATCTATGCCCGGAAGTGGGTGCAGATACCCCCGAAAGGTGGCAATTGTGGCACGGGGGGGGAAGAATCCAATGAACGGAAGTTCTACTTTAGGGTGGAGCTCCGCTTTAAGTGAGTGGGCACCTACGTCCGACGGGCGAGCCACAAGACCACCTGGAATGATACGTTTTTTGTTTTTTTTCCTTCTTTGTATGTTAAAAAAAAAAAAAATCACAAAATGTACTTCAAAAGAGACAGATGACGAGGGCGGGATAAACGTTTCCTCCGTATCTGCCTTCGCTTTCCTTTCCGGATTCCTTCTCTTCGGTCCTCGTCAGTTTGATCGCAATTAAGGAAGTTTTCAGGACGTTCCGCTCTTTTCTTTTTTCCGCGACACCTCAAACCTCGTGGAGTTTTGATTTAAAAGAATAAAAATAAAAAAAATGTCAGGTGTCGCCCTAATCCTCGATGATTTCCCTCTCCCTGATGTATTTCTCCTTCTGCTTTTGATCAGCAGACTTTTCCGCTCTCCGTCGGAGCGTTTGATGTTGCGAACGAGCGGTAATTACCAGCTAATTTCCATTCGTCTCTCTGGTGCCGGGTGATTAGGACGGAGTAGAAAGGGACTCTGGAAGCGGAAGTAGATCAGAGAGAGACGCTCCGACTCCCACTCTTCTTCTAACTAGGGCAGATATTTTATTCTAACGCACGCCGGGTGGCTTAACCCGTTAACCTGCTCTCTGATTCCGCGCAAGAAAACCTTTTCAACTGTGATAGCGCCGTCAATGCCAGACTTCGGAAAAAAACAAAACAAAGCGACGTCGTGCTTCGCACCACCCACTCCGCGGTTCTTCTAGGGCCGGGTAATTGCTGTACCGCCGACGGTGAAGGAACAAGTCGCAGCAGGTGATGCCGTCCTCCTAAAGCCAAACTGTAATGGCTTTTGGTAAATGTTTTCTTATCTTTCAAAATATTAAACTTTATGAAATAATGTTAGCATTTTTTTTCTTTTTTTTCGTACTACTTGTAAAATATCTTTTAAATACACAGACCTTGTGCAGAATGCAGCCATACACCCAGAAAGCCTAGAGCTGCCTTCACCGATATATAAACCGAGGGGTAGGCAACCCTGGAGAGGCGGTCCTCTTCCTGGACACGGAGGAGATCAAAGATCAGCAGGATGTAGAGGTTTTTTAATTTTTATTAAAGAAAATAACCTAGCAAGGCCCCATTAACAAAAATTAAGAATGGTTTAAACAGTTCAGTGGTCGGTAGTTTGCATTGCTGCATTAAAAAAAAACAGTGCGGGGGTCAGAAGTAACAGCGGTCTGTATGTCAGTGCAGAGGTTAGGTACACATAACAGAGTAAATGTAATGCGGGAGTCAAAAGTAAACAACAGAGTGTAGGGGTCAGGGGTAATTAACACAGAGTGCGGGGAGTAGTAGTATGTAACAGAGTGCGGGAAGTAGTAGTATTTAACAGAGTGCGGGGAGCAGCAGTACGTAACAGAGCAGAGTGCGGGGAGTAGTAGTATGTAACAGAGTGCAGGGGCCAAGTAGTATGTAATGCAGAGGTTAGTAGTAAGTAACAGAGTGCAGTAATCAGTAGTAACGCAGAGGTCAGTAGTAAGTAACAAAGAATGCAGGGGTCATAAGTAACAAAGTATAGTAGTAATGCAGAGTTAAGGGGGTCAGTAGTGTGCAATGCGGTCAGTATTAAGTAACAAATAGTGCAGAGGTTGGAAGTACTGACACAGAGTGCAGAGGTCAGTACTAAATAAGAGAGTGCAGGGGTCAGTAGTAACGCAGAGTGTAGTATGTAGTATGTGATGCAAAGTTCAGGGGGTCAGTAGTATGTAATGCAGAGCTCAGAGGTTAGTAGTGTGTAATGCAGTGTGCAGGGGGTCAGTATTAGTACTACTTACCTCCTTCCACTCTTTGTTACCTAATACTGACCCCCTGCACACTGCATTACACACTACTAACCTCTGAGCTCTGCATCACTTACTACTGAACTATGTACTGTTATTTACTACTGACCTCTGCATTACTACTGATTCCTGAACTGTTTGTTGTTTACTACTAACCTCTGCATAACATATTTCTGACCCCTGAGCTCTGCATTACACACCACTGACCCCTGAACTCTGCATTGCATAATACTAAACTGTTACTTCTGACCCCTGCACTCTGCATTACTACTAACCTCTGCATTAGTTACTACTGATCCCTGCACTTTTGGTATTTACTACTGACCGCTGCACTGTGTTAGTACTCCTTACCTCCTTCCACTCTTTGTTACCTAACACAGTGCAGCGGTCAGTAGTAAATACCAAAAGTGCAGGGATCAGTAGTAACTAATGCAGAGGTTAGTAGTAATGCAGAGTGCAGGGGTCAGAAGTAACAGTTTAGTATTATGCAATGCAGAGTTCAGGGGTCAGTGGTGTGTAATGCAGAGCTCAGGGGTCAGAAATATGTAATGCAGAGGTTAGTAGTAAATAACAAAGAGTTCAGGAATCAGTAGTAATGCAGAGGTCAGTAGTAAATAACAGAGTGCATAGTTCAGTAGTATGTGATGCAGAGTTCAGAGGTCAGTAGTGTGTAACAAAAGAGTGGAGAGGTCAGGAGTACTGAGACAGAGTGCAGGGGTCAGAAGTAACAGTTTAGTATTATGCAATGCAGAATTCAGGGGTCAGTGGTGTGTAATGAAGAGCTCAGGGGTCAGAAATATGTAATGCAGAGGTTAGTAGTAAATAACAAAGAGTTCAGAAATCCGTAGCAACGCAGAGGTCAGTAGTAAATAACAGTGCATAGTTCAGTAGTAAGTGATTCAGAGGTCAGTAGTGTGTAATGCAGTGTGCAGGGGTCAGTATTGTGTAACAAAAGGAGTGGAGAGGTCAGGAGTACTGACACAGAGTGCAGAGGTCAGTATTAAGTAACAAAGAGTGCAAGGATCAGTAGTAAGTAATGCAGAGGTCAGAAGTAATAAAGAATGCAGGGGTTGGATGTAACAGAGTTCAGTAGTAAGCGATGCAGAGTTCAGGGGGTCTGTAGTGTGTAATTAAATGTACAGGGGTCAGTATTACGTAACAAACAGTGCAGAGTTTGGGAGTATTGACACAGAGTGCAGAGGTCAGTACTAAATAACAAAGAGTGCAGAGGTCAGTAATAAATAACAAAGAGTGCAGGGGTCAGAACTAACAGGGTTTTGTAGTATGTGATGCAGAGTTCAGGGGGTCAGTAGTGTGTAATGCAATGTGCAGGGGTCAGTATTATGTAACAAAGAGTGTAGAGGTCAGGAATACGCAGCACAGATTTCAAGTGTCAGTAGTATGTAATGTAGCATTCAGAGGGCAATATTATGTAACAAAAGGTTCAGAGTAGTAGAGGAGTAAATAATGCAGAGTGCAGGAGTAGCTAACACACACACACACACACATAACACCCATCCTGAAGCACACAGGCCCAGTGATGGTGTCATATAATGAAAACGAAAAAGGTTTCATATCAAAATTTTTAATTTTGTATGCTACTAAGGAAAAGAAGGGACCAGAAAAGAAAATGAAATCGGCTTTAAGCAAAGACAAAATCAGCTCATCACCGCCATCCATTTCACTGGCTTTTACTTAATGTTTAATGATACAGAAGTCGCAGTAGTTGAAGGACGGGGTCTTCACACGCACCACTTTCTCCGCATC
The DNA here is from genome assembly GCF_037356315.1 of Lithobates pipiens. Lineage (NCBI taxonomy): Eukaryota > Metazoa > Chordata > Amphibia > Anura > Ranidae > Lithobates > Lithobates pipiens. The sequence continues at coordinate 51,159,847 of NW_027507785.1, forward strand.
ATCAAGAGATTTTCTCGCTGGACTCATCGCCTTCATTTCCCCACCGTCACTCATTCCAAGTTCAACCTAGACACACCGTCTGGAGGATCTCCAGCTCCTGAGAACTACAAGTCCCAGCATGCCCTCCCTGTAACAAGGTAGCGCCCCAGAAAAAAAGAAAGCAGGGCTGCACAACCCGCAACGGAACACAATCACAGCAGCACACGACGAACATGCATGACACACGCTTAGCGAGTTAGAATTTGATCGCAGCTTGTAAACACGGGCTTATTTACTAGGGTGCCACAGGAAGCACAAGAACCAATCAGATCGCTTGAGAAAAAAAAAAAAAAAGGAATAAAACCAACAATCACCTAGGTCAGCTATATACATTGTGAAAGTTTTAAGCAGTTTTGTTGCAGATCATTTCCTGCTTCCGTTATGTAGATATTTAGATAATTCTTTCTGGGAAAGTTGCTGTTTTAAAAAAAAATAAGTGCTAAATGGGATGTTCTTTCCACAATCACATGATTAGTGTACGTGTCACACGCTGCATATGTGTTTGTGCGTCACAATTAAATGCTGCTACAATACAACACACTGTAGATGTGGTCTGAGATGCAATTACCTTTACACTGCATTGCAGATCTATAGGGCCAGTGTGGGGCACACATATACCCCCCCCCCCCCGCCCTATCACAATGCAGTGCTCAGATCCTGAGATCTCTCTCCAGGCTTAACCCTTTACAAACACTGACTTTTATAAAGTTGGTGTTCACATTGGTCTCCAAAGTGCAGCCCTTTGCTTGCCTTTATCCAGGCCTTGGGGCACTATTTCCCCCACTGACACCAACAATAGGGCAACAATTCCTGCACTGATATAAATGATGGGGCACTATTCCTCCCACTGACACTAACAATGGGGCACTATGCCTCCCACTGACACCAATGGGGCACTATGCCTCCCACTGACACCAATGGGGCACTATGCCTCCCACTGACACCAACAATTGGGCACTATGCCTTCAACTGGCACCAACAATGGGAAACTAATCCTCCCACTGACACCAACAATGGGAAACTAATCCTCCCACTGACACCAACAATGGGCCACTATTCATCCCACTGACGCCATCCCACTGAAGCAGATGGGCCACTATTCATCCCACTGACACCAACGATGAGCCACTATTCCTCCCACTGACACCAAGGATGGGCCACTATTTCTCCCACTAACACCAACGATGGGCCACTATTTCTCCCACTGACACCAACCATGGGCCACCATTCCTCCCACAGATGCCAACAATAGGCCACCATTCCTCCCACGGACGCCAACCATGGGCCACTATTACTTCCAATGACGTGAACCATGGGCCACTATTCCTTCTGCTGACACCAACCATGGGCCACTATTCCTTCCACTGATGCCAACCATGGGCCACTATTACTTCCAATGACACGAACCATGGGCAACTATTCCTTCCACTGACGCCAGCGATGGGCCACTATTCCTTCCACTGACGCCAACCATGGGCCACTATTCCTTCCAATGACGCAAACAATGGGCCACTATTCCTTCCACTGACGCCAGCAATGGGCCACTATTCCTCCCATTGATGCCAGCAATGGGCCACTATTCCTCCCACTGACGCTAATGATGGGCTACTATTGCTCCCACTGACGCCAACGATGGGCCACTACTCCTGCGGACGCCAACGATGGGGCACTGTTCCTCCGACGGCCGCCAACAATGGGCCACTGTTCCTCCCACTGACGCCAACAATGAGGCACTGTTCCTTCCACCGACGCCAAAGATGGGCCACTGTTCCTCCCACCGATGCCAACGATAGACCACTATTCCTCCCACAGACGCCAACGATGGGACAATATTCTTTCCACGGATGCCAACGATGGGACATTATTCCTTCCACGGATGCCAACCATGGGCCACTATTCTTTCCACTAACACCAGAGGTGGGGCACTATTATTCCTACTGACACCAACGATGGAAAATTGGTTACGCTCACTGATGCTGGGAAAATGTATACTCCCATTGTCCAGTCTGGCCCCCTAAAGTCTGAAGCACAGCAAGCTGCCCCTTTGTTTAGTATGTTTGGAGACACCTGGCATAGGCTTATTTAGTGGGGAGGGGGCGGTGGAGCTGTCAAGGTAGAAGCAAACACCAATTTGCGTCCAGTACCATCTCTATGGAGACAATACTGGGTTGCTTTAATTTTAAGACGATCCATTTTGGAGATTAATTCTGATTGGTTACCATGCACGTTATCATGGTCTTTGCATGGCAGTGTTTATCAACCCTGTTTGTATAGTTATTAAAAACTTTGTCAGGCTTGGTCTGCCTAACCCAGCTGCAGGTTATCATGGCCATTTTGGATCAAAGGACGGGTTGGGGTGATGTCAATCATAAAAGTGGCTTCTCAGAGCAAGCTTATTACGAACCTGACTCCACCCACCCCAGAAACCTTGGATTGCTCTGCATACAGCAAGGAATATGCAATTAGCGGACCTCCAACTGTTGCAAAACTACAAGTCCCATCATGCCTCTGGGTGTCATGCTTGTGGCTGTCAGAGTCTTGCTATGCATCATGGGACTTGTAGTTCTGCAACAGCTGGAGATCCATTGATTGCATATCCCTGGCGTACAGTATACACCACATGGCTGCGTTATTTTGTGATCCGTTCAGCTGTATTTATTTATATATATATATATATACACACACACACAAGTCTTTGTCAAAAAGGTGCAGGTTGTCCCAAATGAATTAATATATATCCAAGAAGAAAAGACCAGCTGCAAATCAGAAGAAAATTCAAACGCTGGTATAGAACCTCCACGATTAAGCCCAGCTTTGGGGGCGAAACACGTTGGTGAGAAGGTCACAAGCTGGGGAACTCTTTGTTCATGACATCGGTATGAATAAAGTTGCCAGCGTTTGAATTTTCTATGGAGTGCAGCAAGTCCTGTCCTTTGGATTTGTGTAGTCTGTGGGGGGAAAAATAAAATTCTGGTCCAGTTTTTCATTGGAAATAATAGAATACACCCAGTTTAGGGTGGAAGAAACTGTTGGTAAAAAAATAAAAAGTGGAAAAACTAATAAAATTAAGCTGAATAGTTGATTAACTTGCCGCATGTTCAACAGAATAAGGTGAAAACAAGCAGATCGAGGTGCAGCTTTATAACACATCTAAAATATCTGTTATACTCAATAATTAAAAAGAAACAAAGTAGCCATTTGGACCTTCATAAAGAGGCATTGTCTAGTGTTTCCAGAGGATTTATTAGCATTATATTTCCAGGTAAAATAGGACTCATTAACATTATTAGTAGACGTTGGTTTAGTAACATTCCCTTCAGTAATGAAGTGCTGTAGAAGATTAGATTCGGCTGTAGTTACCGATCAAACAGGTGAAAAAAATATATCCGTAACAAAGGAAATTTCCAATGATACATCTGCACGCAGTAGATAAAATTCGGCATAAAACAACAATAAACATTTGAGTGTCTTTATACTAGATCTCCACCAAAGTGCTAAATACACAGTTGAAATTGATAAGCGATTCTGTTCAGCCAGTCACACATTATGACATCACTATTAATAGACTGCAACTTCCTGCCCCATCTCCAATCCTTTCATTGGACTAGGAGGAAGTATCATCCGATTCATGTAGTCATCACCGCCTCTTGTAAACTGCTCAAATCCCTTCCCTCTTCAGCGCCCAGTGCCTGAAATACACCGATCAGCCATAACATTATGACTACTGCCAGGCCAAGTGAATAACACCGATTATCTTGTTACAAAGGCATCTGAAAGTGGGAGGGATAGATTAGGCTGCAAGTGAACATTTCGTTGCGGAAGTAGATGTGTTAAAAGAAGGAAAAAATGCTAATCGCAGTTTGTTGTGTATGGGGCTCTTAGTCGCATACCGGCCAGGGTGTCCATACTGGCATGTGAGCATCAGAACTGGACCACGGAGAAATGGAAGGTGGTGGCCTGGTCTGGCGACTCACGTTTTCTTTTACATCATGTGGATGGCCGGGCGGGCGTGCGTGCGTGCGTGTGTGCGTCACTTACCTAGGGAAGGGGGAGGCACCAGGATGAACTATGGGAAAGCAGAAAAATAGGCAAGAGTAAAGATGTGAGCGACTTCGAGAACGTCCTAATTGTAATGTGTGGACGGCTGGGTCAGAAAAACTCTAAAGCTGGCGCTCTTGTGGGATGTTCCTGATCTTCAGTAGTAAGGACCGACCAAAAGTGGTCCAAGGAAAGGAAAACCGACCAACAGGCAAAGCATGTGGGAAGCCAAGGCTGGCATGTTTAGGCCAATCCAACAGTAGAGCTACTGTAGCTTAAATAGCTAAAAAAAACTTGATGCTGGTTCTGATGGAAAGGGGTCAAGACAGTTCGTGGTGTATGGGGGCTGTGTAGCCACAGATCCGTCAGGGTGCCCATGCTGACCCGTGTCCTCAGCCAAAAGCATCTACAATGGCCACGTGAGCAGGAGAACTAGACCACAGAGCAATTGAAGAAGATGGCCTGGTCTAATACATTTAAGAATGTTTTGAAGAACACAACGAGTTTGAGGTGTTGACTTGGCCTCCAAACTTTCCAGGTCTCAATCCAATCAAGCATCTGCGAAATGTGCTTGATAAACAAGTCCAAGCCATGGAGGCCCCACCTCAACCTACAGGACTTATAGGATCTACTATTGACAGCTTGGTGCCAGATACCACAGCATACCTTCAGAGGTCTAGTGGCGTCCATGCCTAGACCGGTTATGGTGGGTGGTAATGTGATCGGTGTGTTGAATGCTGATCGGGGTGTTAGAAGGACATCAGTGTGCAATAATAAAGAGACCAAATGGCTCATTATTGCACAAATCTCCCACTCGGAGTCTGAATTCTTGATAGCATGGAAGTTTACATGGGCCTTTAGAGATGAAGTTCATGATCGTTAAACAATACAAAACAGAGAGTGGAAGAGATCCATCTTAGGCTGGATTGACACCTATGCATTTTTTGTGCATTTTGCCGATTTGCACTACAGTCCAGTTATCATGGTTTCCTATGGAATACGTTCTGTAGTGCAAATCCGCAAAATGCAAAAAGAACTAAAAATGCCATAGGTGTCAATCCAGCCTTACAGAGGGAACCTGCCAGTCATAGTGAAGGTGAAAGGCAGCTGTCTGTGCTGGAGTCATCAACAAAAGCAAAGACTCAGCCGGCAATCAAACCCAATTGGATAGTTCTACTTTAACGCAATACCAGCTATTCAACCAGCTAGCTAGCTCTGGAAAATGAAAGGCCCAATGGTATTTTTAATTCCACGATAGGCCAGCAGCTTCCAACCCTACTGAAGGACAAGACTCCTCAAGGTCAACCAAGAAGCTCCACCGGCTAAACATTAACTATGTGAAGTAAACTGCAGGGAAAGAATTATTGAAGGTCAGCAAGGAAACCAGGTGGAGCCAATGACCTATAAAACCATCCGTCTACACTGGGGGGGGAAAACTGGGCCAGAGACAGGGAGATGCAAGCAGAAGCTACAAACAAGGCTGGAAGTTTGGTTCCTAAGGCTGGATTCACACCTATGCAGTTTTAGTGCTTTTTGCACTACAGAGCATTTATCATGATTTCCTATGGAACACGTTCTGTAGTGCAAATCTGCAAAAAGCACTAAAAATGCATAGGTGTGAATCCAGCCTAAAAGGCAGAAGTGTAATATTTTTAAAGTTTATAGATATACATGTCAGTCACCATTACAAAACTCAAGTTTTCTAAAAAAAAAAAAATAAAAAAAAAAATAAATAAATAAAAAAAAGAAGAAGATAGACATACAGGATCCAAAGGGCTGCACTTCCGAAAAACCATCCACTTTATTACAAATGTAAAAATTCCAAAAACAGCAATCCAGACACTGTGAGACCAGGGGATGAAGTCACATTTCTTAGTGCTAGTTAGAGCAAGACACGTCGACCATCCCCGGCTCCCCACAGTGTCTGGTTTGCAGTTTTTGCCATTTTTAAATTTGTAATAAAGTGGATTATTTTTTCGAAGTGTAACCATTTGGATTTTATTTGTCTGGGTTGCATATGGCCAGATGAGCGGAGTTGGCATCCGAGGAGACAAAAAGGTAGAAAGGATTGCAGTGGCACCCACCTGAAGCAGCAGCACCACACGTCATGTCAAGTTTTCTAAAGTTATCCTTTAAATTTACACTCCCCCCCCCCCCCCAACTTTCAGGAAGGCTTAAGACCACTTTGCTTCTTTTTCAGTTGCAATTCTGCATTGCATACATAAGCTAGACTTAAACTTTCCCGCTGGGGAATGCCAACACCCTTTTTGGTCACGCATAAACGTGCATTATGTAGCCCATGCAAATATAGACTGGCTTGCAAAACAAGTCAACATCCCAGAAAATTGTTGAGAGTACATTGTGGGTCCCACCAATGAGGTGAAGATCACTCACAGACCTAACAGCAGGTAGGAGACGGGGAAGTGGCACGGAACAATCAGGATTGCAGGCTGTGAAAGTGGTCCTCACTCCTCTAATGCTATATAGCAGTATGGTGGAGACAAGGTTTGGGAGCAGAAGGATATGTTCACCATTTTTGACGTTTTCTAGCACAGGGGTCTCCAAACTTCATAAGAGGGCCACATTTTTATATTTTACAAATATTCGTGGGCCAAAAAACACCCCATCAGAGTTCCCCCTTTTATTGGGTATCCATCAGAGACCTCCCTTATAAACAGGGTTCCCATCAGAGAGCCCTTTTACACCAGGCTCCCCATCAAAGACCCCCCCCCCTTACATCTAGCTCCCCATCAGAGTCCTCCTTTACATCAAGTTTTCCTATCAGAGAGCCCTCACATCAAGCTCCCCTATCAGAGAACCCTCATATCAGGGTCCCCAACAGAGAACCAGCTTACATCAGGGTCACCACCAGAGTGCCCCTTACATAAGGCTCCCCATCAGAGACCCCTCTTACATTAGGCTCCCCATGATCAACCCTACCCCCTTTACATCAGGATCACCACCAGAGACCCCCCTTAAATGAGGCTTCCTGTCAGACACCTCTTACATCAGGCTCTCCATCAGCGTTCCTCTCTTACACCAGGCTCCCCTTTAGATAGCCCTCTTACATCTGCCTATCCATCAGAGACCCCTCTGACACCAGGCTCCCCTTTAGAGGCCCCTCTGACACCAGGCTCCCCCTTAGAGGCCCCTCTGACACCAGGTTCCCCCTTAGAGGCCCCTCTGACACCAGGTTCCCCCTTAGAGGCCCCTCTTACACCAGGCTCCCCATCAGAGACCCCTCTTACACCAGGCTCCCCATCAGAGACCCCTCTTACACCAGGCTCCCCATCAGAGACCCCTCTTACACCAGGCTCCCCATCAGAGACCCCTCTTACACCAGGCTCCCCATCAGAGACCCCTCTTACACCAGGCTCCCCATCAGAGACCTCTCTTACACCAGGCTCCCCATCAGAGACCTCTTACACCAGGCTCCCCATCAGAGACCCCTCATATCAGGGTCCCCAACAGAGAACCAGCTTACATCAGGGTCACCACCAGAGTGCCCCCTTACATAAGGCTCCCCATCAGAGACCCCTCTTACTTTAGGCTCCCCATGACCAACCCTACCCCCTTTACATCAGGATCACCACCAGAGACCCCCCTTAAATGAGGCTTCCTGTCAGACACCTCTTACACCAGGCTCCCCATCAGAGACCCCTCTTACACCAGGCTCCCCATCAGAGACCCCTCTTACACCAGGCTCCCCATCAGAGACCTCTCTTACACCAGGCTCCCCATCAGAGACCTCTCTTACACCAGGCTCCCCATCAGAGACCCCTCTTACACCAGGCTCCCCATCAGAGACCCCTCTTACATGCAGGTCCCCATCACTTACATCAGAGAGCAGAGACCATAGGCAGCTATTGTTGACCTTAATCCTCAAAGACCATTGAGGACACACCACTGACCCTAGCTGGGGGGCCAGATAACATTTTGTAGTGAGCCAAATGTGGGCCCAGGCCGTAGTTTGGAGACTCCTGTTCTAGCACAATAAAGAGTTGCTACACGTTTCATCTACAAATTTAGCAGCTTCTGTGGAGTGGGGCTTTAAGCGTTAGAATCACCCAATTCTGGCACCCCTGTTATGGGCAGATAACGGTGGCATAAATCATCCCATGACTTCTTATATCTTTCTGAGACGCAAAAGCGGAGATCTCTTTAGCAGGAGCCCTTAAACTGTATACCCCCTTACAATGGTGTCTTACTTCTCCTGCTGCATATTACCCCTTATTATGGTCGCAGCTGGTAGGCGGAGCTTGGAACTCTCAGGGCTAAAATTCCATTGCTGGAAGACTTGAAAAAAATATAAGAAGCCAGAGATGATTGCAGGACAGCCACTAAAAAAAAAAAAAAAAACGAAAAAAACATCAGTCCTGGGTGCACCGAGTATTTAAAGGGCTCAAACAATCCTGACCAGGGCAGCAAAAGCATCAGGAAATAAGGCAACAAATCACATTAAATCTTATACCTATAATATCATATATACATAAAGACACACACTCACACTCTCTCTTAGCCTGAGCCGTGGTTGGCACCAAACATTATAGGTTAGAAGACATAGACCAGGCACCAAACCTGAACTTTAAAAAAGGGAAATCTACGGAGATTTTAGCATTTTTACATATGAATATATTTTAACCTAAATTAATAGATAAATATTATGAATATACAGCAATGGTTTACACACTTTTCAAATTTTCATTCAAAAATCATTCTATTTATGTGGCGGCCAGATCTTCTTCAACATACAAAACCACAAAAAAAAATCTGATAAAAACCTAAAGTGGTTGTAAACCTCAGACATGAAATATGGACAAAGCATATCTCTCTCTAGTGAATACTTGTCTCACTCCAGAGCACTAAGCGGTCAATTTATTAAAGGCAAAAAACAATTATGTGCTTTGTTTCTCCAGAGCTTAGTAAATGAACAGAAGCGCTGTTCACTTCCATCGTGTGCAAAATGCTGCTTCCCCCCCCCCCCCCCCCCCCTCTTGCACCTGATTGGGTATTTTTTTTTCCAAAGTGAAGCTTTCCTCATTTATTAAGCTCTGGAGCAACAGGGTCTATTTGCCTTTAGTAAATCAACCTTTACATGTCATTTCTGTCTGCTGCCACGTGCCTCTGCTATCTGCATAAACTCATGCCTGACAATTTTTTCTGACACCAAGAAAAAAAATGGTGACAGGGGGAGGGACCTCCAGCAGATTGACAGCCTCAGCCCTGTTCCTGTGCGAAGGGGGGGGGGTGTCCCTTCCCTCCAATCAGCTCTCAGAGATCTCCTCACTGAGCTCTGCAGTGTGTAACTTCAGCTCCACGCCCCCATTTTCTGACAGCTCAGACAAGCTTTTTAAAATGATGGATTTAGAGGAGAAAATGCTGCAAACAGGTACAACTTATGTAGGAGGATTTGTGTAATCTCTGTATCACCCGAGGCCAGTCATTTCACTGGGTATATGTGAAGGTTTACAACAACTTTAAAAATATGTATTCATTAAATCCTGTATAATAATAATAATTCATTGAAGATACAATATAGCTTCCCTTTAAGTCCCAGCATGCAACGCAAGCCGCCAGGTAATGTCTGAGATGTGTGGGCAGGGTCGTACATTGGTCTAGTTCAGTGATGGCGAACCTTGGCACCCCAGATGTTTTGGAACTACATTTCCCATGATGCTCCAGTACACTGCAGAGTGCCAGAGCATCATGGGGAATGTAGTTTCAAAACATCTGGGGTGCCAAGGTTCGCCATCACTGGTCTAGTTGGACAGGCAGTAAAATGAGGGAACGTGAGATCATGAAAGCCCAAGTTCCTACTTCTGCTCTGTGTGTTGGGAGCCAAACAGCCACTACCACGCTTCCACAAAAGCAGTCCTCGGGAGCAACCCCAGCATGTCATGTTTTCAGGAATTTCCTAGAAGCAAACAGCTGCGGTAATAACCAAACCAGGGCTGGCTTACGCTTGTGGTGGTCCTCAAACGAGCAATCTGCAGTGAAGAATTTTTAAAAAGGGCCTTTGGCAGGCAGTGAGGAGGCATTATGTTGCCCCCTCACTGCTGGTTTTAAACCCTTGCCTGCACCACCTTGCAGCAACCGCGTGTATTGCACGCAGTGGAAGGACGGTTGCGGCATGGGCCCATTCTCTTGAACGCTATGGCATGTGTATAACCCCCGTACGGCTGCCATGCAGCTTGGGGACTGGGTGCAAAAAAAATAAAAAATAAAATGTGACTCAATCCCCTGTTTTTATTGCACCCCTCTCAACCTCAAAAGTGTAAACCAAAGGCCAATTCCACTTAATAAAAAACAAAGCAAAACAGAAAAACATAATATTTACACTCATACTGATTAATAAAAATAAATGTGCATTTATTATTTTTTGTGCATTGAAGCCTGCAAAGCATCACAACTGCATTCAGTGGATTGCGGTTGCAGTGCTCAGGCTCCTGCAGGCTATTACTCCAGCCACAGGTACGGCCCTTCAGTTACGGGGCTGGAAAAAGTATTGATAGACCACAAGTGTGGTGATGCCACTTCATTTGTAGTCCGCCATTGGAGAACTACAAATCCCTTTACCGCAGTGGCAGATGGGACTTTGTCTTCATTCACAGAGTGCGGTGAATGCTGCGATTGTGCAGGAGGAACAATGCATGGCCGTACTGAATAAAAACTAAAAAATTGAGAATTGCCCCCATATTTTGTAACAAGAAAAGGAACGGTTGGGTGTGGGGGGGGGGGGGGGGGGCGGCTTGCGGACTGTGTCCCTGTTTGATGTTGAACCCATATTGGGGGTGTAACATCAACCATGGTCAGAAAGGTGGACCTATCTTTCAAAACAACCTTCAGCCCCAGAAAGGGACCACTCAATATCCCGCTATACACTGTCGTAAGGTATGTGGACACTTCCCAATGACTGAGTTCAGGCGTTTTCAGTGAAAGGTACGGTCATTGCTCATCAAACACCTGTGTTGCTCTCTACATTGAGTCAGTAACCACAGAGAGGGAAGGAAGGGAGTGGTGGCGCTGCTGGAAGGGGAGCAGGTGCCCTCTGGTGGTGGGAGGATGGCAGTGCAGGTTGTACTGGCTCGTTATCTTGGCATCACGACCCCTGCCAGACCACCAGGCACTAGACAGCCAAAAGGATCCAGATGCAAGCAGCTGCCAATACAGATCAAGCCTTGCTTGCCTGCCCCCCAACAGGCCACGGACCAGCACCGGGGCTGGGGACATCTATTGCAGGCAATTGTAGACTTCCAACCTTGTAGTAACATTTTGGGGATAACCCTTTTCTGTTCCACCATGACTGTTGCCCCGCCTCCCAAATGGGTACAACTTCCCACAAACACCCTCTAAAATCTTATGGAAAGTCTGCCCAGAAGAGTGGAGGTTGTTAGAATTGTAAAGGGAGGCCAACTCCATACTGATGGCCATGATGGGGTGGGGCTCCCTACTGATGGCCATGATGGGGTGGGGCTCCCTACTGATGGCCATGATGGGGTGGGGCTCCCTACTGATGGCCATGATGGGGTGGGGCTCCCTACTGATGGCCATGATGGGGTGGGGCTCCCTACTGATGGCCATGATGGGGTGGGGCTCCCTACTGATGGCCATGATGGGGTGGGACTCCCTACTGATGGCCATGATGGGGTGGGACTCCCTACTGATGGCCATGATGGGGTGGGACTCCCTACTGATGGCCATGATGGGGTGGGACTCCCTACTGATGGCCATGATGGGGTGGGACTCCCTACTGATGGCCATGATTTTTGAATGGGATATCCAGTAGTGGCATACTAGTGTGATGGTAAGATGTGAAACTTTTTGCCATATAGTGCCTATCCCATCGCAGCCAAACTCAGTACAATTTTTGCACTGCATTTCAGTGAAACTACAGCCTCTTCTCACATGATACTGTGCAACCACCCTCTCTAAGGACTACAGAGAAAGGCAGTGAAACGTGCTCTCAAAACGGACAGCCACCTTAGCAGAAAGCCTGAATACATGACCTGCTGAGGGTACCCGAGATACACATCTATTCCAGCAGCTGCGAGGTCACCTTTCTCCTATAAATATATCACATACACATCTGAACACAATAATACTGGAGTGTATCATAATACGGCGTTCGGTTTAAAGAGAACCAGTCAAAGTTGGGCTAATGCAAGAATTTCAACACTAGATAATAGGTTATTTAATTGGGCCTACATATGAAAGAAGCATTTGCCTTTTATTGTGCTTCACATACTTTGTCTAAAGACGGGCTCAGGAGTAGAGACTGAAAGGGTCTGGGAACTACTACCAGTTGCCTGCCGGGTAACTCCCAGCTCCTGAGTCTGCATACTGCATCAAATAACAAAGCCTTGTAGTGAAGAGGAATGTAAACAGCGACGGGTCCCTCTTATTTGATGACGTTGTGCACACTCAAGAGCAGGTCACCAGCGTGTTAATGGTGAAAAGGCCAGTGGCTGATGGGGCAACTGACAGATCTCAGCTGACATTACAATCCCTTCTCTCAGCTCCACAGTTAGAATCAATCTCAGGAAAGCAAAAAGGTGTCAGGAGCCACACATCTGAACAAGAGCCGCTGTGTGTGAACAAGCGTCAGTCTTAGCCTGGACACGTTTCGCTCCACCCACTGGATCCCCATGAGTAAGCTCCGGTGGGCGGAACGAAACGTGCTAGGGCGTGGCCTGGTGGGGTTCCAGGCCGAGTCTGCCACTTGTTCACATACTGCAGGTCTCATTCTGATGTGCGGCTCCCGGGACCTTTAGCTCTTGTCCATCATGGTCTTGCACATGGGTGGGCACAAGACTACACTCCCCTGCAGCCTGAGTGGCTCACATACCATGGGTTCGCAAAGATAAATAAGAGACCAAACACTGCATTCATAGAGGTCTGCTCAACTAGTCAACGTTCAATTTCTTGCAAGAGTCGGGTCGTAGCTGGCTCTCAATAGAGAAAACTTGTGCCAAGAGGTGGCTTCCATGGTTGAACTCCTTGTGAAAATAGGTTGTTTGGCTGCCAATGGCTTCATTACATTCTGTCCAGGAACAAGCACAAAGCCACAGTGCCTCCTCCTGATCTTCATACATGCAACTTAGGCCTGAAGCCAAGGGAACCAGCCAAGCAACATGCATTTCCAGAGGGAGAGGTCACCAGTGGCAGCCTACGTGCCTCGGCACAGGCTCACTTTAAAAATACTGAACTTATTTCATTTGTGCTTTAGAATTCAACTGCAGCTTAAAAACATAACTTTGTATTATGAAAATCTGCCTTATTATATATGGAGGGCTTCACCTTCAGATAACTATACGTTATTATTCATCCACAGAAGGTGCGTCATTTGCTCCGAGGTCTCTGATGAGGAATGCACCCCACAATAGATCTGTTCTATACCCAATGACGGCTGAAAAGCAGAAAAGGAACTGAAATCCTAATACTAAGGGTAGGAACACACTGCAAATGCCTTCTCAGTAGCTTAGACCTGCCAATCCCAACTAGGGTTCCTCCAAAGGTTTCCCCGAGATGTGGCTGATTGGCCTCCCATTTGATGGTGTCTGCATCGTTCCATGACCAACACCACTTGGTAAAGCCAGCTGCTGGACACCAATGATTGATTGTTTTTCTTTGTTTTGTTTTTTTAAAAGGATGGCATTCTGACCCGTATTGTTGGGGCACTGTTCCTCCCACTGACACCAAAGATGGGGCACTGTTCCTCCCACTGACACCAAAGATGGGGCGCTATTTCTCCCACTGACACTAACAAAGGGTGATTATTTCCGTTTACTGATACCATTGATGGGGCACCATTTATCCCACCAACAATGGTTCACCAATCCCACCCACTGACACCGACGATGGGGCACCAATCCCTCCCACTGACACCGACGATGGGGCACCAATCCCTCCCACTGACACCGACGATGGGGCACCAATCCCTCCCACTGACATCGACGATGGGGCACCAATCCCACCCACTGACACCGACGATGGGGCACCAATCCCTCCCACTGACACCGACGATGGGGCACCAATCCCTCCCACTGACACCGACGATGGGGCACCAATCCCTCCCACTGACACCGACGATGGGGCACCAATCCCTCCCACTGACATCGACGATGGGGCACCAATCCCACCCACTGACACCGACGATGGGGCACCAATCCCTCCCACTGACACCGACGATGGGGCACCAATCCCTCCCACTGACACCGACGATGGGGCACCAATCCCTCCCACTGACACCGACGATGGGGCACCAATCCCTCCCACTGACACCGACGATGGGGCACCAATCCCTCCCACTGACACAGACGATAGTGGGAGGATTGATGCCCTATCTTCTGTGTCAGTATTGGTGCCCTGACACAGACGATAGGGCACCAATCCTCCCACTGACACAGACGATGGGTCACTACTCCTTTCACGGACAACCAACAATGGGTCATTATTCCCTTTTACTGATATCATTAATGGGGCACTATTCCTTCCACTGACACCAACAATATGGCACCATTGCCGATTTATCATAAGCAGAACTTTATAAGTGTGTACCTACTAAGAGGGGCATGTACTGTCCTATCTATAATATATTGTTATCTGAAGGCAGAAATCCCCCCATTTTTATTTATTATAACAAAAGCTCAAAAGGGACAAGGACTGCATGCTGCAGTAGTAGCAGGAAAAAAAATAAAAATACTAGGAGTGATCACCAACTGCCTCCAATTCATTAGAAGTCTTCCATTAGCTTTGATTGGTGACCACTCCAGTAATTAGTGTGTAACCTTTTGGTATCACCACAGGGGGGCAGTGTATAAAAAGCTGCCTGGTTGTGTTACCCCAGCTTAGTGTACACCGACAGAATAAAGGGTTAGCCCCCTGGAAATGGAGGGGTTCAGTATGTTTGTGCTTCACATTTTCTTGCTATCTGAGGTCTTGATATACCGGCAACTCACCTCCCAAACCTCAGCAGCAGCAGCAGAACTGGTACAAAGGAGCCACCAGTTGCCTTCCTGCTCGTCCGCTAAGGCCTGTAGTGTATTAAAGTTGTAACAGCTCTGACACTAAGAAAATGTGATGCTTTGTTCACTATTCCACACATACATTCTCTCATCAGATGCTTGTTGAGTTCTGTGAAGATTTGTTCCTATTGACCGAAGCAAGGCCTGCTGCAAAATTGACCTTCCACGACAGCTTGAGATCCGCAGGCCACCCGCTATAGACAGTGGCTTGTTCCCCTTAGGCAATAATATATATTACATATATAAAAGTCTTCACAGGGATATTTGGAATCTTTGCTAGGCTGGTTGACATTCAATGGCCAGTCATTAAAGAGGTTCTCCGAGCAGATATGTCATTAAGCAGCCTGGCTCTTAAAGCGGAACTCACGTCAAAACTTTTTTTTTTTTTGATAGAGTAGAAAAAGTTAGAAGCCCTACATTAGGTTTTTACTGTTATCTGTATCCCCTTGGGGGAGATTTACCCTGACTTCCCGTGCTGGTGACTGCTGTCAGCAGTACAGAACGTTACGAGTAATCTAATGGTCACTGGAAGACAAAACAAGGGAAAACGTCCCTCAATTCCTGTTGCACTTCCAGGTCAAGGGGGGGGGGGGGGTAGAGAATAAAGCAGACCAAAAAGGCAACATAGCAAAAAAACAAAAAACAAATAAAAAAATTAATAAAAAAAAAAAAAAAAAAAAAAAAAAAAAAAAAAGACAGAGGTTCTAACTTTTCCCCACTCTGCCAAATTTTGGTTGTAGGCCCATTTTGACATAAATATCCAATTCCAAGCTTTCAGAAGAGAGCACTTACACCTGTCCGAGGGCCTACTGAGTGCTATGAGACCCATAAGTCAGATTGGATGTCAAGGACGGAATTGGCCGACAATCAGCTAAGATGATAGCCAACGGTTGATATTGCGGGCCAAATTAACTAAAGCGCTTTATTGGAAAACATGGCGTGATATCATGCTTCTTGGTGGCTACCATGCTAGTCATTCGGTGCTGTAGGAAATAATCCAGATGAACTGGCCTTTGACATCACCAGGAGGGGAAGGGGGGGGTGGCTGGCCAGCTTGGTCAGTTGTCAGTCGGCAGGGTTCAGATTAGTAGGACAATGGAAAGGTGAACATCTCTTAAAAGGAAACAGGATGGATATTTCCACACGGTTTCCCACCATTACATGGACTAAAATTTAAAGTTTCGTGCAGAGACCCTTTTTAGAAAATGTATTTTCTCTGCAGAACTAAGATGCAGAAAAAGAACGCATCCAATCCATTCCAAGGTTTTATCACAGGAGTGATCTCTGTATACCAGAGAAACATAGGCCTTGTGTACATCTGGTGCCCATACCACCTCCATGAATTATGCTGGTTGCCAACTCATAATCATATGCATGATGGGCTGGAAAGGATGAAGAACAATTTATTCTGAAAAAAAAATAAAAGACGTCTTCTGTCCTCACTGGTCATTTTGACTGTTCTTTCTGCTTGGCCAAAGTCTTCTTCAGTTCTCTGAGGTTTTCTGTTAAGACCTCCACTTCATCCAGCCGACCGCTGTGCTTGGCATCAAATATGTAGGCCTTGATATTGTCGATCTGCTGCAGAAGTAGGTCTTCTTCTATCACCTCCTCTTCGTTTGTTCCCAGATCATCAGGCTCATCAAACGGGTTTCCCAGACAAGCCCTGTCATCTTCCTCAAATGGATTTTTCAAAGCAGGTGCTTCAGGGGACATGCCGGGAGAGTCCTCAAAAGGATTGGTGGAGGCCATGGTTTTCTGAGCTTGTTCCTCCAGGTTTTCCTCATCATCCTCATCGAACGGGTTATACTGTCTGGTGCCATTCTGCTGGATAGGGTCCGAGGAGGAAGCAGGCACTGGTTCATCGGATTCATCCTCAAAGGGGTTTGTGAGAGCGGGTTTGGTCTCTTCCACCTTTGGCAGAACAGGGGAAATACGGAAGTTGGACACAGTTTCTAGAGACCTTTGAGAAATTGCCGGAGAGGTCTGTAAAGGAGGGCTAGTGTCACGTTTTGGGAGCTGAAGATCCAAGGCTGCCGTTTGCTTATCCTGCCACCTCGCGGGCTGGCTCTGCTCTCGGAAATCCAGCGAATGAGTCCTGTTGTGCTGGGTCAGCCCCTTGCGCAGCTCTCGGCTTTCCTCCCTGATCCTCAGCACCTCTAGCTGCTCTCTCTGCATGGCCTCCTCTTCGGCCAGATCCTTGGACATCCGAATGGCTCTCTCTACCTGCTGCTGGTCATATTCATCCTGCAGCTGCCTCAGGTTGTCCTCCAGCATGTTCACCTCATCCACTCTCCCAGCTTCACGTGCCTGACTGACGTAGGAGGTGATGTTTTCAATCTGCTGCAGAAGAGGGTCTGAGGTCTCTCGAATGCGAAGAGCCCCCGACGTAGGTAGCCACCCCTCCACCTTCCGAATACGACCCCTCTGCTGCAGCTCCCCGTTCACTATGTCTGTGGGACGCGGGAATCCATCTCTCTTCCTCTCATCTCCCTTCTTCTGGGCATCAAGAGCAGCCTGGTGGAAAAGATATCAAAGACAACTTGAGGGAAGGTATACCCAAAGAAAGCCACACCAGGCAGTTACAGTATATACACAGTAAGTGCCGCTTCACACAGGAGCGACTTGTCAGGCGACTTGTCAGGCGACTTAGCCACCTGACAAGTCTCGCTTCGTTCTGTACTATGGAACCGTTCTAATAGGAGCGACTCAAGTCGCTCCGACTTAGCAAAAGGTTCCTGTACTATTTTTGGGGCGACTTCAGGCAACTTGCATTGACTTCTATACAGAAGTCGTTTTGTAAGTCGCTGCTGAAGTCATGTGCAGGTCGCGTCTGAGTCGCGCTGCAAGTCGTGTCGCCCCTGTGTGAACCGGCACTTAGGTGGTGCAGACGCTGTTGCATGCCTATAGCAATTTAAACAGAATAGTAGTGAAGGCTGCCACACCTGTCAGAACCGGCTGGTGAAGCTTTATTTTCATAGAACCACAAATCGAATATGCATTTCAAGCTCGGCGACTTAAGCCGGCCAAAGGCGGTTTGAATGTCGGCCTGTTCAGCAGGAACTGGCAGATTCCACCATATACGGGCAGGCTGAATGTACCCAAGTTGATCTTTAAGTTAAAAAAGAGAATCTTTCATCCGGCGATCCGGACATTCATGTTTTAGTCACTTGGTCTCTCACCTGTCGCTCTCTCTGTAGTTTCAGCTCATTTTCTTGTCTACGCCTCTCCTTCAGCTCTTCATATTGCTCTTTGGTTGGCAGCGACATTAGACCCAAAAGTTTTTCCTGAAAAAAAATAAAAAAATAAAATAAATAAATAAATAAATCAGTAGATTTATTAAAACCCTTATATAACCTCTTCTTAACCGAGAGCAAGAGCTTTTAATCCTGGAATCATGCAACGTCCTCCAGAAGCGCACTTCAGGGGACGTGCACAGGCACGATCTGTCACCTACTGTGTTCATCAGACCCGGCAGAAGGCAAATCGTTGTACCGGGCTGTTCCTGGTATTATGTGATCGCAGCGATCAATGTCAATAGTACACAATGGCTTTCATTCATAGCCATTCAGCTGTACGTTAGTGATTTCGGAAATTGGTCGCAGTGATCACATGGTACGGGGGCCAATCATCTTTACTACATACAGTCAGTGTTCCTGATCACCACCACATCAGTTATATGATGATGCTGCACAGGATTGGTAATCACTAAATCCATAAGGCAAAGCAAATATAGTGGGTATAGAAAAAGACAGATGCAGTTTTTGTTTTATCCAGCTGTATTTTCTGTATGCACTTTTTTTTTTTTTTTTTTTAGAAGGGGGGGGGGGGTCAATTCCTTTCTATACCCACTGTATGTCCTGGCAACAGTAATCATAGGAGCACAGGCAGCACTCTGAAGACAGCTTCCCAAAAAAGTGATAAAATATGACAACTTTAAAAAAAAACTCGCCCTGCCTCCTACTAAATACCTTGGACTGTCTACTTTCCATAATGGAGTCATTTGGGGAGTATTTGTACTGTCCTGGCATTTTTGAGTCTCAAGAAATGAGAGGCCATCAGATATATATCCCATAGTCTGTGGACTCTATAACCTTTCTACAGAATAAATAATACACGGATTTTGGTTATTTTTTTTACCAAAGAAATGTAGCAGAATACATTTTGGCCTAATTTTTAGGCCAGAAATTAAGTGTTTTTTTTCCCCCAAAAATGATTTTGTGTTCATAATATATAGCAAAAAATGTCAAAACCCAGTGGTGATTAAATACCACCAAAAGAAAGCTCCATTTGTGTGTGTGTGTGTGTGTGTGTGTGTGTGTGTGTGTGTGTGTGTGTGTGTGTGTGTGTGTGTGTGTGTGTGTGTGTATATATATATATATATATATATATATATATAATGAGTAAGTGTTACTCAAAGTGTGACAGCACTGAAAGCGGATTTTGGTAGGAAGGGGGTGAAAGTGCCCAGTATTGAAGTGGTAAATAAACCAGCATAAAAAGTTTGACATAATTCAATGTACAGTTCCTCCTCTGGCTGTATACATTTCTCTCCGATGTTGAATGATTTAGCATAGGGGTCTCCAAATTGTGGCCTGAGGGCCCTTGGGGTACTATTCCTCCCACTGACCCCAACAATTGTGTGTGGGGGGGGAACTATTCCTCCCATTGACACCAGAGATGGGGAACAAATTCTCCCACTGACACAAACAATGGGACATTCCTCCCACTGACACCAAGGATGGGACATTCCTCCCACTGACACCAAGGATGGGACACTATTCTGCCCACTGACACCAAGGATGTATGTTTCTTACTCCCACTGACCACCAAGCCAATGGCACGGTTTACTGATGCTAGGGCATTTTCTACTCCCATTGGCCACAGTGCAGCCCCCCCTAAAGTTTGAAGGACAGTAATCTGGCTCTTTGTTTTGAAAGTTTGGCGACCTCCCGATTTAGCAGAATAAAACATCTTATGTCATCTCTCACTCTTTAGTGCTGAATCAAAATTAGTGCATTTTTAAAACGTTAGAAAATCTGAAGCTGCTTTAGGTTGCCGTGAGCGGCTCATGTGATCACAGCTGAAGGAGAGGCTCAAAGTTCAGGGAGAGTTACTGAATGATCAGCTCTGCCTGGTCACCAGTCCACCAAACCCCTTTAGCTGAGCTGGCAGATGGTCCCATGAGCAGGACTAGCAAGAAGAAAGATTCAAGGACTCCAGGGGAAAAAGTAAATTTCTTACTTGTGAACTCTGACCTCTTCAACTACTTATTATGTGGGGGAAGGGAGGGGGGAACAAGTATGTGTTAAAACCATACGCATTACAAGTGGTAATTCTGAAATATTTGAGGGACTAAGAATTCCCCTTTAAAATTGCAGAGCGCATTTCCCGTAGCCACAGTGAAGCCCGTACCTGTACAAACAGTGTGGCCGAGTATCGCACCATCTTCTGCAGCTGCAAGTTTTTCGGGTGAGGTTTGGGCTCTTCGTTTACTCCCAAGATTAGGATTTTTTTGCTAAAATAAACAGTATAACAAAAAAAAAAAAAATAAAAAAAAAAAAAAAAAGAAAAATATGTAAAAAACACACAAAAAGTATAATCGCAAGATGAAATCTTAATTTGTTCTAATTATATAATCCAGTAATCAATGATTGATAGAGGGACTAAACTGTGGGAGATGTGTCCCAAAAAAAAAAGAAAAGGAAGAACACACAGGGCAATGAACAAGTCTTTAATGGGTATTACCAGCTGACTTTTAAATGAACATGGTTATGCTGGAGTCCTTCTTTAAGGTATCCATAACATACAAAAGATAAAACAGATACTAAAAGGAAACCTTTTCTAACAAACATGTTATACTTACCTGCTCTGTGTAATGGATTTGCACAGAGCAGCCCCGATCTTCCTCTTCTCAGGTCCCTCCGCTGGGGCTGCAGGCTCCTCCCCCCCCCCATGCTGAGTGGCTCCATAGGAAGCAGCTTGCTATGGGGGCACGCATGTGTGCCCGCTCCCGAGCCCCACTCTGTGTCCATTGGCACACAAAGCAAGGCTCAGCCCCACCCCCCCTCCTCACTGGCTGTGATTGACAGCAGCAGGAGTCACTGGCTCACGCTGCTGTGTCTGAGCCAATGAGGAGGGAGAGAGTCAGGAGAGCAGATGCTCTTGTGCACATTGCTGGATTGAGATGGGGCTCAGGTAAGTATTAAGGGGCACGGGGGGGGGGGACGGACTGCACACAGGTGTTTTTTCTTTACCTTCATGCATGGGCCTTTAAAGTGATATCAAAGGCTGACATTTTTTTTTGAACAAACATGTTATACTTACATGTTATGGTTTTGCACAGAGAACCCCCGATCTGCCTCTTCTCAGGTACCCCCCCCCCCTCAATCAGCGTTCCTAGCCCCTCCCTCCTGCCCCCATAGCAAGCAGCAAACACTGAGCACACCTTGGCCCGCTCTCACCTCATTGGCTCCCTGGCTGTGATTGATGGTAGCTCCTGGCTCCTCCTCCCTGCTTGCTATGGAGGCACTCTTGCGTGCTCGCTCCCGAACCCTGCTCTGTGCGTCCATTAACACACAGAACAGTGCTCAGCCCACCCCCGCTCCCTCCGCACACTGGATGCGATTGGTTGGCTCCCACTCCTGTCTTAGCCAATGAGGAGGCAAAGACCCTGGAGACCTGCTGCTCTCATGCACAAGCTGGATCGAGATGGGGCTCAGTAAG
This sequence comes from Lithobates pipiens, assembly GCF_037356315.1. Classification (NCBI taxonomy): domain Eukaryota; kingdom Metazoa; phylum Chordata; class Amphibia; order Anura; family Ranidae; genus Lithobates; species Lithobates pipiens. The sequence goes on from NW_027507785.1 coordinate 51,181,671, forward strand.
CATTAGAGGGGGGCTGCTGCACACAGAAGGTTTTTTACCTTCATGTATAGAATGCATGAAGGTAAAAAAAAAAAAAAAAAAACACACACACCTTGAGCCTTTACAAACACTTTAAAACCACCTTTAAAAAATGCATCTTCAACCAGAGACAAGCGCCCACCTTTCTGTGCTCAACATACAAAATAATAATAGCAAACATGATGACACTTTTTATGCAACTACATTTAGGTTTCAGCACTCAAAAAAAATAAAATAAAATATGCATCTTTTTCAATTTAATTCAATGCAAAAAAAACACTTGTTTCTCACCTTAAACCATCTATTAACTCATAGAGCTTCTGCACCTCCACCCTCCGGTTGTTGGCATGGTCCAAATTGTAGGTTGTCTCACCAGCACTACAGGGTAAAATAAATACAAAACAAAAGTCAAAACTAAATCGTCAGATAATTACCCCTTGTCAGCAACACACAAGTAGGAGCTGCAAACGATCACAAGGAAAGTGGGCGTGCAAGGCATGTAGAAGTACAGTAAGACAGCCTCACCAAACACCCACATTGTTTTTGGAAATTTATATTTAAGTATCTTAACTAGTTGAGGGCTTTGTTCAATTTATTCTTAAATGGAGAGTGCAAAAAGAAATAACTTCTGTAACAGCTTCAAAGCAATGCATGATATGAGCTTTGTGCAAGGCTGAGGGTCCAACATTACCCCCTGCCAGCCAGCAGTGCATCCACTCCTAACCTGGAACACCAAGGAATTACCAGGAACAGCAAGGCTGTCATCATCAGATGCCCACATTGGCTTACTGGCTTTACCATAGACCTGCAGGACATTTCCAACATCACAGTTCTGGGAGGGGTCTCTTCTGATGGCCTCCAAGGACAAGCCCAAGCAAGAGCTGGTCTGTCACTTGCTCAAAGCGGGTACAACAACTAGAGCTTGCAGGCCTTGCTGCGCCTCCTAAGGTGGCGGATGAAGGAAACCTCACTGCAGTAAATATACTCCTCAGAGGAAGGGAGTGGAGGCAAGTATCATAAATCTTCCAGGAGGTATGGACAGTGTTATGTCCCCCGTGTTTCTGAGGTAGGCTGGGGGTACTTAGCTGTCCATCCTGTGTGCGTGAATAGACCCCAGGGACAGGGGGACTACAGGAGACAGTATAGGACTAGAAAACCCAGAATTATACTGCAGGGGTGGTGAAGGACTAGTGGGCCCAGCATTACACTACAAGGGGCAGTATAGGACTAGAAAACCTAGAAGTACACTACGGGGGTGGTGAAGGACTAGAGGGCCCAGCATTACACTAGAAAACCCATAATTACACTATGTGGGGTGGTGGAGGACTAGAGGACCCAGCATGCTGCTCTGGGGATATTTTCCTCCTCCATGTTGGACCTCCGATTTTAGACATCTCCTCCAGGCTGTAGACATTATCTGCAGTAGGAGGACATAACCTGATATTGTGCTGACGGGTCTTTCTGCTGTAGAACTACAACTCTAGAGCAGAAAAACCTGGGTGGAGAGGTCTCCACTCCCAAAACTCACCTTATCCAGGCCGTCAGGTTCATTGTTTCTGGGGGACATTCTGAGCTGGATAGTGCAGGAGGTTCCTGCAACTAGCACAAAGCCCTTGCAATATTGAGTTCCAATGAGACAAAAAAGTCAGCTTGTTCTTTTGTTGTGTGGGAGCCTCGCGTTTCTTGTTTTAGGTGGGCAGAGCCACACTCTTATCATGCACTGCCCTGGAAGATGATTGGGGGAAAAAAAAAAAAAAAAAAAAAGGGTTTGAGTGCAGTCCCATTTTAATAAGGAAGGAATTGGGAGCTGCACTGTGAGCAGATTCTACTTATTTTTTTCCAATGAAGGATATGAAATATAAGAAAATATCTGATTGGTTATAGGGTCAGCATAGGCACTGTACTCCACTGGATGCCATCATTCTCAGCACTAAGCTGCTGCGATATCATGAGCCAGAAACATTGCAAAGACTTACTTGATAGACTGGGCCATCCTGATGTATTCAGGGGCCTTCTCATCCACCTTGTCCATGCAGTTTCGAAGTCTCTATGAGGATTTAAGAAAGAAAAGAGATCAGAGATGTTCCCTAAACTGGTGTACAACAATCAGGTCAACGTGCTGTTAAAAAAGTAACCTTACTCCCACAATTGTACCCCCCTTGAAAGATCCACCCCCAAGCCGTTCTGATTTTTTTTGTTATATACTTACCTTTCCCAGAGGTATTAATGTTGGTCATGTGATGAGCCGGTTGCACATTGGTCTTCTCTCAGTAGTGAACGGTCCTCAGTGATACAGAGCAGAGAAAATGTAAGTCAGTTACATTCTCTGCATCAATACATTGTAGGTAGGATGCCATGGAGAAGTCCCCTCAGTGGGCAGGTGAGTGCAGACTCACAGCACGTCCTCGGTCTTCCATGTTTAATGAAGCTGAGCTGCATTTAACATGGACGATGAGGACAGTCCTAGGTAAGCTCTCACTTTGGATTGAGATTTGGTGATGTCATCACTGTGCTGCTCATTGTTTTCCCTGCTGGAGAGGAAGCGGTACCCGAAGGCCTACAATGCAAGGATCTCCTTGCTCCATCTATTCTGTGGAACTGTGCTTCCTCCACCATTTCGGTTGCTTTCTGATCAATTTCTCAACCGTCGGGGTGCAGCTCTGACCTGAAGTTGCAAAGCCCTGCCTGTACCAAGCTGGCCACCTGCACGCAGAGAGTGAAGAACAAAAGCATGGCAAATCAGTACTTAAAGATGAGCTGCAGGGAGCCCACAACAATACCGGTGGTTAGTCCTTTTGCCCTCTGCTTGCGATTTTGGGAACAGCTTCCACAGAACAGGTCTTCTTTAATAAGTGAAGCAAGGATAAGGATGACAGCACTATAGATTTCACCAGCAGTGACAAATTCGATATTACTTTTTAGACAGGTTCCCTTTAGACTTGTTTTGTTGTCCACAATGCTGCCCTATTCTATTAAATGTTCAACCACGCAATACTCAGCATGGAGGGCACAAGACGCTTCTCACCTGGTAAAGGCGGACAATGTCTGGCGTGTGCTCTTTCTCGTCCATTTGCAACTCCCGCTTGAGCAGCGTGTCCTTACAGTGCTGGCAGCAGCGGATCTTGTCGTCATCTTTTTCCTCCAGGACGGAACTGACGCTGCTGAGACTGCTGATGCTGCCACGGCGCGAGGCCTGGGCGCTGGTGATAGGGGACAGATTGGGGCTGCTGTGAGATGAGGCTGAGTGCTTGCTGGCGCTAGTAAGCTTGTCTGTAGAAGGTAAAGACAGATTAAGATACAAATGTTAGAATGAATCTATAAAATAGGAAACTTGTGGGGATTTGGGACTAGGGTTGCACCCATACCCTTTTGTTATCGGCGAGTACCGATACTTTAGGTCAAGTACTCGCCGATAATGAGTACCAATACTTTGTGGTGCGAATTGCGTTCATACAAAACGAATGGGCTCGAATTGCATGCAATTTTAACAGGAATGCGGTGCAATTCCTGTCCAAATCGCATTTGTTTTCCCCACTGCTCCTGTATGAACCCAGGCTTGTAGTGATTTCAGCCTGGGTTCACACATGAGCGGTGCGGGAAACTGCATGCAATCCAGACAGGAATTGCACCTCATTCATGCTCAAAATTGCATGCTATTCTTTGCTGTGCAATTTGCGCCCATTCATTTTGTATGGGTGCAAATCGCACCACAAAGTATCGGCTTTGGAAACATTTTCACGAGCACTCGAGAAAATACTTAGTATCGGTGCATCGGGACAAATAGATTCTCATTACTGGCAAATGGAATGGTGACGAGCTCGGTGCATTTCCTGCACATGATGGAACCACACAGTCGGCAGTGATGGCGTCTGTTGCGCATGGTAAACTTATTGCCGCAATCCGGACAGAAGGGGACATCCTGGTCATTCACCCATGGTACCACGGAACGCTCTATGGCTGGGGAACAGAAATGGCACAACTTAAGTTTCAAGTTTTTGCTGCAGACATTGAGACTAATTTCGAGACCGGCCTACCTCTTATCTTGGCAGACTCTGTGTTCATGCGGTCAAACGATGTGAGCTGGAGGCAGAGAAAAAAAACCCTCTCTTAGTTCCAGAAGTCCCACAATAAAAATGGCGGATAAATCACAAGAGCGGAGCAGTCACTGCACCAAAAACTTTGTTGAGATTTTACAACAATTGACATAAACAAATATACAAAATGTAGCGCAATTTAGCAAAAAATAATATCACTTAAAAATACCAAAAGTCCATAATATAATAAAGACATCTTCCAATAGATCATGCACCTATAGCATCATGCAGATACGGTGCATTCGAAAAGTATTGACAGATTCACTTTTTCCACATTTCGTTATGTTACAGCCTTATTCCAAAATGGATTAAACTTATTATTTTCTTCCAAATTTTTATATATATATATATATATATATATATATATCCCATACACAAGTATATATATATATATATATATATATATATATATATATCCCATACACAAGTATCACAACCTTTGCTCAATGCTTTGGTGAAGAAGCTCCTTTTGGCACCAATTACAGCCTCAAGTCTCTTTGAGTATGATGCTACAAGCTCGGCACGCCTATTTTTGGGCAGTTTCTCCCATTCTTCTTTGCAGGACCTCTCAAGCTCCATCAGGTTGGATGGGGGAGAGTTGGCGCACAGCCATTTTTCAGATCTCTCCAGAGATGTTCAATTGGGTTCAAGTCTGGGCTCTGGCTGGGCCACTCAAGGACATTCACAAAGTTGTCCCGTAGCCACTCCTTTGTTATCTTAGCCGTGTTCTTAGGGCTGTTGTCCTGTTGGAAGATGGACCTTCGACCCAGTCTGAGGTCAAGAGCATTCTGCAGCAGGTTTTCATCAAGGATGTCTCTGTACATTGCTGCATTCATCTTTCCCTCGATCCTGACTAGTCTCCCAGTTCCTGCCGCTGAATGAAAAACATCCCCACAGCATGATACTGCCACCACCATGCTTCACTGTAGGGATGGTATTGGCCAGGTGATGAGCAGTGCCTGGTTTCCTCCAGACATGACACTTGCCATTCAGGCCAAAGAGTTCAATCTTTGTTTCATAAGACCAGAGAATTTTGTTTCTCATGGTCTGAGAGTCCTTCAGATGCCTTTTGTCAAACTCCAGGTGGGTTCTCATGTGCCTTTTACTAAGAAGTGGCTTCCGTCTGGCCACTCTCCCATACAGGCCTGATTGGCGGAGTGCTGCAGAGATGGTGGTTCTTCTGGAAGGTTCTCCTCTCTCCACAGAGAAATGCTGGCGCTCTGTCAGAGTGACCATCGGGTTCTTGGTCACCTCCCTGACTGAGGCCCTTCTCCCCCAATCACTCAGTCTGGCTGGCCTGCTCTAGGACAAGTCCTGGTGGTTCCAACTTCTTCCATTTACTGATGGAGGCCACTGAGCTCATTCAGACCTTCAATTCTGCAAAGAAAAAAATCTCTGTACCCTTCCCCAGATCTGTGCCTCAATACAATCCTGTCTCGGAGGTCTACAGACAATTCCTTGGACTTCATGGCTTGGTTTGTGCTCCGATATGCACTGGTAACTGTGGGACCTTATATATAGACAGGTGTGTGCCTTTCTAAATTATGTCCAATCAACTGAATTTAGGTGTTAAGTTGTAGAAACATCTCAAGGATGATCAGTGGTAGCAGGAGGCACCTGAGCTCAATTTTCATTGTCATGGCAAAGGCTGTGAATACTTATGTACACAAATTTTATTTGGGTACAATATTGCATGACCGCGCAATCGTCAGTTAAAGTAATGCAGGGCCGTATCGCAAAAAATGGCCTGGTCATGAAGGGGGGGAGGGGGGTAAACCTTTCGGAGGTCAAGTGGTTAATATATGGCACCTATGCAGCCTGTCCTGTTAAGTGGTCAAATGCCAGAGAAGCACAAGCTGAACTAAACCCCAGGCGGTGAGGCTCACCTTCTCTAATCGAATGATTAGTTTGTTGACTTCCACCACATAGTGATCTATCCTGGCAGCCCGATGCCTCTTAAAGTCAGAGAGGTGAGTCCGCGTAGCACCTGCCAGAAAAAACAGAGATAAACCATAACTGATAAAAGCAGAATAATGTTGCAATACATAGATTAAAACAGAACTCATAAATGTCACCAGATTACAACGACCAAAAATTAAGTCAATATTTAAAATAGCAGGGCGTGAAAGTGTCAGCAACCTGCCACTGGATCTGCAATAGAGAAGGGAACAAGAAACCCCCGGCTATCATAGAGCTCCGACTGGCACCGCAGGATGGTGTTTAACTCTCCTCTCCTGAAATACTCTGCACCGCTGGAGGACTCTGCTCCTTCCTCTAAAGCCTCATACACACGGCACGATTGTTGGACAACAAAGCATCTGATTTTTGTCAAAAGGGCATGTGCCAGGATCTTGTCTTGTATACCAACGTTACACAAATTGTCAGGCCACAAACACGAACGTAGTGATGTACTATGAGGAATTTCAGGTCTTGCGCGCCACCCTTTGGGCCCCTTGTGCTAGCTTTGTGTTTGGCGAGCATCGATTCCAAGCATGTGCTTTTGTACTTTCAACTTTTCTGCGACAGATTTGTGTATACTGACCATGCGAAAGTCTGATGTGGAGCTGCCATTTGACAAAAATTGTACTAGCCTCTCAGCCAACATTTGTTGGCCGAAAATTGGAAAAACAATTGTTGAAAGGAGCGTACTAACGGTACGAACTTCAGACAGCAGCCTGTCAAATGACAATCCCCTTTGATTTTCGTACTGTGTGTACGAGGCTTAAAGTGGGATTTCACTGGAAAAAAAAAAAAAAATGATTAAAAGCTAGCAGCTATAAATACTACAGCTGCTGACTTTTAATAAATGGACACTCACCTGTCCCGGGTCCAGCGATGCCGGCAGCCGAGGCCGATCGATCGCTCGGTTCTCGGCTGCTGCAGCCACCATTCTAGGTGAGGGAATCAGGAAGAGAAGCGTTGCGGCTTCACTTCCCGGTTCCCTGCTGCGCATGTGCGAGTCGCGCAGCGCAATAGGAACGGTCCGCACTGTCTCTGGGACCCGTGTGTGTCTCAGCAGACAACGCGCCGGGACAGGAAAAGGCATAGACTCCCACGGGAGTGGGTGGAAATACCTGTCTTAGACAGGTATCTGCACCCCCCACCCCCCTGAAAGGTGCCAACTGTGACACCGGAGGGGGGGGGGGGGGGGGGGGAGGGTTCCGATGAGGGTGGAATCCCGCTTTAACTCTCCTCTCCTGAAATACTCTGCACTGCTGAAGGACTCTGCTCCTTCCTCTATTTCCCTCTCCTCTCCTGAAGTACTCTGAGCTGCTGGAGAACTCTACTCTACCTTGTTTCTAACTCTCCTCCCCTGAAATACGCTGCACTGCTGGGGGACTCTGCTGCTCCTCCTCTTTTCCAACTCTCCTCAACTACTCTGCTCTTTCCTCTAACTCTCCTCTCCTGAAATACTCTGCTGGGGGACTCTGCCCCTCCTCTTTTCTAACTCTCCTCAACTACTCTGCTCCTTTCTCTAACTCTCCTCCCCTGAAATACTCTGCTGGGGGGATTCTGCTCCACCTCTTTTCTAACTCTTCTCAAATACTCTGCTCCTTCCTCTAACTCTCCTCTCCTGAAATACTCTGATCTTCTGGAGGACACCCTATATGGCTAATCAAATTATGTAGCAGTTTGTGTGAAAAAAAAAAAAAAAACACCCTTCAAATAAAAGCCTAAATTGGACAAGTGAAAGTGTCCGCTGCTCACCGATCTCTTGGGGGTCCCACATATGTGGATCCACTCCTCCATAACTGTACGCCTCATAGCGGTCCTGGGATCCACCTTCAGCCTTTTCCCCTCCATCTTTCTTCAGCAGCTTGTTCTTTGCCTTCTTGGCGATGTGAACCAAATCTAGGAACATCAACAGATGAAGGTTTTTGCAGCAGGAAAATACAACAACAACAGGACCCCCTCCTTGTAAAATCATTAATTTTCACATATGCAGAGTGAGAAAATATGATACAATGTGAATTATCAGGGTTATCTGTAACACAACATCTGCAGATGACAATATTGCACCAATCGATTAACAGAATGAGAAGAGCACATTAATTGTAGGGATTGCCAAAGGGAAAGGGGCAACAGGACTCTTCTTAGATTTACAGAGAAGGTAAAAAAGTTCATTTTCTGCCTTTCCTGGTCCTTCCCTTCCCCCTTCATCGATATCACATTTTTAAATAAAACCTGTTTTCAATACATACCTTATTTTAGGCCCAGATACTTCCTCACAGGGTCTCTGTGCCCCTCTATGCAATGCAGGCAGATCATGACTGGTGGGAGGGGCCAGAACATCGCATCACCCTGCCTTGGTACTCCTCTCAAGAGCTCCTGGGGGGGGGGGGGCTCTTGGGCGGAGTTATGCAAATATTGAAATTCCTTGATGTGTGGGGTGTGTCAGTCTGGAGGAGTGGGCGTTCCTAGGCAGGCTGTGTTTTGCATAGGTACCGCCCACACGTGATGCTGAGCCTCCATGATTGAAAGAACTGAAATCCAATGAATGAAAAGGGGCGGGCCAGGGACAGCCAAGCTAGGGAAGAAAAAGGTTTAGCTGATGCTGGACGTCCTCCAGTCAGGAAATGAGGAGTCAATGGACATCCTCTCGTAATCCTGCACCGTGCTCTGTGATCGCGGTGTCCGGTGACAGCTGATCACGATGTAAACAGAGACCGGTTATCGGCAATTCTTTCTTCATGCCGACAGCGAGAGGAAAGCCAATAACCAGCTTGTGTGAAAGGGACATCGGCACAGTGCACATCAGTGAAAGACAAAAATAACCAGTTGCTAAATGTTATAACAAAACTAGATTTTTTATTTTTCAAATATTTTTTTTTGGTCTTTTTTCAATTGTTTAACCACTTAAGGACCGCCTCCTGCACATGTATGTCGGCAGAACGGCACGGCTGGGCACAAGCACGTACCTGTACGTTGCTCTTTAAGTGCCCAGCCCTTGGTCGGGAGTGCGCCAACAGCGGCATGCTCCTGACCCGGTCCTGAGCTCCGTGACCGTGGCTGCGGGACCAGCGGACCCGATCGCCGCTGGTGTCCCGCGATCGGGTCACAGAGCTGAAGAACGAGGAGAGGTCTGTGTAAAACAAACCTCTCCCCGTGCTTCCTACTGTGGCTGTCACCGATCGTCTGTTCCATGTTATAGGGAAAGACGATCAGTGACGTCACATGCCAGGCCACGCCCCTCCTACAAAAAACAAACAAACACACAACATCACACATAAACTCCTACACTGCCCCCTAGTGGTTAACTCCTTCACTGCCGGTGGCATTTACACAGGAATCAGTGAATTTGTATAGCACTGATTGCTGTATAAAATGACAATGGTCCCAAAAAGGTGTCAAAAATGTCTGATGTGTCCGCCATAATGTCGCAGTCACAATAAAATCGCTGATCGCCATTACTAGTAAAAAAAAATAAAAAAAAAAAAAGCCATAAAAACTATCCCCTATTTTGTAAACACTATAACTTTTGCGCAAACCAATCGCTAATTGCGTTTTTTTTTTTTAACAAAAATATGTAGAAGAATATGTATCAGCCTAAGCTGAGGAAAAAAAAATTTTTTATATATATATATATATATATATATATATATATATATATATATATATATATATATATATATATATATATATATATATATATATATATATATATATATATATATATATATATATATATATATATATTTTTGGGGGGATATTTATTATAGCAAAAAGTTAAAAATATTGCATTTTTTTCAAAATTATCGCTCTATTTTTGTTTATAGCGCAAAAAATAAAAACCGCAGTGGTGATCAAATACCACCAAAAGAAAGCTCTATTTGTGGGGAAAAAAAAAAAGGAAAAAAAGAATTTTGTTTGGGAGCCACGTCGCACAACCGCGCAATTGTCAGTTAAAGCGACGCAGTGCCGAATCGCAAAAAGGGGCTTGGTCCTTTGGCTGCAAATTGGTCCGGGGCTTAAGTGGTTAAAGAAAAAAAAATAATAAAAAAAAAAAACAACACACAACATAGCTGTGATTAAATACCACCAAAAGAAACCTCTATTTGTGTGAAACAAAAAAAAAAAAACAAAAAAAAAAAAACCACACAACATGTTTGCTAAATTTTATAACTAGAAAAAGAAAAGTTTTTCTTTTTTTTCAGAATTTTTGGTATTTTTTCGCGTTAAGCAAAAATAAAATAAAAACCCCGGTGGTGATTAAATACCACCAAAAGAAAGCTCTGTCTAAAATAAAAAGATAACCAAGTAAAGGCAAATCTGGCTATTATATCTCAGAGCTTCTAAATATTTAAAAGGAGTGTAACCTTTGATAAACACTTTTTTTTTTTTTTTTTTTTTTTTTTTTTTAAATGTGAGATTCCGATGTGGTGCATTATACAAAGCAAACTCTGATCCTTCTTAATATTAAAATTTGTTGGGTGGACCCTTCTTACAGTTTGATCCCATCCGGGGTAGCCGGGGCCTGACTAACAAGAACACATCAATAACTGTTATACATTCTTTTGAAGTACGTGGTTTTAGTTTTCTTCGTACAATATCTGTTGAACATGTAATATGATCAATCCTTCTAATGAAGTGATGTTTAGTATTGCATAACTTTTGTAATGACATTCATCATCATAATAAAAAAAAAAAAAAGAAAGAAAAAAGAAAATACTAAAAAAAATAATTAAAAACAAAATACAAAAAGAAAAAAAAAAGAAAAAAAAAAAAGGGATAATACTTACATATAGGTACAGTGTTGCATTACTGCGCAAGTGCATCAGCACTGAAAATTGGTCTGGGCAGCAAGGGGGGGGGGGGGGGTAAAAGTGCCGGTATTGAAGTGGAGAAGAGTACTCACTTTTTAGCTGCCCTTTGACGTCTCTGTCCTCAATGGAGTGTTCCTCTTCATAGTGGGACTGCAGCTGGTAGAAAGACTGGAGATCCTTCAGGCACAGGGGGCAGAGGAAGCCCTCTCTCACCTCTCCCTGTTCATCGAATGGGGCGTTGTACTGCGAGGCCATGACTGACGCGGTGGCTGGCTGAGGATCGCTCGGAGTGACATCTGGACACCGGCGCACCTTAAAGGGCCGCGGGCGGAGCTGAGGAATAAAAGACAAATTGGATACTTTCATTAGAACCAGAAATTCCATTGAAAAAAAATGTATTTCTATGTTGCATTGCTCAGCGGTGAGCAGCAAAGGGCTGAGTGTCCCCCAGTCCTCCTCCTTCACAAAAGATAAAAAAATTCTAGAAACTCAAGTCGGAGCTCAAAATTGACATCATACTACACACCGCACTGTGAGCCTTAGGGGGAGATTTACTAAAACAGAAGCAGGCAGAATCTGGGTGCAGCTGTGCATGAAAGCCAATCAGCTTCTAGCTTCAGCTTGATCAATTACGCTTTGGCAATAAAACCTGAAAGCTGATTGGTTGCTATGTGGGGCTGAAGCGGATTCTGCGTGATCCAATTTTAGTAAATCCCCCTCCCCCCCATGTCTTGTGTTTAAAGTCGTCAAGTCATATAGTCATGCTAGGGACATAAAGCTCTATGCATATCTTCATGGCCCGCAGCCAATCAGGAATGAGCACCAGAGTCACGATTTTTATTTTATTTTCTGTGACAGTCATCCCTCCCCCGCTCAGTATATTTACTCAGCATCTCCCCAACTCCTCTCCATCCTCAGCTTCACCGGTCTAAAACTGGACAGACACCAATTGAAACTCCATCGGTCGGTGTGTGTGTGTGTGTGTTCCACCGCACCGCTCGACAGAAGTCGATTGTTTAATCAAATTCTATCAAAAGGAACATATTGAAAGATTTTCCACCAATAATTGGCTATAGTTAATCAATGTCCTGGTGGTTCTTCCCTTCCTGCTCTCACCACTCCTCCTCCCCATTCCCCCTATGAATACCTTCCTGTCATTTCACATCCCCCTCCACAATGTCTGCTGTACTCTTCCCTGTCTGTTCTCTATTCTGTACCCTCTGCCCGCCCTCACCGCACCCTCTGCCCCGCCCTCACCTCACCCTCTGCCCCGCCCTCACTGTACTGTCCTCACTGCACCCTTTGCCCCGCCCTCACTGCACCCTTTGCCCCGCCCTCACTGCACACTGTACCCTCTGCTCCACCCTCACCGCACCCTCTGCCCCGCCCTCACTATACACTGTACCCTCTGCTCCACCCTCACCGCACCCTCTGCCCCGCCCTCACTGTACACTGTACCCTCTGCCCCGCCCTCACCGCACCCTCTGCCCCGCCCTCGCTGCACCCGCTGCCCCGCCCTCGCTGCACCCGCTGCCCCGCCCTCACTGTACTGTCCTCACTGCACCCTTTGCCCCGCCCTCACTGCACCCTCTGCCCGCCCTCACTGCACCCTCTGCCCCGCCCTCACTGTACACACCCTCCATACTACCCAATCCTCAGTGTACCCCCTACACCCTCCATACCACCAACCCACCCTCAGTGTACCCCCTACACCCTCCATACCACCAACCCACTCTCAGTGTACCCCCTACACCCTCCATACCACCAACTCACCCTCAGCGTACCCCCTACACCCTCCATACCGCCCGATCCTCAGCGTACCCCCTACACCCTCCATACCGCCCCATCCTCAGCGTACACCCTCCATACCGCCCCATCCTCAGCGTACCCCCTACACCCTCCATACCGCCCCATCCTCAGCATACCCCCTACACCCTCCATACCACCAATCCCCCCTCAGTGTACCCCCTACACCCTCCATACCACCAACCCACCCTCAGCGTACCCCCTACACCCTCCATACAGCCCCATCCTCAGCGTACCCCCTACACCCTCCATACCACCCCATCCTCAGCGTACCCCCTACACCCTCCATACCACCCCATCCTCAGCGTACCCCATACACCCTCCATACCACCCCATCCTCAGCGTACCCCATACACCCTCCATACCACCCCATCCTCAGCGTACCCCATACACCCTCCATACCACCCCATCCTCAGCGTACCCCATACACCCTCCATACCGCCCCATCCTCAGCATACTCCCTACACCTTCCATACCGCCCCATCCTCAGCATACCCCATACACCCTCCATACCGCCCCATCCTCAGCATACCCCCTACACCCTCCATACCGCCCCATCCTCAGCATACTCCCTACACCCTCCATACCGCCCCATCCTCAGCATACCCCATACACCCTCCATACCGCCCCATCCTCAGCATACCCCCTACACCCTCCATACCGCCCCATCCTCAGCATACTCCCTACCGCCCCATCCTCAGCATACTCCCTACACCCTCCATACCGCCCCATCCTCAGCGTACCCCCTACACCCTCCATACCGCCCCATCCTCAGCGTACCCCCTACACCCTCCATACCGCCCCATCCTCAGCGTACCCCCTACACCCTCCATACCGCCCCATCCTCAGCGTACCCCCTACACCCTCCATACCGCCCCATCCTCAGCGTACCCCCTACACCCTCCATACCGCCCCATCCTCAGCATACCCCCTACACCCTCCATACCGCCCCATCCTCAGCGTACCCCCTACACCCTCCATACCGCCCCATCCTCAGCGTACCCCCTACACCCTCCATACCGCCCCATCCTCAGCGTACTCCCTACACCCTCCATACCACCCCATCCTCAGCGTACCCCCTACACCCTCCATACCGCCCCATCCTCAGCGTACCCCATACACCCTCCATACCGCCCCATCCTCAGCATACTCCCTACACCCTCCATACCGCCCCATCCTCAGCATAATCCCTACAAACCGCCCCATCCTCAGCATAATCCCTACACCCTCCATACCACCCCATCCTCAGCGTACCCCCTACACCCTCCATACCACCCCATCCTCAGCGTACCCCATACACCGTCCATACCACCCCATCCTCAGCATACTCCCTACACCCTCCATACCGCCCCATCCTCAGCATACCCCATACACCCTCCATACCGCCCCATCCTCAGTATACCCCCTACACCCTCCATACCACCCCATCCTCCGCATACTCCCTACACCCTCCATACCACAGCCCCATCCTCAGCGTACCCCCTACACCCTCCATTCCGCCCCATCCTCAGCGCACCCCCTACACCCTCCATACCGCCCCATCCTCAGCGCACCCCCTACACCCTCCATACCGCCCCATCCTCAGCGCACCCCCTACACCCTCCATACCGCCCCATCCTCAGCGCACCCCCTACACCCTCCATACCGCCCCATCCTCAGCGCACCCCCTACACCCTCCATACCGCCCCATCCTCAGCGTACCCCCTACACCCTCCATACCGCCCCATCCTCAGCATACTCCCTACACCCTCCATACCGCCCCATCCTCAGCGTACCCCATACACCCTCCATACCGCCCCATCCTCAGCGTACCCCCCTACACCCTCCATACCGCCCCATCCTCAGCGTACCCCCCTACACCCTCCATACCGCCCCATCCTCAGCATACCCCATACACCCTCCATACCGCCCCATCCTCAGTATACCCCCTACACCCTCCATACCACCCCATCCTCCGCATACTCCCTACACCCTCCATACCACAGCCCCATCCTCAGCGTACCCCCTACACCCTCCATTCCGCCCCATCCTCAGCGCACCCCCTACACCCTCCATACCGCCCCATCCTCAGCGCACCCCCTACACCCTCCATACCGCCCCATCCTCAGCGCACCCCCTACACCCTCCATACCGCCCCATCCTCAGCGCACCCCCTACACCCTCCATACCGCCCCATCCTCAGCGCACCCCCTACACCCTCCATACCGCCCCATCCTCAGCGTACCCCCTACACCCTCCATACCGCCCCATCCTCAGCATACTCCCTACACCCTCCATACCGCCCCATCCTCAGCGTACCCCATACACCCTCCATACCGCCCCATCCTCAGCGTACCCCCCTACACCCTCCATACCGCCCCATCCTCAGCGTACCCCCCTACACCCTCCATACCGCCCCATCCTCAGCGTACCCCCTACACCCTCCATACCGCCCCATCCTCAGCGTACCCCCTACACCCTCCATACCGCCCCATCCTCAGCGTACCCCCTACACCCTCCATACCGCTCCATCCTCAGCGTACCCCCTACACCCTCCATACCGCCCCATCCTCAGCATACCCCCTACTCCCTCCATACCACCCCATCTTCAGTGTACCCCCTACACCCTCCACACTACCCCACCCCCCCTACTTCTTCCCTCTCCCTGCCTTTCAGCCTCCCCACCCCCCACACTCTGGGCCCCTCTTCCTGTCCACCCTTCTCGGTGCTCCCATTGAAGAAAGCACAGTGTCAGAGCTCCCGGTGCCGTCATACCCCGCTCCCCGGCGTCCCTCCCTCCTCCTCCATCTCCGCCGGCCGCCATGGCTGTCACTCCCGAATCCACAGATCGGCGATCCCGGCCGCCTGACCCAGGCTAAGAGCTGAGCGCCGAGCGATCGATTGACAGCTCCGCGGACAGGGGGAGGAGCCAACGAATAACATAGCATCGGATAAATGAAGACGAGAGGAAGGGAGGGGCGGGGGCAGAGGAGGAAAGGGGCGGGGATGGAGGAGGA
Source organism: Lithobates pipiens (assembly GCF_037356315.1). NCBI lineage: Eukaryota > Metazoa > Chordata > Amphibia > Anura > Ranidae > Lithobates > Lithobates pipiens. The sequence goes on from NW_027507785.1 coordinate 51,197,349, forward strand.
GTGGGACACAGAGCTATTATTAGAGAGGAGGGGCGGAGGAGGAAATGGGCGTGCCCGGAGACTTCTGAAGAACTGGATTATTGGAGGATAAACAACATCATACACCATTATAAACCGTATAATAATAATTCCACTACTAACAATAATAGAAATAAGAGCAGTAATAATAAATACTAGCAATAATCATAGCAGTAATAATAATAAGAGTTTGTATCAATACTGCTAATAATAATAATAAATGTAGTAACAAAAATATTTTTAATAGTCTTTTTATCATAAAACTATTACTACTGCTAATAATAAAATAGTTTTTAATATTATTGTTGTTATTATTTTTATTCTTCTTCTTCTTATTATTATTTTTATTATTATTATTATTATTATTATTATTATTATTAATAATTAAAATAATAATAACAGGAAATTTAAAATAATAATAATGATTGCATTTTTAATAATAATAATAGGAATATTTTCAAAATTATCATTAATAATAATACTAAATAAATTTGGGTCACTTCCAAGGCAAAAGGAGTAGACTAGGAGCGGTGGCAAATGTAATAATTAAACAAGAAAGGGCTGGGATCATTGAAGCCCACAGAATGCTAATAAATCAAAAAAACAGCCGCCACGCGTATGCTTCTTCTTAATGCAGTTTAGTCCAGCATATGCAGCAGTAATAACATGACAAATGCTAACGCGTTTCAGCCGTAGCCTTACTCATAGCATAGAAATCTCATAAATATTCGTTGCTTTATTATTATTATTATTATTATTATTATACAGGATTTATATAGTGCCAACAGTTTACGCAGCGCTTTACAATATAAAAGGAGACAATACAGTTATAATACAATAAAATACAAGAGGATTAAGAGGGCCCGGCTCAGAAGAGCTTACACTCTAATAGGGTGGGGCAGGTGGTACAAAAGGTTGTAGCTGTGGGGAATGAGCTGATGGAAGTGGCAGGAGATTAATTGAAGACGTGATCAGCTTCCCTGAAGAGATGAGTTTTAAGGGATCGTCTGAAGGTAGCAAGAGTAGGTGATAGCCGGGCCGGGGGTGGTAGCGAGTTCCAGAGGATGGGAGAGGCTCTGGAGAAATCCTAGAGATGAGCATGGGAGGAGGAGACGAGAGAGCTTGAGAGTAGGAGGTCTTGAGAAGAGCGGAGAGGATGATTTGGGTGATATTTGGAGACAAGATTGATGATGTAGCTCAGGGGCAGAGTTGTGAATGGCTTTGTATGTTGCGGTTAGTATTTTGAATTTAATTTGCTGGGCTCTCTCTCTCACCCCCTTTCTCTCCCCACACCTCTTTTCCCCCGCTCTCTCTCTCACTCCCCTATCTCCCAACCCCCCCTTTACCCCTCTCTTTCTCTCCTCCATCTCTTTCCTCCCTCCATCTCTTTCCTCCCTCCTTCTCTCTCCCCCCAACTCTTCCCTGTCTCACTCTCACCCCCACCTCTATCCCCCTCTCTCTCTCAACCCACCCCTCTCCTTTCCCCCCTCTCTCTCTCTCATTCCCCATCACTCTCTCCCCCCCACCTCTTCCCCCACCTCTCCTTTCCCTCCTCTCACTCACTCCCCTCTTCTCTTTCCCCCCACCTCTTCCCCCCCTCTCTCACCCCCTTTCTATCCCCTCACCTCTTTTCCCCCACTCTCTCTCCCCCCTCTCCCAACCCCCCCTCCCCCCTCTCTCCCAACCCCCCTTACCCCCTATCTCTCTCCCCACCTCTCTTACCCCTCTCTTTCTCTCCTCCACCTCTTTCCCCCCTCCTTCTCTCTCCCCCCCCCTCTCCCCCAACTCTTCTCCGTCTCTTTCTCACCCCCCACCTCTTTCCCCCCCTCTCTCTCAACCCGCCTCTCTCCTTTCCCTCCTCTCTCTCACTCCCCCTCTCTTTCTCACCCTCCCTTTCTCTCCCCACACCTCTTTTCCCCCACTCTCTCTTTTTTTCCCCCCTCTCTCCCCACCTCTCCCACCCCTCTCTTTCTCTCCTCCACCTCTTCCTCCCCCTCCTTCTCTCTCCCCCCCTCTCCCCCCCCCAACTCTTTCCCGTCTCTTTCTCACCCCCACCTCTTCCCCCCTCTCTCTCATCCCCCCTCTCTCATTTCCCTCCTCTCTCTCTCACTCCCCCTCTCTCTCCCCAACCTCTTTCCCTCTCTCTCTCCCCCCCCACCTCTTCCCCCCTCTCTCTAATACCCCCCTCTCTCTTCCTTTCTCTCTCTCACATCCCCCCCACTTCTTTCCCCCCCTCTCTCTCTCACCCCCCCTCACTTCGTCCCTCTATCTTACTCCCTCTCTCTCACCCTCACAGATGAAGGGGTGGATCTTAAACAGGAAGAGGTGGTACAAATTCAGATGGGGGGTGTACCCGTTTTTAGTCTTGCCCTGGGCAGCACAAAACCAAAATACACCACTGACCGCAGCCTCTGCCCAGCACAAGGGGGCACTTGCGAGAGTTTGCTCCAGGTTCGCAACTCATCAAGACCAGCCCACAGGTTAAATTTGCCACCTCATCCCTTTAACCACTTCAACCCCGGATGAATTTACCCCCTTCTTGACCAGAGCACTTTTTGCGATTCGGCACTACGTCGTTTTAACTGACAATTGCGCGGTCGTGCGACGTGGCTCCCAAACAAAATTGACGTCCTTTTTTTCCCACAAATAGAGCTTTATTTTGGTTGTATTTGATCACCTCTGCGTTTTGTTTTTTTTGGCTATATACAAAAAAAGACAGACAATTTTGAAAAAAACGCATTATTTTTTACTTTTTGCTATAATAAATATCCCCCCAAAATATATATAAAAAAAACATTTTTTTCCCTCAGTATAGGCCGATATGTATTCTTCTACATATTTTTGTTTAAAAAAATTTCAATAGGCGTATATTTGATTGGTTTGCACAAAAGTTATAGCATTTACAAAATAGGGGATAGGTTTAGGGCATTTTTATTAATCATTTTTTTTTTAAATGGCAGCGATCAGCAATTTTTATCATGACTGCGACATTATGGCGGACACATCGGACATTTTTGACACATTTTTGGGACCATTGTCATTTGTACAGCAATCAGTGCTATACAAATGCACCGATTCCTGTGTAAATGACACTGGCAGTGAAGGGGTTAACCACTAGGTGACAGTGTAGGGGTTAAGTGTGTGTGTCCTAGGGGCGTGTTGCTAACCGTGAGGGGCGTGGCTGTGTTTTACACATCACTGATTTCTGCTCCAATCACAAGGAGCAGAGATCAGTGACACTGTTGCCAGGCAGAACAGGGAGATGCTTGTTTACTTTAGCATCTCCCCGTTCTTCCTCTCCGCGAGGCGATCGCAGGTATCCCTGCGGACCCGCGACCTGACTCACGGAGCTTCCAGCAGGCGTACGCCCCCGCCGCCTCTTAAAGGGCAAGGTACAGGTACGTGATTCTGCCTGTACATGCCCTTCTGCCGACGTATATCGGCGCAAGGCAGTCGGGAAGCGGTTAGACCCGAACACATATGAAATACGGGTTCTGAGGCTATTTTAATGCAGATAAGACACTAAGTGAGTTTAATTGCCACCTTACTCAGCACCAGAACCCGTGTAATTAATATGTGTTCGGGTTTAAAGGGTTGAGGTGGTAACTCTACAGGTCAATGTCAATCGGGAGGTGTTCCTCAGTAGACTGTATTTGCATGCAACATATTCGTCAGCACACTATGGATCAACAGTCACCATCCAAAGGTTTCTTTATTGCAGAGAGATCACATCACAAATATAAGTGCCATGTTTCAGAGCCACGCAGGGCCCCTTTGTCAGTAATGTGATGATCATCCTGACGAAGGGGCCCTGCACAGCTCCCGAAATGTTGCACTTAACTCCTGTGATCTCTCTGCAATAAAGAAACCTTTGGGGCGGTGGTTGTTGACCCATAGTGTGCTGACGAATATGTACAACTTGCGTGATGTTTCCAGGACCCAGCTGGTAATCGCTGCAGCACCCACCATTTTATGACCCTTGTTTGCCAGGATCGTGTGCAAAAGGAATATCAATAAGACTGTATTTGCATGCAAACTGCCCTAGGTAACGTCCACATGTGATCGACAGAGCTGAAATCCAAAGAATACGAAAGGGACGGTGCCAGGGAAAGACAGGCTGGGGAGGCAAGATGAAAGGGGCGGTGCCACGGACAGACAGGCTGGGGAGGAAAGATGAAAGGGGCGGTGCCAGGGACAGACAGGCTGGGGAGGCAAGATGAAAGGGGCGGTGCCACGGACAAACAGGCTGGGGAGGAAAGATGAAAGGGGCGGTGCCAGGGACAGACAGGCTGGGGAGGAAAGATGAAAGGGGCGGTGCCACGGACAGACAGGCTGGGAAAGAAAGATGAAAGGGGCGGTGCCGGGGACAGACAGGCTGGGGAGAAAAGATGAAAGGGGCGGTGCCAAGGACAGACAGGCAGGGGAGGAAAGATGAAAGGGGCGGTGCCATGGACAGACAGGCTGGGGAGGAAAGATGAAAGGGGCGGTGCCAGGGACAGACAGCCTGGGGAGGAAAGATGAAAGGGGCGGTGCCAGGGACAGACAGGCTGGGGAGGAAAAATGAAAGGGGCGATGCCAGGGACAGACAGGCTGGGGAGGAAAGATGAAAGGGGCGGTGCCATGGACAGACAGGCTGGAGAGGAAAGATGAAAGGGGATGGGCCAGGGACAGTCAGGATGAGGAGGGAGGAAGCTAGATGATGCTGGACGTCCTCCAGACGGAAAATGAGGCGGGGCTCTATTTGACTTGCTGTAGCTTTTAATCCACATTGTGAGAAGTTCACAGTGTGCGGTGAAATCAGAAATAAGCCATTTCAGTGCCAGGAGAGGAGCTGGTACAACTGTGCAAGACTGAAGGAAAGGCCCAGGGTTCAGCTTTAAGCCATGACATCTGTGCGAAGCTTTCACAAGGTCACCCCAAACCTCTGATCTCTATCACTGTACTTGCTGAGTACGAGCACTGCGGCCCAGGATTATGCAAATTAGCCCATTTAAATATTAATTTGCACCTTCCTTTTTAAGTTACTCGACAAGAATCAGAATCCACCATCTCCATATTATAGTCATGTGGATGACGATAGGCAAAAATAAACACATCAAAGTCCAAAGTATTAATAGCCAATGAATAACAGCAGTGGGTATAATGGGAATTTCAGGGAAAGCCAAAGAAATTAATTTGGGAAGTAGGGAGGGGGGGGGGAGGGGGGAGTAGATGGTTTTATCTCCGAGACAGTAATGGGAGATTTACATTTGGAAGATAAAAGCATTGAGATACTTTGTATCTATTACAGCACAATCGCATTACCGATTCCGAAACTGTACAGATTTCCGTGTCCACGCGCCTCGGAGCAGGCGTGGAATTTTTTATGGCCGCCTCTCTAGTGGCCATACACTATTCTGGTATTTCTTAAACTCTTTTCAATCACGGCACCCTTTAAAAGTATGGAAAAGCTCAAGGCCCGCCAAGTCGGAAAGGGGGTCCCCTTCCATATCAGCATTGCATTACGGCAGCTTGTTCAAATAAATGGGGCTGCCAATGTACCAGAATGGAAAAAAAATGGACATAAACCATTGTTTTCCAATGCAGCACACCACAACATTCAGTATTGTGCTACAGTGGGCCATAATGCGCCGCAACGCGTTGGCACGCAATTGGCAATAAATGGCAATGCACTAAGGGCTCCTTTATACCCCTTTCAGACTGGGGCTGCGACCACGTTAGTGCTAAAGCACCGCTTGTGTTATCGGCGCTTTTCGGCCGCTAGCGGGGCGCTTTTAACCCCAAAGAAGGAAGCACTGCCCATTCATTTCAATGGGCAGGGCGTTTTGGGAGCACTAAAAACAGCGCTCCCAAACCCCCCCCCCCCCCCAAAGATGCTGCTTGCAGGACTTTTCCTAACGTCCTGCAAGCGCACCGCCCCAGTGTGAAAAGTCACACTGAAATGAATGAGAGGCGGTTTTCAGCCGCTTTACAGGCGCTATTTCTAGCGCTAAAGCGTCTGAAAACCGACTCAGCGTGAAAGGGGTCTTACACTCGTGCTTTTACAGAAATATGAAGGTTCCCCTCCCCCCTGTGGCACTGCCAGTAGGGGTCCCCAGGCTCTCTTGTTCCTCCTGGGACCATGGTAAGTGGCCAGGGTGGCTGCCAATAGAAGAGATGAATGAACAACCATTCCCTTATCTCCTCTGTGATGAATGATCCCAGAAGTGATGAGGATTTTGTCACTTCCAGTTTCAGAGCTGTAATTCCCTATCACAAGGGGGCCCTTCTTCCTTTGTGAAAGCAATAAAGTTAAATGAAAAAAAAAAAAAAAAAAAGTTTAACTGCCTCCTGCCAAATGACGGGCCGGTGGCAGTCCTCTCATTTTGGGAGACCTGTGACGTGTCCCAGATGATTGCCTAGAGGGAGAGGCGATCTCCCTTCCTGCGCCAAGGGAAGTGATGTCGGGAGCCCATGCGCCAAAGGAGGCAGACTACGAGGGACCCCCTAGCAACAGGCATTAAAGAGGTGAGTAAAAAAAAATAATTTTTTTTCTCCAAATGTTTTTCTTTTTTTTCATGCACATTAATGAATTTTTTTTTTGGGTGGAACTCCACTTTAAGGTGAAAAAAACACAAAGGTTCACAACCCCTTTAAGCATCTCCCATGGACAATCTTAAGTATGATAGTTTTTCGACATTTCACAGGCTTGCGCAATTTGGTATCTATTTACTCATTGCCAGATCATCTTTTACATTTTACAAAAAAAAAATTGGGTATTTTAATTGTGCACTAAAATTCATTTAAGTGTATTTTTTCATGAAAGTTTGCTTTTGATAAGCAGCTGCTACATAAAAAAAAATTGCAACACCCACCACTTTATTCTCAAAAAGGGTGCTTTAAAAAAAAAAAAAAAAAACATGTTCTAAGCAAACAAATGCACATTTTTACATGTGTGTATAAAATGTAAAAAATTGCCCTGGTAGGCAAGCGGGTGATGTGCGTTGCAGTAATGCACAGGTGTGTTCCTGCAGCGCATTGGAGAGCAGCCATGCATTACTGGCGCATTGCAATGTAGGTGCATTGTCTAATGCCATGTACACACGGTCGGACATTCCGATGACAAAATCCATCTGGATTTTTTCCGACGGCTTTTGGCCCAAACTTGTCTTGCATACACATGGCCGCAACAAATTTGTCGGAAAATCCGATCGTTCAGAACGCGGTGACGTAGAATACGTACGACTGGACTATAAATAGGGCAGTAGCCAATAGCTTTCGTCTCGTAATTTATTCTGAGCATGCGTGGCACTAGTATTATTCCATGTAAATGCGGTATTTACATCCCTGAAGAAGAACATGCTTTGTTAAAGCTCCGAAACGCGTAGGGTGATTTTCTCTACATGGACTATATGGCATCAAGTGCTGTATAACATTATAAATACCGGTTGTATATGTATACCCTTAGATATGTATTTTAGATGTATACTGTATACTATATTTCTTTTGTGTGTTTTATGAAATAAAATAATTTTTTGTACTATTCTATAAACATTGTTGTACGTGCCTTAAAAATCCACCCCCAGGGGATTCTTCTTCTAGTATATGTTGTTTTTGGATGTGGCACAACAAACAAATGCAGCCCTGCCGTACCTTCCCTTTTTCTTAAGATTTATGGGTGTATTTGATAAAGCAGTCAGTGTCACTTTCACCAAAACCTTCACCAATGGTGAATCCATTTAGAAACACATGGACCTGAAAGTGACTGGTGAATTTTAGATTCACCGCTTATACATTCACCCCCTAGAGGTTTCAGATTTTTTTTCCCCACTAATAAGGAGACTTTTGATGCCGCACGACACTTCTGAATTGAATTAAGCGGCACGGTTAGGGAAAAGGGTTTTCAAGAATGTTGACAGTGAATTAAAAAAAAGAAGAAGTAATGTATGTAGACTCTTGTACGACACATAATTCTCATCAGCGGAAAGCCGTATAAAATATTCTGTTATAATTGGGTCACAGGGGGGCGCTCTACCTCTGGAGCCTGAATTTGATTAATTTTTACGTCAGTTAGAGGGTTTTGTAGCAGCTGTCAGTGTAGAGCCGCACGTAATGGTCATCCTCAGGACAATATAACTTTAGAAGGTCTTTTATAGTTTAGAAAGATACATGTAGAGGATGCTCAAAAGACTGTCTGAGCCCTTGTACACACGGTCGGAGATTCCGACAACCAAATCCGTTGGATTTTGTCCGACAGATTTTGTCCGAAACTGTTGCATACACACGGTCGGACAAAGTTATCGGAAAATCCGATTGTACATAACGTGATGACGTTATTTCGTTATGACGGGACTACGTTCAGGCTAGTAGCCAATAGCTTTGGTCTAGGAATTTGATCTGAGCATGCGTGGCACTTTGTCCAAATGGAATTCTCTACACATGATCGGAGTATGTCCGATCAGAGCATTTTGTCGGAAAATTTTACCGGCAAGTTGGAAAAGTTGGTCCGTCGGATATTCCGACGGAAACTAGGCTTGTGCAATTAGTTTCGTAACGAATCGAAATTCGGCCGAATTTTGCATCTTACATCCGAATGTCCGAATAAAAAAATAACAAATTACAACGAATACGAAAGAAATATAACGAATGAATTCGAATGAATTCGACATGATTCGAAATGATTTCAACCGCATTCGAAATGATTTCAACATGATTCGACATTATTTCAACCACATTCGAAAATATTTTGTGTCCCGACTTTAGGGCCATGTATCTCGGGGTCACTTGGTGCTAGACACTTCAAAACGGTCCGATAGGACACATTCCGTCGGAATCTCCGACCGTGTGTACAAGGGTTTAAGGAAGGACCTTGAAAGAACTTTGGTGGGGGTGGGCAGGATAAAGAGGGCTTCTGCTTTAGGAGAAGCAAAGGTGCCAGAAGTACCAGAGGCATCACTGATCAACTAAACTACATGAGGACTGATTGTCCCATTTGTAATCATCTTCATGTAGGTAATTGATTAGTGATGCCTCCAGTACTTCTGGAACCTTTGTTTCTTCTTCTGAAGCAGGAGCCCTTTTGATCCTACTGGAGTGGATCCGGGTTAAAGAGGTGTCAGTCAAGACTGCTGTACGAGTCGCTGCAATCACCATCTCTGGTTCCTTGAAAGGAGAACACCTCATCAACCTCGATCCACTACAGTAGGATAAAGAGGGGGGCTCCTGCTTCAAGTGAAGAGACAAAGGGGCCAGAAGTACCAGAGGAATCACTGATCAAATACCTACATGAGGACTGATTGTCCTATCTGCAAAAGTCTTCGTGTAGGTAGTTGATCAGTGATTCCTCTGGTACTTCTGGCGCCTTTGCTTCTTCTTAGTCCTTGTACACACGGTCGGAGATTCCGACGGAATGTGTCCTATCGGACCGTTTTGCCGGATATTCCGACTGTGTGTGGTCTGCATCCGACTGTTTCCGTCTGAATATCCGACGGACCAAATTTTCCAACTTGCCAGTAAAATTTTCCGACAAAATGCTCCTATCGGACATACTCCGATCATGTGTAGCCTACTCCGACGAACAAAGTGCCACGCATGCTCAGATCAAATTCCTAGACCAAAGCTATTGGCTACTAGCGTGAACGTAGTCCCGTCGTAACGAAATAACGTCATCACGTTACGTACGATCGGATTTTCCGACAACTTTGTCCGACCGTGTGTATGCAACAGTTTCGGATAAAATCCGTCGGACAAAATCCAACGGATTTGGTTGTCAGAATGTCCGACCGTGTGTACAAGGGCTTAGACCTTTTTATCCTTCTGGAGTGGGTCCAGGTTGAAGAAGTGTCAGTCAAGACTGTTGTGGATGTCGCTGAAATTATCATCTCTGGTTCCCTGAAAGGAGGTCACCTCACCAACCTGGATCCACTCCAGTAGGATAACGGGGGCTTCTGTTTAACCACTTGCTTATTGGGCACTTAAACCCCCCTCAGTCCCAGACCAATTTTCAGCTTTCAGCGCTGATGCACTTTGAATGACAATTGCGCGGGCATACAACACTGTACCCAAATGAAATTTTTATCATTTTTTTCCCACAAATAGAGCTTTCTTTTGGTGGTATTTAGTTACAGCTCAGAGTTTTATTTTTTGCTAAACAAACAAAAAAAGATGCAAAAAAAAAAATCATGTTTTAATAGTTTGTTATAAAATTTTGCAAACGGGTAATTTTTCTCCTTCATTGAAGTGTGCTGATTAGGCGGCACTGATAGGCTGCATTGGTGGGCACTGATGGGCTGCATTGGTGGGCACTGATAGGCTGCATTGGTGGGCACTGATAGGCTGCACTGGTGGGCACTGATAGGCATAGTTAAGGCGGCACTAATAGGCACAGATAAGGCGGCACCGATGGGCACAGATAAGGCGGCACTGATGGGCAAAGATGGGCACAGATAAGATGGCACGGATGGGTGGCACGGATGGGCACTGATAGGTACCACTGATAGATGGGACTGATGGGCACTGATAGGTGGCACTGATAGGTGGCTCTGATAGGTGGCACTGCTGGGCACTGATGGGCGGCACTGCTGGGCACTGATGGGCGGCACTGCTGGGCACTGATGGGCGGCACTGGGGTGCAGCACCTTTGAGGCAGATTGTGGACACTGTGGGTGGCACTGTGGGTGGCACTGCTGGGTGGCACTGTGGGCACTGCTGGGTGGCACTGACGGGGGGCACTTACTTTTTTTTAGGGTGGCACTGCAGGGGGCAGGTGGGCACTGGCAGGGGGCAGGTGGGCGCTTGCATTGCTGGCCGTGATCGGGACTGATGTCCCGATCACGGCCGCCGGTGATCGGCTTTTTTTTTTCTCCTCGCGCTGTCAGCGCGAGGAGGAATACTAGCCGATTACCGGCTCCGTTATGTCACCTGATCAGCTGTCATTGGCTGACAGCTGATCACGTGATAAGGGGTCGGGATCGACCCCTTGCACGGATCGGTGATCAGGCGAGTCTCATGGACTCGCCGATCACAGAGCGCACCGCGCGCGCCCCTCAGGGGGCACACAGGCCGCTCGTACACGGGACGACGTCAATAGACGTAGTCCCGGAAAAGGAGATCCGCGCTGTAGCCGTCATTTGGCTATAGCGCGGATCTCAAGTGGTTAAGGAGACTAAACAAAGGTGCCAGAAGCACCAGAGGCAACACTAATCAACTACCTACATGAAGACCATTGAAGATAGGACAATCAGTCCTTATGTAGGTAGTTGATCAGTGAAACCTCTGGTACTTCTGGCACCGTTGCTTCTTCTCCCAAAGCAGGAGCCCTCTTTATCCTACTGCAGTGGATCCAGGTTGATGAGATGTCAGTCGAGACTTCTGTATGCAATCACTGTCTTGGATCCTCCTTCCAGGGAACCAGCACAACATACAGCAGTCTTCACTGACAGCTCCCTAACCTGGTTCCACACCAGTAGGAGAAAGAGAGCTCCTGCTTCAGGAAAAGAGACAAAGGCGCCAGAACAGAAGTACCAGAGGCATCACTGATCAACTACCTTCATGAGGACTGATTGTCCTATCTGCAATAGTCTTCATGTAGGTAGCTGATCAGTGGTGCCCCTGGTACTTCTGGCGTCTTTGTGTCTTCTCCCGAAGCAGGAGCCCTCTTTATCCTCCTGTAGAGGAGTCTAAGCCCTTGTACACACGGTCGGAGATTCCGACTACCAAATCCGTCGGAGTAATTCCGACGGATTCATTTCCAGAAGAGGTCCAGAAGTGATGTTGCATGTGTGACGGACTGGGGTTTATATGGTCACAAAACAGACACCCCAAAGCAAAGTACATATTCATTTTTTTTTTATATTTCTAAACATCTCCCTTCTATTCTATTAACAACCAGTAGATGGCAGAGAAGGTACACAAACAGAGTCTATATAAGGCCACACACCATGTGACTGGAAATTAAACTACTTCCAGCCATAAAGTCAGTGGTCATATCTCATGCTGTTTGTGTGATTCTTTGCAGGTATGTACTCTAAATTGTTCCTAATCTGTATTAACCTGTGATAGAAAGATTCCTAAACATCTTGAGCAGATGCAGAAAAAGTCTCAGCAGATTTTATGCTATAGTTTTGCTGTAATTAGAAGTTTAGAACAGCATGTGTCAGAAACAAGTGAAAAGTGCATAAGAACATGAAAATACTGCATTAATCAGAACAAATGTCTATGATAAACACTAAACCTTTCTAAATAGGTATATTTAAACCTGATTTATTGGAAATTGCATAGGATTTATAGAAGCACATGTTTTCTGTTATTTAATATAGAGAAAAACCTATTGTATGTAAAGCTTATGTATTGCATCATACAGACATGCAATGTGCACCATCTAGTGGTTAAAAAAGAGTACTACCATGGAAATATTTGTATTAAAGCAATGCATTGCTAGTATGATTATTGCACAGTTAAAGTGTACCAGAGAGATAAAGATAATTATCTATAACACTGAATAACAGGGATATATATGTTATTAAATTTAGTAATGTTCATTGTTATAACTACGTTTTAAAATACTTTAGTTAAAATCGGTATTATATATATTGTTAATGGTTATAAACATGTGACTATAAAAATGTAAAAGATGTATTGTTATGTAAAAATTAAACTACTTCCAGCCATAAAGTCAGTGGTCATATCTCATGCTGTTTGTGTGATTCTTTGCAGTCCACGCCAAGCTGATCACCTTATCTCATCGCGTCTACAATCATCGGCTCTCTTAATTCACATTTTGAGGCCGGTAACATTTTGGGGGCTCGTCCGGGATTCGTTGTGTTACCAGTGAGAAGGAAGCGCGAGACAAGCGTGAGCCTGCTACAGAGCTACAAGGAGAGTCCTGAGTGTCGTCTGCCTTGTGAGTGCAAGTCTTCAGATTGCAACAGAGATGGCGTTTCCTCGTCGTGCGCTGATGTGGGATATCCGGAAACAAATTCATCTGCTTAATGAAGAACAGCTGCATAGCCTCGCTATTACGCTGGAAGATGAAAGAGACGTGGACGTTCCATCAGTGACTGGTACCAACGAAATGGAACTTGTTGAATTTATTAAAGGCTACTTGAGAAGTGATCAGCTGGAAAAGTTGGAAGATCAAGGTATGTCTTACCTACTCATCATCCAAGACAAGATCAATGAACTAAAACTTAACAAGGAAAGTACACCAACTGTGGACATTGCAACCGCTGCAAAAAAAATAAGTAGTGGGACTACAAGGACTGAACAGGTATCGGAGGTGGTGAGATTAACTGATGTTGTTGCTTTATTGCCACGTAGAGAATTTAAAATGCATGGTGGTATAATTTCAGATCATGGTTCGGACATGAGTTACAGTAGCGTGTGCAGACAAATTGACGAGGGTCTAACAGAAAAATTCCCTGAATCTGAAATTATACGCACAGTGTTGAGAATAATCAAACCTGGTAATTTTAAAGATATGTTGACTGACAAAGATGATCTTACTGTTGCTGAATTGAAAAGGTTTTTGAAGTCACATATGAGAGAACGAAGTGGTAATGAGTTATTTCAGGACCTTAGCAATGCTACCCAGCAAGAAAGAGAAACAGCACAACAATTTGTTTACAGGCTAGTGGGGTTAAAACAAAAAGTTCTGTCTACATCACAACATGATAGGCGAGAGCTTAGCTATGACAAAAAACTGGTGCAAGGCATATTCCTTCATACACTGTATCAGGGACTAAATGAGAAAAATTCTAATGTTAGACGAGATATCAAGCCTTATGTGTCTGATTTGACAGTAACGGATGACTTTATCATAGAGCAAGTCACCAGATCAGTTGATGAGGAAACAGAAAGGCAGAGACGCTTAAACAGTGCACCTAAACATAAACCTCTTACTGTTCATTCATCACAGACACCAGGGAATAGTGAAAAAGACACCTTGCAAAAGAGAGTTGAGGGAGATGTTAAAGCAAATCACACTGCATTAATGGAACTAACAACACAGGTCTCTGCTCTCACAAAGAACCTGGAAAAGATGATGAAGCTAACTCCTATTGTTGGAAACCAAATGACTAAGCCACTAACCAATGTTCAAGTTCCAGATACAACTCACTGCAAGCCCAGGTGTGATGATTGCATTAAACGAGAGAGTCAGAACTGCTACCATTGTTTCTACTGTGGTTGGACAGGACACAGAGCGGTTGATTGCTTGAAGAAAAGAAGGCAGTCGGGAAACGACAGATGGTCACTGGGAAAGGGACAACCAGTGACCACCTCAAATGATCTGTCCCATGCTAAGGTAAACAGGGTATTCACCCACCGGTCAACTAGAACACTCCCAAAAGAGAATGGATTCTCCAAACAACACGTAGCACAATTAATTGGAGGAAAATGCCTACTGTCATGTCAGATGAATGGTGTACCGGTTGACATGTTGATGGATACAGGAGCTGAGGTCAGCATTGTCGGGAAGGCATGGTTAGAAAAGTTTCTACCCAGTGTCTCCATTAGGCACATACAAGATTTACTTTGTGATGACAACTTATCCATTACAGCTGCAAATGGTTCTCTCATTCCATTCATCGGATGGATTGAAGTCTGCCTGGAATTCAAAAGTAGTGGACATGGAAACTCAGCCATTTATGTGCCAATGCTGGTGAGTGACTGCTGTAATGACAATCCAATTCTTGGGTTTAATGTTATCGAGGAATTGATCAGAGAAAACCGTGACCGACCAAACAGCACCCAAAACCTGACTATCTTGCTGAGTGAAGCTATGAAAGTAAGACGGAGTGTAGCGAATAACATTGTCAATGCTGTCAGTCAAGCAACTGACCCAGGAGAAATATTCGATAGTCGTATGGTCAAAGTGGGGAAGAAGGGACTCCAGATTAAAGGAGGCGAGCTCTGTGAAGTCAAATGCAGAATTAGAGCGTGGCCGAAAGGAGGAATCATGTCATTTGAACCACTTCCCGAATATCCAGTTGAGGAAGGACTTGAACTATTTCCTTCAGTGGTAGATGTGCCAAATGGGTTCTCTAAACTGGTGAAGATACCTATACTGAACCGTGCTCAACATGACATCTACCTTCCACCCAGAACAGTATTGGGTACCATTTCTCCGGCAGCTGAGATTCTACCATTGTCTCCAAACAAAGACGACGGAAAGGGAATTGACCAGAAGAAAAGGGTGTTTCATGTAAACCAGTTGAATCAAGTGGACACTGGAAATCAGCTACCCACTAACAAATCTGTTAAGTGGCACCCACCTGTCAATTTGGAAGATCTCTCAGAAGAAGAACAGGAGATAGCGAGACAAGTGTTATATGATGAATCAGATGTCTTTGCTCGAGATGAGGGAGACATAGGATGCATCCCTAACCTGAAACTGAGGATAAATCTGAAAGATGAAACTCCTGTCCAGAAACGTTACAATTCGATACCGAAACCCCTATACAAAGAAGTGAAAGAATATATCCAAAACCTTCTTGACCGAGGTTGGGTAACAAAATCTTCTTCCGCATACTCATCACCAGTTGTTTGTGTTCGAAAGAAGGACAGTAGCCTACGACTATGTGTTGACTTTAGGGAGTTAAACCGAAAGACTATCCCAGATAGACATCCACTACCCAGAATACAAGATCTGCTGGATAGCTTAGGAGGATTTACGTTGTTCTCAATCCTGGACCAGGGTAGTGCGTATCATCAAGGCTTTGTGCATGAAGACTCCAGACATCTGACGGCTTTCAGCATCCCCTGGGGACTCCTGGAGTGGAACCGTATTCCATTTGGATTAACGAATGCCCCAGCAGCTTTTCAGAGATGCATGGAGAATGTATTAGAGGGCATCAGAGACAAATGTTGTTCTCCATACTTGGATGACGTACTTTGCTACTCCAAAACCTTTCAGGAGCATGTCAATGATATTAGGCAAGTGCTTAGTCGAATGCGTGAGCATGGTATCAAACTTAGACCGAAGAAGTGTGAACTCTTTAAACGACAGATTCGATACCTTGGACGAATGGTGTCAGAAGAAGGCATAAAAATTGACCCAAAAGATCTTGAAGCGGTATTACATTTGAAAAGGAAAGAACCAAAAACAGTGGGAGGAGTCAGATCGTTGTTAGGATTCCTGAGCTACTACAGGTCCTTCATTCAAGATTTCTCTCGACTTGCTAAACCACTGTATGAACTTTTGCAGAACACTGAAAAAGAATCTGCTACATCCATCCCCAAAAACAATCGGATGGAATCTATGAAGAAAAACAGGAACAAAGCACAAGTGCCATCTAAAACACTGATTCAATGGACACCCAAACATCAAGCTGTAGTATCCAGACTGGTGGACATGCTAACCAATCCACCAATTCTAGCATACCCTGATTTTGACTTACCCTTCGTCTTACACACTGATGCTTCCAATGAAGGCCTAGGTGCTGTACTATACCAACGACAAGGAGAAAAACTTTGTGTTATTGGGTTTGGCTCCAGAACATTGACTCCAGCAGAGCGCAATTACCATCTTCACTCTGGTAAACTTGAGTTTTTAGCTCTCAAGTGGGCAGTCTGTGACAAATTCAGAGATTACTTGTACTACGCTCCAACATTCACCGTTTACACAGACAACAACCCATTGACATATGTATTGAGTACTGCCAGACTGAATGCTGTGGGTCATCGCTGGGTTGGCGAGTTGGCCGATTTCCACTTCGATATCAAGTACAGGCCAGGTAAACAGAATGCAGACGCAGATACACTGTCACGATTTCCGGTGGAACTCACGAAGAATCTGAGTGAGTACACAGAGCTTGTACCATCCGAGGTTGTGTCAGCTATGTGGCAAGGGAGCAAAGCTGTTGACGAAGAAGAGGCATTATGGGTGACTCTTCACTCAGAAAGTGATGTGGCCGAAGAATTGCTGAAAGGACAGACAATCTGCCCAATGACTCAGGAGAATATCAGAGCATTACAACAAGACGATACCAACATTAGAGAAGTGGTCTGGCTTAAGGAGAACGACTGGATTCCAAACCACAAAGAAAAGGAGAGTATGACCAGCAAAACAAGACGTTTGATACATGAATGGAATAAACTCAGAGTCGATGAAGGAATCCTCTACCGACACTCTGGAACTCGAAAACAGCTAGTTCTACCAGAAAAGTTAAAACCATTGGTCTTAAGAAATCTTCATGATGACATGGGTCACATTGGTACTGACAAGGTAACCCACCTAGCACGTGAACGATTTTACTGGCCATTTATGCAAAAAGACATTGATGAATATGTGCTGAAGAAGTGCAGCTGCATCAAACAAAAGCGTCCAAATATCACCGATAGAGCACCTATGGGTTCGATTACTACCAGTTCACCTTTGGAGTTAGTATCCATTGATTATCTTCACTTGGAGAAAAGCAAAGGAGGATATGAGTATATACTAGTAATAGTTGACCATTTCACACGCTTTGCACAAGCGTATCCAACTAAGAACAAATCTGGAAAAACGGCGGCAGAAAAGATCTTTCAAGATTTCATACCACGTTTTGGCTATCCAGAGAAACTCCACCATGACCAAGGAAGAGAATTTGAAAACAACTTATTTCAGACATTGCAACGATTGGCAGGGATTTCTCATTCAAGAACTACTCCATACCATCCACAGGGTAACCCAGTGGAGAGACTGAACCGTACTTTGTTACAGATGCTTCGCACCTTAGAGGAAGAGAAAAAGTCAGATTGGAAAGAACATCTTCCACATATGGTTCATGCATACAATTGCACCAGGCATGAAGCCACAGGATACTCGCCATTCTTTCTATTGTATGGAAGATCTCCTCGTTTGCCAATTGACCTAATGCTCAACCTAAATTTGGAAAAGGAATCAGAAAGTCAACCAACATTTACTCAGAAATGGGCATCTAGAATGCAAGAAGCTTACAAAATCGCATCCGAGAATAGCAAAAAATCATCTGCTAAAGGGAAGAAGTACTATGACAAACAGATAAAAGGAGCACCTCTTCAACCGGGTGATCGGGTCTTAGTACGAAATCTCTCTGAAAGAGGAGGACCTGGTAAACTTCGTTCATACTGGGAAGAATCAGTACACAAAGTGGTAGAAAGAATCAAAGATGGGCCTGTGTACAAAATTCAGCCTGAAAGTGGTAAAAAGACTATTCGAGTACTGCACAGAAATCTTTTACTACCAGTAAATGACCTACCAATTGAAGGACACATTCCAAAAGTACCGATGAAACAAAGACAATCAAGTAACAGAAAGGATGCCAGAATGGATGTGGACCAGGAGGAGGAATGTTCAGATGAAGAAAGATGGTATTATCCTTATATACCAGAGACTACAGAAAGTCATGATTGTGTTGTGTCTCAACCAAACTCTCAAAACGTACAGAAAATCCCATTAAGAGTTTCTGCTGAGGAGTTCTATCCTACAACTACCACACCCAATCTTGAACAAGAACAAAATGATGGAACAGTAGTTGGCGACCAAATCTGGGCTACAGACATGGTGGGACTAGACACTGCAGAATTACCCTCATTAAGTCAAGACTTACCTGTGAACCAAGATATGCAAATGGAGAATGATGTTGATGGAGAAGACTCAACTCCTGTCAGAAGATCTACCAGACAAGCTAAGCCTAAAGAGATCTTTACATATGACACACTAGGTCAGCCAAGATACATACCAAGTCAGATTCACACCATACAAACTCCTACAATGCTAGCTACTCCCAGGACATGCTAGGTAGTTAACGTTGCTCCTTGGTGGCAACAAGTACCTATTTGGGTTACTTAAATCACTAAATAGTGTTCAGATAACAATTGAGTTTAATGTCGGGAGCCATTAACTGAAGGAGGGGAGAGTGTGACGGACTGGGGTTTATATGGTCACAAAACAGACACCCCAAAGCAAAGTACATATTCATTTTTTTTTTATATTTCTAAACATCTCCCTTCTATTCTATTAACAACCAGTAGATGGCAGAGAAGGTACACAAACAGAGTCTATATAAGGCCACACACCATGTGACTGGAAATTAAACTACTTCCAGCCATAAAGTCAGTGGTCATATCTCATGCTGTTTGTGTGATTCTTTGCAGGTATGTACTCTAAATTGTTCCTAATCTGTATTAACCTGTGATAGAAAGATTCCTAAACATCTTGAGCAGATGCAGAAAAAGTCTCAGCAGATTTTATGCTATAGTTTTGCTGTAATTAGAAGTTTAGAACAGCATGTGTCAGAAACAAGTGAAAAGTGCATAAGAACATGAAAATACTGCATTAATCAGAACAAATGTCTATGATAAACACTAAACCTTTCTAAATAGGTATATTTAAACCTGATTTATTGGAAATTGCATAGGATTTATAGAAGCACATGTTTTCTGTTATTTAATATAGAGAAAAACCTATTGTATGTAAAGCTTATGTATTGCATCATACAGACATGCAATGTGCACCATCTAGTGGTTAAAAAAGAGTACTACCATGGAAATATTTGTATTAAAGCAATGCATTGCTAGTATGATTATTGCACAGTTAAAGTGTACCAGAGAGATAAAGATAATTATCTATAACACTGAATAACAGGGATATATATGTTATTAAATTTAGTAATGTTCATTGTTATAACTACGTTTTAAAATACTTTAGTTAAAATCGGTATTATATATATTGTTAATGGTTATAAACATGTGACTATAAAAATGTAAAAGATGTATTGTTATGTAAAAATTAAACTACTTCCAGCCATAAAGTCAGTGGTCATATCTCATGCTGTTTGTGTGATTCTTTGCAGTCCACGCCAAGCTGATCACCTTATCTCATCGCGTCTACAATCATCGGCTCTCTTAATTCACATTTTGAGGCCGGTAACATTTTGGGGGCTCGTCCGGGATTCGTTGTGTTACCAGTGAGAAGGAAGCGCGAGACAAGCGTGAGCCTGCTACAGAGCTACAAGGAGAGTCCTGAGTGTCGTCTGCCTTGTGAGTGCAAGTCTTCAGATTGCAACAGAGATGGCGTTTCCTCGTCGTGCGCTGATGTGGGATATCCGGAAACAAATTCATCTGCTTAATGAAGAACAGCTGCATAGCCTCGCTATTACGCTGGAAGATGAAAGAGACGTGGACGTTCCATCAGTGACTGGTACCAACGAAATGGAACTTGTTGAATTTATTAAAGGCTACTTGAGAAGTGATCAGCTGGAAAAGTTGGAAGATCAAGGTATGTCTTACCTACTCATCATCCAAGACAAGATCAATGAACTAAAACTTAACAAGGAAAGTACACCAACTGTGGACATTGCAACCGCTGCAAAAAAAATAAGTAGTGGGACTACAAGGACTGAACAGGTATCGGAGGTGGTGAGATTAACTGATGTTGTTGCTTTATTGCCACGTAGAGAATTTAAAATGCATGGTGGTATAATTTCAGATCATGGTTCGGACATGAGTTACAGTAGCGTGTGCAGACAAATTGACGAGGGTCTAACAGAAAAATTCCCTGAATCTGAAATTATACGCACAGTGTTGAGAATAATCAAACCTGGTAATTTTAAAGATATGTTGACTGACAAAGATGATCTTACTGTTGCTGAATTGAAAAGGTTTTTGAAGTCACATATGAGAGAACGAAGTGGTAATGAGTTATTTCAGGACCTTAGCAATGCTACCCAGCAAGAAAGAGAAACAGCACAACAATTTGTTTACAGGCTAGTGGGGTTAAAACAAAAAGTTCTGTCTACATCACAACATGATAGGCGAGAGCTTAGCTATGACAAAAAACTGGTGCAAGGCATATTCCTTCATACACTGTATCAGGGACTAAATGAGAAAAATTCTAATGTTAGACGAGATATCAAGCCTTATGTGTCTGATTTGACAGTAACGGATGACTTTATCATAGAGCAAGTCACCAGATCAGTTGATGAGGAAACAGAAAGGCAGAGACGCTTAAACAGTGCACCTAAACATAAACCTCTTACTGTTCATTCATCACAGACACCAGGGAATAGTGAAAAAGACACCTTGCAAAAGAGAGTTGAGGGAGATGTTAAAGCAAATCACACTGCATTAATGGAACTAACAACACAGGTCTCTGCTCTCACAAAGAACCTGGAAAAGATGATGAAGCTAACTCCTATTGTTGGAAACCAAATGACTAAGCCACTAACCAATGTTCAAGTTCCAGATACAACTCACTGCAAGCCCAGGTGTGATGATTGCATTAAACGAGAGAGTCAGAACTGCTACCATTGTTTCTACTGTGGTTGGACAGGACACAGAGCGGTTGATTGCTTGAAGAAAAGAAGGCAGTCGGGAAACGACAGATGGTCACTGGGAAAGGGACAACCAGTGACCACCTCAAATGATCTGTCCCATGCTAAGGTAAACAGGGTATTCACCCACCGGTCAACTAGAACACTCCCAAAAGAGAATGGATTCTCCAAACAACACGTAGCACAATTAATTGGAGGAAAATGCCTACTGTCATGTCAGATGAATGGTGTACCGGTTGACATGTTGATGGATACAGGAGCTGAGGTCAGCATTGTCGGGAAGGCATGGTTAGAAAAGTTTCTACCCAGTGTCTCCATTAGGCACATACAAGATTTACTTTGTGATGACAACTTATCCATTACAGCTGCAAATGGTTCTCTCATTCCATTCATCGGATGGATTGAAGTCTGCCTGGAATTCAAAAGTAGTGGACATGGAAACTCAGCCATTTATGTGCCAATGCTGGTGAGTGACTGCTGTAATGACAATCCAATTCTTGGGTTTAATGTTATCGAGGAATTGATCAGAGAAAACCGTGACCGACCAAACAGCACCCAAAACCTGACTATCTTGCTGAGTGAAGCTATGAAAGTAAGACGGAGTGTAGCGAATAACATTGTCAATGCTGTCAGTCAAGCAACTGACCCAGGAGAAATATTCGATAGTCGTATGGTCAAAGTGGGGAAGAAGGGACTCCAGATTAAAGGAGGCGAGCTCTGTGAAGTCAAATGCAGAATTAGAGCGTGGCCGAAAGGAGGAATCATGTCATTTGAACCACTTCCCGAATATCCAGTTGAGGAAGGACTTGAACTATTTCCTTCAGTGGTAGATGTGCCAAATGGGTTCTCTAAACTGGTGAAGATACCTATACTGAACCGTGCTCAACATGACATCTACCTTCCACCCAGAACAGTATTGGGTACCATTTCTCCAGCAGCTGAGATTCTACCATTGTCTCCAAACAAAGACGACGGAAAGGGAATTGACCAGAAGAAAAGGGTGTTTCATGTAAACCAGTTGAATCAAGTGGACACTGGAAATCAGCTACCCACTAACAAATCTGTTAAGTGGCACCCACCTGTCAATTTGGAAGATCTCTCAGAAGAAGAACAGGAGATAGCGAGACAAGTGTTATATGATGAATCAGATGTCTTTGCTCGAGATGAGGGAGACATAGGATGCATCCCTAACCTGAAACTGAGGATAAATCTGAAAGATGAAACTCCTGTCCAGAAACGTTACAATTCGATACCGAAACCCCTATACAAAGAAGTGAAAGAATATATCCAAAACCTTCTTGACCGAGGTTGGGTAACAAAATCTTCTTCCGCATACTCATCACCAGTTGTTTGTGTTCGAAAGAAGGACAGTAGCCTACGACTATGTGTTGACTTTAGGGAGTTAAACCGAAAGACTATCCCAGATAGACATCCACTACCCAGAATACAAGATCTGCTGGATAGCTTAGGAGGATTTACGTTGTTCTCAATCCTGGACCAGGGTAGTGCGTATCATCAAGGCTTTGTGCATGAAGACTCCAGACATCTGACGGCTTTCAGCATCCCCTGGGGACTCCTGGAGTGGAACCGTATTCCATTTGGATTAACGAATGCCCCAGCAGCTTTTCAGAGATGCATGGAGAATGTATTAGAGGGCATCAGAGACAAATGTTGTTCTCCATACTTGGATGACGTACTTTGCTACTCCAAAACCTTTCAGGAGCATGTCAATGATATTAGGCAAGTGCTTAGTCGAATGCGTGAGCATGGTATCAAACTTAGACCGAAGAAGTGTGAACTCTTTAAACGACAGATTCGATACCTTGGACGAATGGTGTCAGAAGAAGGCATAAAAATTGACCCAAAAGATCTTGAAGCGGTATTACATTTGAAAAGGAAAGAACCAAAAACAGTGGGAGGAGTCAGATCGTTGTTAGGATTCCTGAGCTACTACAGGTCCTTCATTCAAGATTTCTCTCGACTTGCTAAACCACTGTATGAACTTTTGCAGAACACTGAAAAAGAATCTGCTACATCCATCCCCAAAAACAATCGGATGGAATCTATGAAGAAAAACAGGAACAAAGCACAAGTGCCATCTAAAACACTGATTCAATGGACACCCAAACATCAAGCTGTAGTATCCAGACTGGTGGACATGCTAACCAATCCACCAATTCTAGCATACCCTGATTTTGACTTACCCTTCGTCTTACACACTGATGCTTCCAATGAAGGCCTAGGTGCTGTACTATACCAACGACAAGGAGAAAAACTTTGTGTTATTGGGTTTGGCTCCAGAACATTGACTCCAGCAGAGCGCAATTACCATCTTCACTCTGGTAAACTTGAGTTTTTAGCTCTCAAGTGGGCAGTCTGTGACAAATTCAGAGATTACTTGTACTACGCTCCAACATTCACCGTTTACACAGACAACAACCCATTGACATATGTATTGAGTACTGCCAGACTGAATGCTGTGGGTCATCGCTGGGTTGGCGAGTTGGCCGATTTCCACTTCGATATCAAGTACAGGCCAGGTAAACAGAATGCAGACGCAGATACACTGTCACGATTTCCGGTGGAACTCACGAAGAATCTGAGTGAGTACACAGAGCTTGTACCATCCGAGGTTGTGTCAGCTATGTGGCAAGGGAGCAAAGCTGTTGACGAAGAAGAGGCATTATGGGTGACTCTTCACTCAGAAAGTGATGTGGCCGAAGAATTGCTGAAAGGACAGACAATCTGCCCAATGACTCAGGAGAATATCAGAGCATTACAACAAGACGATACCAACATTAGAGAAGTGGTCTGGCTTAAGGAGAACGACTGGATTCCAAACCACAAAGAAAAGGAGAGTATGACCAGCAAAACAAGACGTTTGATACATGAATGGAATAAACTCAGAGTCGATGAAGGAATCCTCTACCGACACTCTGGAACTCGAAAACAGCTAGTTCTACCAGAAAAGTTAAAACCATTGGTCTTAAGAAATCTTCATGATGACATGGGTCACATTGGTACTGACAAGGTAACCCACCTAGCACGTGAACGATTTTACTGGCCATTTATGCAAAAAGACATTGATGAATATGTGCTGAAGAAGTGCAGCTGCATCAAACAAAAGCGTCCAAATATCACCGATAGAGCACCTATGGGTTCGATTACTACCAGTTCACCTTTGGAGTTAGTATCCATTGATTATCTTCACTTGGAGAAAAGCAAAGGAGGATATGAGTATATACTAGTAATAGTTGACCATTTCACACGCTTTGCACAAGCGTATCCAACTAAGAACAAATCTGGAAAAACGGCGGCAGAAAAGATCTTTCAAGATTTCATACCACGTTTTGGCTATCCAGAGAAACTCCACCATGACCAAGGAAGAGAATTTGAAAACAACTTATTTCAGACATTGCAACGATTGGCAGGGATTTCTCATTCAAGAACTACTCCATACCATCCACAGGGTAACCCAGTGGAGAGACTGAACCGTACTTTGTTACAGATGCTTCGCACCTTAGAGGAAGAGAAAAAGTCAGATTGGAAAGAACATCTTCCACATATGGTTCATGCATACAATTGCACCAGGCATGAAGCCACAGGATACTCGCCATTCTTTCTATTGTATGGACGATCTCCTCGTTTGCCAATTGACCTAATGCTCAACCTAAATTTGGAAAAGGAATCAGAAAGTCAACCAACATTTACTCAGAAATGGGCATCTAGAATGCAAGAAGCTTACAAAATCGCATCCGAGAATAGCAAAAAATCATCTGCTAAAGGGAAGAAGTACTATGACAAACAGATAAAAGGAGCACCTCTTCAACCGGGTGATCGGGTCTTAGTACGAAATCTCTCTGAAAGAGGAGGACCTGGTAAACTTCGTTCATACTGGGAAGAATCAGTACACAAAGTGGTAGAAAGAATCAAAGATGGGCCTGTGTACAAAATTCAGCCTGAAAGTGGTAAAAAGACTATTCGAGTACTGCACAGAAATCTTTTACTACCAGTAAATGACCTACCAATTGAAGGACACATTCCAAAAGTACCGATGAAACAAAGACAATCAAGTAACAGAAAGGATGCCAGAATGGATGTGGACCAGGAGGAGGAATGTTCAGATGAAGAAAGATGGTATTATCCTTATATACCAGAGACTACAGAAAGTCATGATTGTGTTGTGTCTCAACCAAACTCTCAAAACGTACAGAAAATCCCATTAAGAGTTTCTGCTGAGGAGTTCTATCCTACAACTACCACACCCAATCTTGAACAAGAACAAAATGATGGAACAGTAGTTGGCGACCAAATCTGGGCTACAGACATGGTGGGACTAGACACTGCAGAATTACCCTCATTAAGTCAAGACTTACCTGTGAACCAAGATATGCAAATGGAGAATGATGTTGATGGAGAAGACTCAACTCCTGTCAGAAGATCTACCAGACAAGCTAAGCCTAAAGAGATCTTTACATATGACACACTAGGTCAGCCAAGATACATACCAAGTCAGATTCACACCATACAAACTCCTACAATGCTAGCTACTCCCAGGACATGCTAGGTAGTTAACGTTGCTCCTTGGTGGCAACAAGTACCTATTTGGGTTACTTAAATCACTAAATAGTGTTCAGATAACAATTGAGTTTAATGTCGGGAGCCATTAACTGAAGGAGGGGAGAGTGTGACGGACTGGGGTTTATATGGTCACAAAACAGACACCCCAAAGCAAAGTACATATTCATTTTTTTTTATATTTCTAAACATCTCCCTTCTATTCTATTAACAACCAGTAGATGGCAGAGAAGGTACACAAACAGAGTCTATATAAGGCCACACACCATGTGACTGGAAATGAAACTACTTCCAGCCATAAAGTCAGTGGTCATATCTCATGCTGTTTGTGTGATTCTTTGCAGGTATGTACTCTAAATTGTTCCTAATCTGTATTAACCTGTGATAGAAAGATTCCTAAACATCTTGAGCAGATGCAGAAAAAGTCTCAGCAGATTTTATGCTATAGTTTTGCTGTAATTAGAAGTTTAGAACAGCATGTGTCAGAAACAAGTGAAAAGTGCATAAGAACATGAAAATACTGCATTAGTCAGAACAAATGTCTATGATAAACACTAAACCTTTCTAAATAGGTATATTTAAACCTGATTTATTGGAAATTGCATAGGATTTATAGAAGCACATGTTTTCTGTTATTTAATATAGAGAAAAACCTATTGTATGTAAAGCTTATGTATTGCATCATACAGACATGCAATGTGCACCATCTAGTGGTTAAAAAAGAGTACTACCATGGAAATATTTGTATTAAAGCAATGCATTGCTAGTATGATTATTGCACAGATAAAGTGTACCAGAGAGATAAAGATAATTATCTATAACACTGAATAACAGGAATATATATGTTATTAAATTTAGTAATGTACATTGTTATAACTACGTTTTAAAATACTTTAGTTAAAATCGGTATTATATATATTGTTAATGGTTATAAACATGTGACTATAAAAATGTAAAAGATGTATTGTTATGTAAAAATTAAACTACTTCCAGCCATAAAGTCAGTGGTCATATCTCATGCTGTTTGTGTGATTCTTTGCAGTCCACGCCAAGCTGATCACCTTATCTCATCGCGTCTACAATCATCGGCTCTCTTAATTCACATTTTGAGGCCGGTAACACATGCACACGGTCGGACTAAGCTGTCAGAAAATCCGATTGTACATAATGTGATGACGTTATTTCGTTAGACGGGACTACGTTCAGGCTAGTAGCCAATAGCTTTGGTCTAGGAATTTGATCTGAGCATGCGTGGGAACTTTGTCCGTCGGAGTAGGCTACACATGATCGGAGTATGTCCGATAGGAGCATTATGTCGGAAAATTTTACCAGCAAGTTGGAAAACTTGGTCCGTCGGAATATTCTGACGGAAACAGTCCGATGCAGACCACACACAGTTGGAATATCCGACAAAACGGTCCGATAGGACACATTCCGTCGGAATCTCCGACCGTGTGTACAAGGGCTTAGGGAAAATCTTCCTGTAGAGGATCCAGGTTGGTGAGGTGTCCTCTGTTTGGGGAACCAGAGATAGTGATTATTCTCCTCTGTATTTTTCTCATCTTTCTCACATCACTGCGAGAAGTTGAGGGCGAGCCGCGCAGCCATTACTTTGGCACTGAAACCGGCCCACTGAGCTCCGGCTCTAATCAGGTGCTTAAAAAAAAACATTAGAAATCATGCGTCCAGCGCCCTGCATGTAGATTATGGAACAGGCCCTTGGATTAGAGGGGTGGCACCCCTGCGCCCCTAATTCGCTATTGTCACACAACTGAGTGGGCTCAGGGCGCACTGCTCTGCCCCCCGAGCCCACTCTTTTTTGAAGCCAATTAGAGCCTCCGGCTCTAATCAGGTGCTTAACCTCTTGCTTACTGGGCACTTAAACCCCCCTCCTGCCCAGACCAATTTTCAGCTGTCACATTTTGAAGGACAATTGCGCAGTCATGCTACAATGTACTCAAATGAAATTTTTATCATTTTTATCACACAAATACAGCTTTCTTTTAGTGGTATTTAATCACCATTTGGGTTTTTATTTTTTGCTAAACACACAAAAAAATACAGAAATTTTTGAAAAATCATAGTTTAGTTATAAAATTTTGCAAACGGATAATTTTTCTCCTTCATTTATATTCGCTGATGAGGCAGCACTGATGGGCACTGATGGGCTGCACTGATGGGCACAGATAAGGCGACACTGACAGGCACAAATAAGGTGACACTGATAGGCACAGATAAGGCGACACTGATAGGCTTAGATAAGATGGCACTGATGGGCCCTGATGGGTGGCACTGATGGGTGAGACTGATGGGTGGCACTGATGGGTGACACTGATGGGTGGCACTGATGAGTAGCACTGATGGGTGGCATTGATGAGTGGCACTGATGGGCAATAATAGGTGGCACTGATGGGCACTGGTAGGTGGCACCGATGGGCACTGGTAGGTGGCACTGGTATCTGGTATTGATAGGCAGCACTGGTAAGGACAAACTGATTAATTTATAGGCGGCACTGTGGGCACTGATAGGCAGCACTGTGGGCACTGATAGGTGGCACTGTGAGGTGACACTGTGGGCACTGATGAGTGGTACTGTGGGCACTGGCAGGTGGCATTGGTGGGCACTGGTAGGTGGTGCTGGTGGGCACTGGGGGGGCACTGGTAGGTACCTTCACGTCGCACACGTGCACCGCACATCACACCAGTGTTGGGGTGAGAATCGGGCACATAGAAAACGACTGTTTGACATGCATCATTTTTTGGCAACACAACCCATGGTAGTGCCTTGCGGTGCTTTGTGGTGAGTTGCTACACATGTTGGAGCTCCATCAAAATGAATCCCAGTGCAAGGCTCTAACCATAGGTGTGCCCAGCCTATTGTATTAGGGTGTGCACCCCAAAGCGCAAACACATGTCTGTCTGTATATTCAGAACTGTGCAAAAGTTTCATGCTTTCAGCTACTGCATGTATAGTCATATAGGGGGTTCAGTTCTTGTGATTGACCCCCCCCCCCCAACAAAACCTAATATGACAGGGAAGCTGTGCTGCACGGGACCTCCAACCCCCCCCCCCCCCCGAAGCTCTGCCAGGGACAATAATGCTAATGTGCACAGGGTGATTAGGGTGTGCTTGGACACACCCGGCACACCCCATGCCCACACCTATGGCTCTACCGCACTTTACATACATTACAGTAACATGTTTGTTACTGCTACTACACACTGCGGTGGAAAAGTGTTTTTTGGCACTAAGAATTTTTTTGGTTTGTTACTGGAGCCTCTGAAATTAATTGGAACGGCTTCTGTATTTTCACACTGGGAATGCCCAACCCTCTTATGGAATGTTCCGGCATAATTCCGAGCAGATGTGCAATATGTGGGTTTTGCAGTGAATACAATATCAGAATCAGAGGGACAGTGAGAATAGAAAATAATCGCCCCTCTCCAACCACTTCACCCCCGGAAGGTTTACCCCCCCCCCCCCTTAACGACCAGGCCATTTTTTGCGATGCGGCACTGCGTTACTTTAACTGACAATTGCACGGTCATGTGACGCTGTACCCAAATAAAATTGATGTCCTTTTCTTCCCCCCGCTAATAGAGTTTTCTTTTGGTGTATTTGATCACCTCTGCGGTTTTTATTTTTTGCGCTATAAACAAAAAAAGAGCCAAAATTAAAAAAAAAACTAAAAAAAGCTTTTTACTTTCTGCTATAAAAACTATCCAATAAAGACAAAATTTTAAAAATCATATTTCTTCATCAATTTAGGCCAATATGTATTCTGCTACATATTTTTGGTAAAAAAAATAAAAAAAAATAACCAATAAACGTAAATTGATAGGTTTACGAAAAAGTTATAGTCTACAAACTATGGGATAGTTTGATGGAATGTAAATTTTTGTTGTTGTTTTTACTAGTAATGGTGACGATCTGCGGTTTTTAACGGGACTGCGACATTGCGGTGGACAAATCTGACACTTTTTGGGGACCAGTGACACCAATACTCAAAAAATGCACTGTCACTGTATTAATGACACTGGCTGGGAAGGAGTTAACATCAGGGGTGATAAAAGGGTTAAATGTGTTACCTGGGAGTGCTTTGTAACTATGTAGGGGAAGTGCTTTGCCTGGGGGAAGTCAGAGATCTGTGTTCCTGCTCAGCAGAAGCAAAGGATCTCCATCTACTCCTCTCACAGAACGGCGATCTGCCCCGTTTACATAGGCAGACCGCTGTTCTGCCTCTCTGGGGAACGATTGCGGGGTGCTGGCGAACATTGAGTCTGCCGAACCCGTTGATTGGCTTCCGCTGTGTCCAGTCACAGCGAGAGTGGGTTGCTGGCGGCGTGCGCGCGCACTTCAGACCCAAAACTAGAAATCATGTACAGGTACGTGATTTCACGCAGGAGTGCCACCCTGCCGTGTATACTGTATACTGTATATTATGCGTGGGGTGGTCCGGAAGCGGTTAAAATAATCCCAAATTGTTGGTTTGCAGGCTGAAATGAAGACAGACATGGTTTTTGTTTTATCCAGCTGTATTTACTAGTACAACTTATAACATCCAAGTGAAACATATAACACCAACATATCAGAAAAAAACAAAAACAAAACAGTATGTTGGGCTGGGTCTCCACTAACTTTGCACATCTAGACTTATAATAATATTTGCTCTTCTTTGTAGAACTTCTCAAGTTCAGTAACAATTAATGGTGACCATTCATTGGTATTAGTGGGAGGAATAGTGCCCCATCATTGGTATTAGTGGGAGGAATAGTGCCCCATCATTGGTATTAGTGGGAGGAATAGTGCCCCATCATTGGTGTCAGTGGGAATAATAGTGCCCCATCATTGGTATTAGTGGGAGGAATAGTGCCCCATCATTGGTGTCAGTGGGAGGAACAGTGCCCCATCATTGGTGTCAGTGGAAGGAATAGTGCCCCATCATTGGTATCAGTGGAAGGAATAGTGCCCCATCATTGGTATCAGTGGAAGGAATAGTGCCCCATCATTGGTGTCAGTGGGAGGAATAGTGCCCCATCATTGGTGTCAGTGGGAGGAATAGTGCCCCATCATTGGTGTCAGTGGGAGAAATAGTGCCCCATCATTGGTGTCAGTGGAAGGAATAGTGCCCCATCATTGGTGTCAGTGGGAGGAATAGTGCCCCATCATTGGTGTCAGTGGAAGGAATAGTGCCCCATCATTGGTGTCAGTGGGAGGAATAGTGCCCCATCATTGATATTAGTGGGAGGAATAGTGCCCCATCATTGGTGTCAGTGGGAGGATCTGAAATTCCATTATATGACTGCTACAGCCTCTCAGCTTGTGATTTTGCTACAAAGTTACAATGTTGCAGTCTGACCAATGAGGGAGACTGAGGAAATGCCTCCTCCTGCCTGCATCAGATCATAAAATACCTAATTAGACTCAGGGATACTTTAAAGAAAATAGCATTTTTTTTTTTAATTTACCCCAATATATATTTATTTCCGAACACAAATTTGGAAATAAATAATTCCCTAACCAAGCCAGCAGAAGCTTCACTGCAGTATGATGTACCCTTCACTCATGCATTACCGTATCTAAACACCAGGTGGGGACAGAACAATCTATTCCCAGTGGTTTTATTGAATCTTTAGCATTGGTGATACTTTGGCATCCAACACCATCCAACACCGCTCCTGTGTTATACCCGCGTCTGTCTGTGTGATCTAATAGCCTTTCTCCAGCTCAGATTTGTGAACTCTCGCCTTGTAAAACAACCCATTCAGTTTGAAAAAGACATGAAAGGCAAAATATTTGTGTATAGATATAAAATAAAAGAACATTATACAGTGCCTTGCGAAAGTATTCGGTCCCCTTGAACTTTTCAACCTTTTGCCACATTTCAGGCTTCAAACATAAAGATATAAAATTTTAATTTTTTGTGAAGAATCACCAACAAGTGGGACACAATTGTGAAGTGGAACCAAATCTATTGGATTTTTGAAACTTTTTTAACTAATAAAAAAATGAAAAGTGGTGCGTGCAAAATTATTCGGCCCCTTTACTTTCAGTGCAGCAAACTCACTCCAGAAGTTCAGCGAGGATCTCTGAATGATCCAATGTTGTCCTAAAAGACTGATGGTGATAAATAGAATCCACCTGTGTGTAATCAAGTCTCTGTATAAATGCACCTGCTCTGTGATAGTCTCAGGGTTCTGTTGAAAGCGCAGAGAGCATCATGAAGACCAAGGAACACACCAGGCAGGTCCGTAATACTGTTGTGGAGAAGTTTAAAGCCGGATTTGGATACAAAAAGATTTCCCAAGCTTTAAACATCCCAAGGAGCACTGTGCAAGCGATCATTTTGAAATGGAAGGATTATCAGACCACTACAAATCTACCAAGACCTGGCCGTCCCTCTAAACTTTCAGCTCAGACAAGGAGAAGACTGATCAGAGATGCAGCCAAGAGGCCCATGATCACTCTGGATGAACTGCAGAGAACTACAGCTGAGGTGGGAGAGTCTGTCCATAGGACAACAATCAGTCGTACACTGCACAAATCTGGCCTTTATGGAAGAGTGGCAAGAAGAAAGCCATTTCTCAAAGATATCCATAAAAAGTCTCGTCTAAAGTTTGCCACAAGCCACCTGGGAGACGCACCAAACATGTGGAAGAAGGTGCTCTGGTCAGATGAAACCAAAATCCAACTTTTTGCCCACAATGCAAAACGATATGTTTGGCGTAAAAGCAACACAGCTCATCACCCTCAACACACCATCCCCACTGTCACACATGGTGGTGGCAGCATCATGGTTTGGGCCTGCTTTTCTTCAGCAGGGACAGGGAAGATGGTTAAAATGGAGGGGAAGATGGATGCAGCCAAATACAGGACCATTCTGGATGAAAACCTGTTGGAGTCTGCAAAAGACCTGAAACTGGGACGGAGATTTATCTTCCAACAAGACAATGATCCCAAACATACAGCAAAATCTACAAAGGAATGGTTCACAAATAAACGTATCCAGGTGTTAGAATGGCCAAGTCAAAGTCCAGACCTGAATCCAATCGAGAATCTGTGGAAAGAGCTGAAAACTGCTGTTCACAAACGCTCTCCATCCAACCTCACTGAGCTCCAGCTGTTTTGCAAGGAAGAATGGGCAAGAATTTCAGTCTCTCGATGTGCAAAACTGATAGAGACACCCCAAGCGACTTGCAGCTGTAATCGCAGCAAAAGGTGGCTCTACAAAGTATTAACGCAAGGGGGCCGAATAATTTTGCACGCCCCACTTTTCATTTTTTTATTAGTTAAAAAAGTTTCAAAAATCCAATAGATTTCGTTCCACTTCACAATTGTGTCCCACTTGTTGGTGATTCTTCACAAAAAATAAAATTTTTATATCTTTGTTTGAAGCCTGAAATGTGGCAAAAGGTTGAAAAGTTCAAGGGGGCCGAATACTTTCGCAAGGCACTGTAAATACCTTTTTTCCCCCCTTTTTTATGAGTGATAACATTCCCTCTGTTTTCATCTGCATAAGCAGGTCAGAGAACTGGGGGAGGAGAAACAGCAGTACACTGATCTTGCCAGTTAATGGGTGTGTGTCAGGGAGGAGTGTGTCAGTGCAAGTCTTAGCCATTGGAAACAGGCAGGCTGGGCTTCCAGCAGCCAGAAAACTGACCACACTGGGATGGCTGGAGCTCATCACTGTGCCTCTTCTGCTTTCACTGTCCAGTCACAGGCTGGGCCAGGTCCCAGATGACCTGGGCTTAGAGAAATCGGGTTGAAAGATCCTGACCATCAGTCTGAGGATTTTTAGTGGCACTAAAATAGTGCTGCAAGGGAAATCTCTGGATTGAAGGTGAATATTGCAGCGATTGTTGGTTTATTTTATCTTTTATTGGGGTATTGATTTCTTGGCTGGAGTTCAGCTTTAACCACTTGCCTACCGGGTACATTCACCCCCTTCCTGCTCAGGCCAGCTTTCAGCTTTTAGCGCTGTCACACTTTAAATGACAATTGCGCGGTCATGCAACTCTGTACACAAAGGAAATATTTATCAGTTTTTTTAGACAAATAGAGCTTTCTTTTGGTAGTATTTAATCACCACTGGAGTTTTTATTTTTTGCTAAACAAATGAAAAAAGACTGCAAATTTCGGAAAAATATATATTTTTTTTAGTTTCTGTCATAAAATGTTGTAAATAAGTAATTTTTCTCCTTCACTGATGGGCACTGATGAGGCAGCACTCATGAGGAGACACTGATGAGGCTGTACTGATGTGTGGCACTGATGAGGTGGCACTGATAAGGTGGCACTGATGAGAAGTCACTGATGAGGTGGCGCTGATAAGGTGACACTGATGAGGAGACACTGATGAGGTTGTACTGATATGTGGCACTTATGGGCACTGATGAGGAGGCACTGACTAGGCTGCAATCGCGAGGAGGCACTGACTAGGCTGCACTGATAGGTGGCACTGATGAGGCTGCACTGGTAGGCACTTATGAGGGAGCCCTCACGAGGAGGCACTGATGAGGCTGTACTGATATGCGGCACTGATGAGGTGGCACTGATAAGGTGGCACTGATGAGGAGACACTGATGAGGTTGTACTGATATGCGGCACTTATGGGCACTGATGAGGTGGCACTAATGAGGAGGCACTAATGAGGCTACACTGATGAGGAGGCACTGGTAGGCTGCACTGATAGGTGCTACTGATGGGCACTGATAGGCGGCACTGATGAGGCTGTACTGGTGGGCACTTATGAGGCAGCACTCATGAGGAGGCACTGATGAGGCTGTACTGATATGCGGCACTGATGAGGTGGCACTGATGAGGTGGCACTGATAAGGCGGCACTGATGAAGTGGCACTGATGAGGCTGCACTGATATGCGGCACTTATGGGCAGTGATGGGGAGGCACTAATGAGGTGTCACTAATGGGGCTACACTGATGAGGAGGCACTGACTAGGCTGCACTGATAGGTGGCACTGATGGGCACTGATAGGTGGCACTGATGGGCACTGATAGGCTGCACTGATGGGCATCACTGATAGGTGACACAGATGGGCACAAATAGGTGGCACAGATAGGCACGCAGCACTGATGGGCATCACCGATAGGTGGTCCAAAGGATGCAGCAATCACGGAGCACTGCCGTGCACGTGGCACAGGGGAGCGCAGGCAGCGTGAGCACGGGAGGACGTCATATTACAGCCTCCTGGCAAAGTGTGATCGCGCTGCAGCCATCATTCGGCTATGGCGTGGTCATGAAGAAGTTAAGCAAGAATTATTAGCTCATCTCTTATTAGCTCATCACTGTGCTGCTTCTCCTTTCACTGTCCAGTCACAGGCTGGTGGCAGGTCCAGTACGACCTGGGCTCAGAGGAAGTGGCTTGACTGTTGCTGGCCATCAGTCTGAGGACATCTAGTGGCAGAAAAAAAGTACTGCAGGGAAAATTTCAAAATTGAAAGTGAATGTTGCTTGTTTCTTTTATTTTATTTGCATCCTGTCATTTTTGGCTGGAGTTCTGCTTTAGGAAATGTATTCAGATGACCTTTTCATTGCATTTACCTAGACTTGAACCCGCCGAGAATAAATCTGTTCAGTGCAAGCACCTCTTGTGTTAAACCCGGGATGTTTGCCGAAGCCTCATAACGTTCAACACCTCCCACCGCCGCCCTCCCTCATCCGCGCTCCCGACTTTTTTTTTCGCCCTCATTAGGATTGGAGATGGAAAAGTTAATTAAAACACGAGGGGGTACAGCGCCCCCCCGGGAGGGCCAGCCAGCCCCTCTGGCTTTGATCAGCTTGCAGCTTAGAAGTACCTGCTCTCCACCAGTCTGCAGACAAAGGTTTAACTAGCAGCGTTTGAAGATTTCCTTCTCTAGCGCTCTAATTGCAGAGGCTGCCATTAATTGATTGGGCTACTAATTAGGGGGAAGACATTCGTGACTCATGGTCCCAAGTGGATCAGACCTCTACTATGGGATGGATTGATTGTCACCATGGAAACACCTAAATGGAAAAAAAAAAGTATATTCGGGG
Source organism: Lithobates pipiens (assembly GCF_037356315.1). Lineage (NCBI taxonomy): Eukaryota > Metazoa > Chordata > Amphibia > Anura > Ranidae > Lithobates > Lithobates pipiens. The sequence continues at coordinate 51,233,252 of NW_027507785.1, forward strand.
TCTGGATAAGTGGGGGGTCAACAGGTGTCAAAAATAAATTGAGATTATTTTTCCCTCTATACTTATCCAGTTTATCTCTTGTCTTTATAATCTCCCCATTAGGCTGCAGATGATATTCCTATATCGGAAAAACGGAAACCAGACCCCATTTAGTGCTTTTATTCTTCCTGCATGGGAGTGGGCTGACAGCTCAATCAGCGCAGCATCTTTTCAATTTGAGGGATTACTACATAAGCTTTGTTTATTTTATTTTTTTTAACCCAGAATAAAAAAAAAAAGGAACAAATTCTTTGATCCCTGGTTTGCGCTGTGAACCGCATGTGAATCCCACCACTTTCATGTGCAAATCACATGCGATTCTGTGCTGTGTGATTTCACCCCGATAATTTTGGATGGTACAAGTCGCACCGCATCCGCATCAAAAAGGTGCGGGCAACTTTTTTTTCTTTATTCGCACCGGAAGCGGATCGCATGGGTGTTTATACCCTTGTGATCCGATTCAGGCAAACAATGCGTTTGTGAACTTCTTTTGGGGTGTTGTTAAAGTGTTACTAAACCCAGGACCCTGCATTCACTATATCTGATCTCCCCAGGACTCTGCATTCACTATATCTGATCTCCCCAGGACTCTGCATTCACTATATCTGGTCTCCCCAGGACCCTGCATTCAGTATATCTGGTCTCCCCAGGACTCTGCATTCACTATATCGGGTCTCCCCAGGACCCTGCATTCACTATATCTGGTCTCCCCAGGACTCTGCATTCACTATATCTGGTCTCCCCAGGACCCTGTATTCACTATATCTGGTCTCCCCAGGACTCTGCATTCACTATATCGGGTCTCCCCAGGACTCTGCATTCACTATATCTGGTCTCCCCAGGAGCATGCATTCACTATATCTGGCCTCCCCAGGACTCTGCATTCACTATATCTGTTCTCCCCAGGACTCTGCATTCACTATATCTGGCCTCCCCAGGATCCTGCATTCACTATATCTGGTCTCCCCAGGACCCTGCATTCACTATATCTGGCCTCCCCAGGACTCTGCATTCACTATATCTGTTCTTCCCAGGACTCTGCATTCACTATATCTGGTCTCCCCAGGACTCTGCATTCACTATATCTGGCCTCCCCAGGACTCTGCATTCACTATATCTGTTCTCCCCAGGACTCTGCATTCACTATATCTGGTCTCCCCAGGACTCTGCATTCACTATATCGGGTCTCCCCAGGACTCTGCATTCACTATATCTGGTCTCCCCAGGAGCATGCATTCACTATATCTGGCCTCCCCAGGACTCTGCATTCACTATATCTGTTCTCCCCAGGACTCTGCATTCACTATATCTGGTCTCCCCAGGACTCTGCATTCACTATATCTGGCCTCCCCAGGACTTTGCATTCACTATATCTGGTCTCCCCAGGACTCTGCATTCACTATATCTGTTCTCCCCAGGACTCTGCATTCACTATATCTGTTCTCCCCAGGACTCTGCATTCACTATATCTGGTCTCCATCAGAGCTTCTTCCGACGAGAATTCTGATCGCGTGTACGTGGCATAACTGAACTTAAGCAGTTCTGAGCAACTATTGCAAAGTCTAGATGTGCAAAGTTGGTAGAGACATATCCCAACAGTCTAAAAGCTGGAATTAAAGCAAAAGGTGGTTCAACAAAATACTGACATAAGGGGGTGATCCTTTTTCCAACTCAGTGATTCTGTTTTTGAAAAAAAAAAAAATTCTGACACGTTGGTGATATATCTTTTACTTGAATGTTATAAGTTGCACTGCAGCTCAATAAAACAAAAACTGTGTCTGTCATTATTTCAGGCTGCAAAGCAACAACATTTGATTATTTTAAGGATGGGGGGTGGGGGATTATTTTCTATACCCGCTGTATATAATATACTGTAAGTATATATATATATATATATATCTGTTACATTTTCTAATCTTTCATGGCAATCAAACCTTTTAAAATATCAGTGTCCATATGATGGAACGCAGCTACAGATGTGAAATACGTAGATCCCTTTAATTGGTAATTGCGTTCTACTCCTAAGCTCCTTTATCGGAAGAAATGAGACGTATTTACGGCTTAAAGACTTGTAATTCCTCTGGGCTGGTTGTCTATTGAGTCTGTCCATCTTTTGAACTCGCGGCTCCTTTAAACATTTATTTAGGAGTCTTTTATGGTACACGATAATTTGATTTCATTGCTGTAACAGATATAGAGGACATCATGTCCAATGTTATATGAAGTTTTATATTGAGAGCACCATGTCCAAGGAAAATCTCATTTATTTCTTGAGATGTTCCAAAAAAATGGGCCAAAGATCATCTACATAGCTCCCAACTGTCCCTGATTTCGAGGGACTGTCCCTGATTTGGAGCAATGTCCCTCTGTCCCTTTTTTTCCTCCTTATTTGTCCCTCATTTTGGTCTGATCCATTTAGTTGTAGAAAAAATTCACTTTTTATCTTTCAGAAAGTGTTTTCCAGTGATGAACCTTTCATCCAAATTCTAATGGCGCGTACACACGATCAGAATTCTCGTCGGAAAAAGCTCTGATGGTTTTCCCGTCGGAATTCCGCTCAAACTGTCTTGCCTACACGCGGTCACACCAAACTCCGACCGACAAGAACGCGGCGACGTACAACACGTACGATGGGACTAGAAAAGGGAAGTTCCATACCCAGTAGCCAATAGCTTCCGTCTCGTAGTTGAATCTGAGCATGCGTGAGTTTTTGCACGTCGGAATTGCATACACACGACCGGAAATTTCCGATAGAAAGTTTTTCCATCTGGAAAATTGAGAACGTGCTATCAAATCTTTGCTGATGGGAATTCGGCCAGCTAAATTCCGATGGAGCGTACGCACGGTCGCATTTTCCGATGAAAAGCTCTCATCGGTCTTTTGCTGGCCGATATTCCGATCGTGTGTACGCGGCATCAATTGCTGCATTTGTCAATTTTAAAAGCCAATATAAATGAATATTAGTGGTAAAAAAAAGCACTTGTGGATTTAATTAACCTTTTTTTTGGTTATGTCCCATTTAAGGGGGTATGACAGAGGGCGTGTCCTATGCCTACATACATTTGCTAGTAGGCGTTCCTCATTCCCATCTCAAAATGTTGGGAAGTATGTCATATGCATATTTGTATATGTTAAAGCGTTACTAACCCCAGGACCCTGCATTCACTATATCTGGTCTCCCCAGGATTCTGCATTCACTATATCTGGTCTCCCCAGGACCCTGCATTCACTATATCTGGTCTCCCCGGGACTCTGCATTCACTATATCTGGTCTCCCCAGGACTCTGCATTCACTATATCTGGTCTCCCCAGGACTCTGCATTCATTACATCTGGTCTCCCCAGGACTCTGCAGTCACTATATCTGGTCTCCCCAGGACCCTGCATTCACTATATCTGGTCTCTCCAGGACTCTGCAGTCACTATATCTGGTCTCCCCAGGACTCTGCAGTCACTATATCGGGTCTCCCCATGACTCTGCATTCACTATATCTGGTCTCCCCAAGACTCTGTATTCACTATATCTGGTCTCCCCAGGACTCTGCATTCACTATATCTGGTCTCCCCAGGACTCTGCAGTCACTATATCTGGTCTCCCCAGGACCCTGAATTCCCTATATCTGGTCTCCCCAGGACTTTGCATTCACTATATCTGGTCTCCCCAGGACTCTGCATTCACTATATCTGGTCTCCCACAGTACACAGAACATGGAAATGCAATCATTTTAGTAATTATAAAGAAATCTCTTTTCTCATCAGCAGTATATAGCAGGCTTGTGACTTCTATCAGTGCCTGGTTAAAGCTTGTAGGGTGAGTTTTCATTCGTAATGTACTAATATGTGAGATGGGGATATTATAGACCCCACATCTCTCCATAAACAGGACCTGTCATGCACTATTCCTATTAGAACTGTGGAAGGAGTTTTCGTTCTCCCCTGATTGTCCTATGAGACTGCACGATCCCTGACCCTCTGTCTGGATAGTGCTGATAGGTGGTGGCTGCTGCTCCATTTCTTTGGGGAGGGGGTGTCAAACAAACCACCCGACCCCCACCCCCCCCACGTTCTGTCAGTCGATCAATTAAACCCCCCCATCGCTTGGTTGATCGGCGAGCAAACCCCTCCTCGCTCGCCTGTCAGCCCACTAGCCCCGCACATACCCCATCCAGGTCGCGGGCAGCTTCGGCGGCTTCCCCCTGGGGGATCTTATAGACCACACATCTCTCCATAAAGAGGACCTGTCCTATTAGAACTGATGTTTACATTCCTTCTAATAGGAATAAAAGTGCTAAAAAAATTAGAAAAAAAGAGAATGCGTAAAAAATAAAAAATAAAAATAAAATAAACAATTAAAAAATGTTTTGGCTACAGATACACTTTGACAGGGACAGGTTTTTTTTTAAATGATGCTTGCAAATGTACGATTGTGGTCACATCTGCAAGGAAAATAAATTCTAATTTTTTTCCACCATTATAGAAAATCATGGCTGCTGAAATGCAAAGGTCATTTTAATAAAAAAAATATATATAATTAATAAAGATTTTTTTACATTCTTAAGAAAGGTCAGCAAATGCTAAGTGGATTTTTTAAGCTTTTAAACTCAATTGGCTAAATAGTAGTGAAGGGGGTGCAGATGCCCTGTTAAATGCAGAGTTTACGTATGGGGGGGGGGGGGGGGGAGGAGTTATCAGTCCGCACAGTGGTGGAGCCAAATACAGTACTATAGGCAATATCGGCATCTTAAGAGATGCAAAAATTAAACTCCAAATGATTCCCCTTCATGACCAGGCTATTTTTTGCTTTTTAGCATTGCGCTAATTTAACTTACGATTGCACGATCATGCAACACTTCAAAATTTCTGTCATTTTTTTTTTTTCACAGAAATAGATTTTTGTTGTGGTGATATTTGATTGCCACTGGGTTTTTTATTTTTTGCGCTATAAATATATAAAAACATTTTTTTTTTTTTTAAATACTTTTTTCTTTTTCTTTTTTGCTATAAAACATATCCAAAAAACGGATTTCTTCATAAGTTTAATAAAGCATATCCAATAATTAAAAAAAAATCAGATTTCTTCATAAGTTTTAACCAAGATGTATTCTGCTACATATATTTAATAAAAAAATAAATCCCAATAAGTTTATAGTGATTGGTTTGCGTGAAAGTTATAGTGTATACAAACTATGATATATATACTGGAATTTTTTTTTTTTTTATATTACTAATGGCGGGGATCAGTTACTTATAATGGGACTGCAATAATGCAACAGACTATGGGGGTTGTTTACTAAAGGCAAATCCACTTTGCACTACAAGTGCACTGCAAGTGCACTTGAAAGTGCACTTGGAAGTGCTGTCGATTTAGACCTGAGGGGGGGCATGCAAGTATAATAGAAAACAGCATTTTAGCTTGCACATGATTGGATGATAAAATCAGCAGAACTTCCCCTCATTTCAGATCTACCCCTCAGATTTACAGCGACTGCACTTCCAAGTGCACTTTCAGTGCACTTGGAATGCAAAGTGGATTGGCCTTTCGTAAATAACCCCATGTCTGACACTAGCTGACACTATTGGGGAGCCCTAACTGCCGCTGACATCACCAATGATACTAATACACTGATCAGTGATAATAATATACACTGTCACTGTACTAATACTACTGGCTGGTTGAGTTAACATCTAGGGGTGATCAAGGGCTTAAATGTGTGCATAAGTATGTGTAATATGTTTTAAAGTGTACTGCTTTTATTAAGAGATCTCTAAGTTTCTCATCCTTGCTTTGCAGCGATGAGGAACAGAGTGATCGTTCTCTCTGTACAGAGCTCTGTGTTGCTTGCCAACACAGAGCTCTGGGCTGTGATTGGAGACAGCTGATCAGCTGGTCGCGGCTGTGAATTATTGGCCCAGGACTTGTTGACAGGCTCCCGCTGTGTACAATCACAGCGGGTACCAGCTGGGGGGGGTGGGGCACATGTGCACGTGCCCTAAACCCATTAACAGACAGCAATGTACGGGTATGTTGCTTTGCCTCTGCAGACCGCATGTCTGCAGTACATTGCGGGAAGGGAGTCGGCAAGTGGTAAAAGTGTATGTCTAGCCAAAACATTTTTTTTTTAAGGTGTTGGAAAGCATGGAGGAGAATTAGAACCCCTGCCTGCTTTAAATGCTACCCAATTCTCTGAGATTTCCCCAAACTTCCTGCTCTGGTAACCAAGCAGAAAGTGAGGGAAAAAATCTCCAACAGCAACACAGACAAATAACTAGAGTAGAGGAAGACTATGTAGCACACTCTAGTGTGCTACTAATGTAGGTAAATTTATCACTCATGGTAAGTTATGTGAGTCTGTAATTGGGTTGGTTATTACTGCAGGTCAGGCTGGATGGCTCTGCAGTGCAGGTCTTTGGTACCTCCCCCTGGATCTAGAAGCTTGGAGAAGCTTCCAGAACTTAGTGGGCGGAAGCCAGGAGGTCCTGATCTGCATATTTGAGAGAATCTGGCCAATCCCCAGGCAGAGGGCCTGGCAGGGTGGCTGGGTGAGCCCTTAAATATAGTGTAGCCTGGCCAGCAGAGGAGTCAAATGAAAGATGGAATGCTGAGGAGGTTGCCGGTGGCCTAGGGTCTGGCAGGGGGGGGGGGTCCGGCTGGCTTGGAAGAATATTTTCAGCGTCTGTACATCAACACACCCAGGGATTCACAAGGGGAGAGACTGCTACATGTAGCAAGCTTACAAAGGACATCAATGTGCTCAACCCTTTTACCCCTTGTCCTAGGACAGTGATGGCGAACCTTGGCACCCCAGATGTTTTGGCACTACATTTCCCATGATGCTCTGGCACTCTGCAGTGTAGTGGAGCATCATGGGAAATGTAGTTCCAAAACATCTGGGGTGCCAAGGTTCGCCATCACTGTCCTAGGACAATGATTCTCAACCAGGGTTCCTCCAGAGGTTGCTAGGGGTTTCTTCAGCATTGGGCAATTTCTGCCTTTCAGATAAGTTCCCACTGACACCATTGATCTTTTTAGCTATCTGTAAGGAGGTAATTCTTCCCAATGACCACAAGTGTAAGGACCATTCTTCCCAATGACCACAAGTGTAAGGACCATTCTTTCCACCGACCATCACACTAATATATCATGAGTTGTAGATTTCTAATTTTTAGCAGGGGTTCCCTGAGACCGGAGAACTATTTCAAGGGTTCCTCTGTGTTGAGAAAGGCTGTCCTAGGAGATCTTCAGAGCAGCCAGGTGGGCTGGTAGACAAGCAGGCAGGTGGGCTGGTAGACAAGCAGGCGGGTGGGCTGGTAGACAAGCAGGCGGGTGGGCTGGTAGACAAGCAGGCGGGTGGGCTAGTAGACAAGCAGCCAGAAGGGCTGGTAGTACCTGCAGGCGGTGGAGCTTGGAGCAGTTCTACGAGAGGAAAGGAATGTTGCAGCATTTTGTGCTATTTTCTAAAGGGACTGAGAGCTCCTGGTCCGTAACTGGCCACTGATCCAAGAGAGTTTTTTTTTTTTTTTTAGCAAGGAGAGCAGTCCAGGATCTTTTCTCTGAACATAGGAATTAGGTTGTCCTCATCTGTGTTCTTCAAGTCAAGTTGGGCATTCCATAATCCCTATACCATATCCAAGTTGTTTTCCCCCAAATAAACAACAAAAACAAGCCAATAAAATCAGGAAAATGCATGTTGCCTGGCTGTGCAGGAATAGGGGGAACCAGTAATCAGCGGCTCCTGCAGGGGTAGCGCTACAACTAGAACCCCATACAGCTTTCCATACAGATGCTTTTGCAGACTTCCCCTCACTTCCATTCTGGTGAAACCATTATCAACGGGACTAACTGAGAGGGAATCTTTCCAATGGAGACCTGGATAGCAGTTAAAACCTGACAGGGCTTCTGATCTTTCTCATATCTATTTTAAAACAATAAAAATAAAAGCTGAATTCCATGTTTGTCAATTTTTACCAAAAGGGTGCCGCTTAGACCTGTGTAAGTATGTATCTGCCATACCTGGCAGATCGCAGTGAAAGCTCAAAATCACCCCGAAATACTACATTGACTGGCCTGCACAGAGTCCTGACCTCAACCCGACAGAACACCTTTGGAATGAATTAGAGCGGAGACTGCAAGCCAGGCCTTCTCGTCCAACATCAGTGCCTGACCTCTCAAATGCGCTTCTGGAAGAATGGTCAAACATTCCCATAGACACACTCCTAAACCTTGTGGAACACGAAAGTGTTCTCTGATTAAATCAGGTGGAGAGTGTGACATCACCACCCAACATTGTCCAATCAGAGAATGCTTTTCATCCATTGAGCAAATGCAAAGAGATCTCTGAATAACACCTGTGCCAAGCAGGTGACCTCCTGTGTTAAGTAAGTACCAGAGCAGCTGCTCGGTAAGGGACCCAGAAGCTAGTGGAAATTTATTTTTTATTTTTATGTGATAGACCAACACAAAGTGGCACATAGTTGTGAAGTGGAAGGAAAATGATAAATGGTTTTCAACATTTTTTACAAATGAATATGTGAAAGGTGTGGGGGGTACATTTGTATGGCGCCCCCCGGAGTCAATACTTTGTAGAACCCACTTTCTCTGCAATTACAGCTACAAGTCTTTTTGGGGATGTCTCTACCAGCTTTGCACATCTAGAGAGGGTTATTTTTGCCCATTCTTCTTTGCAAAATATCTCAAGCTCTGTCAGATTGGATGGAGAGCGTCTGTGAACAGCAATTTTCAAGTCTTGCCACAGATTCTCAATTGGATTTAGGTCTGGACTGTGACTGGGCCATTCTAACACATGAATATGCTTTGATCTAAACCATTCCATTGTAGCTCTGGCTGGATGTTTCGGGTCGTTGTCCTGCTGGAAGGTGAACCTCCGCCCCGGTCTCAAGTCTTTTGCAGGCGCTAACAGGTTTTCTTCTAAAGCCGCGTACACACGAGCGGACTTATGTCCGACAGACTTCCGAAGGAGTTCCGCCGGAGTTCTGCCGGAGTTCTGACGGAGTTCTGACGGACTTTCCGAATGAGTGGACTTGGCCACACACAATCACACCAAACTCCGACGGATTCGTACGTGATGAAGTACGACTGGACTCGAATAAGGAAGTTCATAGCCAGTAGCCAATAGCTGCCCTAGCGTCGGTTTTAGTCCGTCGGAATAGCATACACACGAGCGAATTTTTCGGTAGGAACTGGGTCCGGCGGAGTTCCATCGGAAAAATTTGAAGCATGTTCCATTTTCTAAAGTCTGTCAGACTTTTGCGAATCAAAAGTCCGTTGCAGCCCACACACGATCGAATAGTCTGCCGGAATCAGTCCGTCAGACTTTGGATGTCGAAAAGTCCGCTCATGTGTACGGGGCTTTAGATTGTCCTGTATTTGGCTCCATCCATCTTCCCATCAACTCTGACCAGCTCCCCTGTCCCTTCTGAAGAAGAATCCCCACAACATGATGCTGCCACCACCATGTTTCACGGTGGGGATGGTGTGTTCAGGGTGATGTGCAGTGTTAGTTTTCCACCACACATAGCGTTTTGCTTTTAGGCAAAAAGTTACATTTTGGTCTCATCTGACCAGATCACCTTCTTCCGCATGTTTGCTGTGTCCCCCCACATGGCTTCTCACAAACTACAAACAGGACTTCTTATGACTTTCTTTCTCCAATGTCTTTCTTCTTGTCACTCTTCCATAAAGGGCAGATTTGTGGAGAGACGACTAATAGTTGTCCTGTGGACAGATTCTCCCCCCTGAGCTGTGGATCTCTGCAGCTCCTCCAGAGTTACCATGGACCTCTTGGCTGCTTCTCTGATGAATGCTCTCCTTGCCCGGCCTGTCAGTTTAGGTGGACGGCCATGTCTTGGTAGGTTTGCAGTTGTGCCCATACTCTTTCCATTTTCAGATGATGGATTGAACAGAACTCTGTGAGATGTTCAAAGCTTGCGATATTCTTTTATAACCTAACCCTGCTTTACACTTCTCCACAACTTCATCCCTGACCTGTCTGGTGTGTTCCTTGGCCTTCATGATGTGGTTTGTTCACTAAGGTTCTCTAACAAACCTCTAAGGGCTTCACAGAACAGCTGTATTTATACTGAGATTAAATTACACACAGGTGTACTCTATTTACTAATTAGGAGACTTCTGAAGGCAGTTGGTTCCACTAGATTTTAGTTAGATGTTATCAGAGTAAAGGGGGGCTGAATACAAATACACCTGACACTTTTTGCATATTTATATGTAAAAAATACTGAAAACCATTTATAATTTCCCTTCCACTTCACAACGATGTGCCACTTTGTGTTGGCCGATCACATAAAATCCCAATAAAATACATTTACGTTTTTCGTTGTAACATGACAAAATGTGGAAAATTTCAAGGGGTGTGAATACTTTTTCAAGGCACTGTATAGAAAATAGTCCATACCTAAACTTTTTTTTTGGTTTTTTTTTTTTTTATGGAAAAAAAATGCACCTTATCTACCTACGGTGAAAAATAGAACATGGAGACATCGATTCAGATGCATTCTTTATTGAGTCATATACAGGTGGTAAAAGGACCATGCGTCATATGTACAGGCTTCCAATATCCATATTAAAATAGCTATGTACAGAATACACAGGTATATACCGACAACACACAAAAGATCCTTTCTCTATAAAAATAATTTTTCACATTCATTGAATTTTTTTTTTTATACCCAGGAGAGTGGCGACTGCGATGGCGACTTTTATTTTCTTTTCTTTATCTTTATTTTTTTAATTTTTTTTACACATCAGAGAAATTTACACACAGCATCCACTGGCCTCAGGGAATCGCGAGCGTCTGAGCGCAAATCTTGTGAAACGGTGGAATCATCTACTGGAAGAGACCACAAGGACTGGACGGGGGGTTAGCACGCAAAAATCTGCTTTACCAGGAGACAGATTGGTCGGATGAATACTTTAGTAATTATTGGTTGACAAGCTATAGAAATTCATCGGCCAATCAGAATCGATCTTTTATCATCCTGACACTGAGAGAGAGTTAGCCCTGGTTCAGTGCGATTTCAACGCAGCAGATCAGTGCCATTTGCACTGCCAATTTCATTGCGACTTCATGTGAGTCTATGGAAGTCGCAATGACATTGGGAAAAAAAAAAAAAGTCGTGCGGGAAACTTTTTCATAATCGCTGCGACATGAGTGAAAACATGTTGTAGATAAAAAAAAGAAAAGAAAAGGGGAATTTAATGAAAAAAAAAAAAAAAAAGTTCAATGATGGGTCAAATTTTATTTTTTATTACTATCACTTAATAAATTAAAATAAGATCAAATAAATAAATTAATTAATTAATAAAGCTTAAAAAAAAAGTAAATTCCTTTTTCATATGTTTGAGCTGTTATTCAGAGAAACGCATTATGTTGTAATAAAAAAATTGAACCGTTTAATGGAGAAATCCAAGCTCAATGACGATTCAATTTTTTTTTTTTTTATTACTATCACTTAATAAATTTAAATAAGATCAAGTAAATTAATTAATTAATAAAGCTTAAAAAAAAAAAAAAAAAAATGTAAATTCCTTTTTCATATGTCTGAGCTGTTATTCAGAAAAACGCATTATGTTGTAATAAACAAAATTGGACCATTTAATGGAAAAATCCAAGCTCAATGACGATTCATATTTTTTCAGTGCCTGACCTCACAAATGCGCTTCTGGAAGAATGGCCAAACATTCCCATAGACACCCTCCTAAACCTTGTGGACGGCCTTCCCAGAAGAGTTGAAGCTGTTATAGCTGCAAAGGGCGGAGCCAACACAACATTGAACCCTACGGACTAAGACTGGGATGTTATTAAAGTTCATATTTGTGTAAAGGCAGGTGTCCCAATACTTTTGGTAATATAGTGTGTGTTGTACTTGTAGATAAAAAAAATTTTTGACCATTTAATGGAAAAATCCAAGGTCAATGATGGGTCGAATTTCTATGGGCTGGGTTATGTTAGCTGGAAGGCTTGATGACTCCTTTGGTCCCTTCTCCCCCCCCCCGTACATCATCAGAGTCCCCCTTACATCTAGGTCTCAATTAGAGTCCCCACTAACATGAGAGCCCTCCCCATCAGAGTCCCATCTTACATCAGGGTCCCCATCAGAGTCCCTCTTTATACCAGAGTCCCTATTAGATTCCCCTCTTACATAAGAGTCCCCATTGGAGTCCTGTCTTACATCAGAGTCCCCATCAGAGTGCCATGCTATATGAAAGTCCCCATCAGAGCCGACTCTTACATGAGAGTCCCTATCAGAGTCTCCCTTAAATGAGAATCTCCATCAGAGTCCCCCCCCCCCCCCCCGGACATGAAAGTTCCCACCAGAGTCCTCCCTTTCATCCAGGTCCCCATCAGAGCCCCTTCTTACATGAGAGTCCCTATCAGAGTTCCATCTTATATGAGAGTCCCCTCTTACATCAGGGTCCCCATAAGAGTCCCTTCTCATATCAGAGTCCCCATCATAGTTCTGCCTTACATCAGAGTTCCCTCTTACATGAGAGTCCCCATCGGACATCGGAGTTCCGCCTTACATCACAGTCCCTATCAGAGTCACATCTCCTTTACACGAGAGTCCCCATCAGAGTTCCATGCTACATGAAAGTCCCCATCAGAGCCGACTCTTACATGAGAGTCCCTATCAGAGTCTCCCTTAAATGAGAATCTCCATCAGAGTCCCCCCCGGACATGAAAGTTCCCACCAGAGTCCTCCCTTTCATCCAGGTCCCCATCAGAGCCCCTTCTTACATGAGAGTCCCCATCAGAGTCCCATCTTATATGAGAGTCCCCTCTTACATCAGGGTCCCCATCAGAGTCCCTTCTCATATCAGAGTCCCCATCACAGTTCTGCCTTACATCAGAGTTCCCTCTTACATGAGAGTCCCCATCGGACATCAGAGTTCCGCCTTACATCACAGTCCCTATCAGAGTCACATCTCCTTTACACAAGAGTCCCCATCAGAATCCCTGCTTACATGAAAGCCCCCATAAGAGTCCCCATCCAGGTTGGCATTAACTACCCAAACAGGGAAAACACTGTTGTAAAAAAAAAAAAACAGACTCCCAACTGACAGTGAAGATTCCTGCAGACGGGTTGGTTTAAAGTGGAGGTCCACCCTAAAGTGGACCTTCCGCTCATTGGAATCCTCCCCCCCCTCCGGCACCACAATTGCCACCTTTCAGGGGGGAGGGGGGTGCAGGTACCTGTACAGTACAGGTATCTGCACCCACTTCCGGCGTAGATTCTGCAGAAGGTACGCCCCTTTCCGCAGAATCTACGCCCCTTTCCGAAAGTCCCCCGCTGCCTGCTGGGAAACACACGGGTCCCAGAGACAGCGGGGACCATCCTCATTGCGCAGCGCGAATCGCGCATGCGCAGTAGGGAACCGGGAAATGAAGCCGAAAGGCTCCACTTCCTGATTCCCATACCCAAGATGGCGGCGGCAGCACCCGAGAGACGATCGAGAGATCGGCTTCGGGTGCCGACATCGCGGGCGCGCTGGGCGGGTCACTATTTTAAAAGTCAGCAGCTGCAGTATTTGTAGCTGCTGGCTTTTAAAAAAAAAAAAAACGGCGGAACTCCCGGCGGACTCCCGCTTTAAGTAGAGAAACCTGTAAAAGATGGAGCAAAAATGGCAATATCAGGAAATCAATGAAAATGTAACTTTGCTTTCATGGCATCAATGGAAACGTACCCTTGGCTTGCCAGAATCTTAGATCAGCAATCAACTGACCCAAGATGTCATTAGATCAACGAAAATTCCATCGAAATACTAAGAAATAACAGAATGAACATGACATTCTAAATTGCGCTCAGAGGTTCAAATACCATTTATTGCACATCTGTTAAAGATCTGATCTGAAACATTTCGACACAGAAAAAAAAAAAAAGAATAAATATGGATCCAGACACGCATTTAAGACAAACCATTAAAACAGAACCAGAAAACAAATATTTATGGGTAATAAAGTGAAACAGCACTTTAAATAGCAATATCTATTTGGACCCTGATGGGGGTGGACTGGTTTGGGTTACATTTTGGAGTTGGGTTACACCATCTTCCACCAGAACACAGTATGACATGTTGCGTGTTTTGGCGCCCTGCAGACACAGTGCTGGTGGTAAATTTATTAAGAGTCATGGGATAGTACATTTGGAGCTACGGTCGAAGGAAGTGTCAGTTTTCCAATAGTGAAGGGGTCGGTGGAGGTGTTCGTTTGCCAGGTTGGAGGACCAGAGGGGCAGTCATTCCTGAGTTACAGGGACTTCTGCTTCCCAAGTTGACCTCCGTCCGGGATGCTGTCGCTTCTCCTCCAGTCGGCCCCTGTTGACATTGTCTAGAAGCTCCAACAAAAGACTTCCTTTGCTGCAGTTGAATGGGTCAGGTCCTTCACATGGCGGCACGTAGTCAACGTTCTCTGGCTCTGTGTACCTCTTACCTGGGTGCTGGCGTTTGTCTACCTCTTGGAAGTCTCCAAAATCCATATCTTCTTCCTCATCCCAACCTCTCTTGCCTGGATGTTGGCGCTTGGCGTAGGCCAGTCCTCGTTTGCCAGGGTGCTGCCTCTTGGAGATATCGGTCAGGAGACCTAAAGAAGGATTTGAACTCTCGAGCAGCTGATCACCGAAAAGGGATCTCCTTCCGGGATGTTGCCTCTTGGGCAGCTCCAGATACAAGTCCCCTTCCTCTCGTTTGCCTGGGTGTTGTCTTTTCTCCACCTCTTCAAGGAACCTTTTCCCCGGGTGCTGCCGTTTGGAGATCCATTCCAGAGCAGGTGAGTCGGAGTCTGCAAAGGTCAAGACCAAGTCAGTATATAATTGTATTTACGGAATCCTTTTCACAAACAGTTGACTTTTGTATTTTCAAGATTAACCATTCTCAACCAGGGTTCCATGGATCCCTAAGGTTCCTCCAGAGGTTGCTAGGGGTTCCTCAAGCTGTGGCTATTTAACCTCCCATTTGATGGGGCCTGCATAGTTCTGGGGCCAATGCCACATGGTAGAGTCAATGTCATTATACCAGGGATCTTTTTAGCTGTCTATAAGCAGGGCACAAGTCCTGCGGGAACCCATGGGAACGGAGTTCCTGTACTTTTTCCACAACAGGAACTCAGTTCCCGTTAGCAGCTGTGTCCTGCAAGACTTTGAAGTATGTGAGCTGTGTGGTAGGTGCTACACCGGCAACTGCCGACACAGCTCGCAATAGTAAGTGCCGCACACCTGACCATTCAGGCATTGCCAGTAGGGGGCCCCATGACAGCTTCCACTTTGATCTACCTGTCAATCACAGCGAGCTGACGGGTAGATCAGATCCCTGCTGCTAAGAGATTGTATTTAGTCCGACCTCTCATGATGCGCTCCTCCCCGTCAGCCCCTCCTGATATTCTGTCTCCTCATCCCACCCACCTAATAATAATTGCTCTGTGTGTCCCGCTGAATGATGCCCCCCTCCTCTATTTTCAGTGCCATATGATGAGAGAACCCAGAGGAGGAGCACAGCTATTCTGCTCACAGGACATGCAGGGAGAGAGGTGAGCTGAGGGAGGAACATCAGTTTGGGGTGGTAAGCTGGGCACAATACCTGGCAAAGTTTCATGCCAGGAGGGAAGTTTATGTGGAAATATGTGAAGGGTTGGAATAGCAGCGTGTGTGTGTTGGAGCCCCTGCAGAGTTTGCAGCCCCCCCCCAAGCTAACATACATCTCCTAAGCAGGAACACATCACTATCTCCCCCAGCATTCTGTCCAGATAATGTGC
Source organism: Lithobates pipiens (assembly GCF_037356315.1). NCBI lineage: Eukaryota > Metazoa > Chordata > Amphibia > Anura > Ranidae > Lithobates > Lithobates pipiens. The sequence goes on from NW_027507785.1 coordinate 51,249,072, forward strand.
AGTTCATTTATGATCTTTCCGTTTAACCCTGTGTTATCCAAACTCTGTTCAATGAAAAGTGTAAACTCACCACATAAACACTCTATATACAAAATAACATTCCCCAATAAAGATCAGAACATGATGTTCATATTTGCAAGGAAGCACAATTGAATGAATGCTGATTATTCAGAGAATTACCGTATTTATGTTTATTGAGGATTATTTTTTTTTTATGTACTAACAGTTAAGCTTCATACACACAATAAGAAAATTGGATGAAAAATACCACTTTTTAAGCGTTCGTACATATGAGTATATCATTTATTATTTATTTTTTTGGTGGGCGAGTGGATCTAGGGTGGGAGTTCCCACACTTTTTTCCCCAGGACTTGACCCCTGTCTATAAGGATGGCATTCTTACCACTACTGTCAAAGGGGCATTCTTCCTTCTGGCCACCAATGTAAGGTGCATTTTCTCACTAACCCCCCAATGAATTATTATTAATTAGCAGGGGTTCCTCGAGACCCAAACATGATTTCAGGGGTTCCTCAGAAGTAAAAAGGTTGAGAAAGGCTGTTTTAGATCAACTGTTTTTTCAAATTTTGTATTCAATTGATCTGTTGCACATTCTCAATTGATGGAAAAATGAAATAATTTATAATTTAAACAATCAGAAATACTAAGAATTCCCAAACATTATATATAATATCAAGGGACTCTGCATACACATATATATATAGGTGCATATATATTTTTCGGCTATGGAATGCTCTACCAATCAACATCCGCCTGGAAGAAAATCACCTGGCTTTTAGGAAAAAACTCAAGACCTTCCTCTTTTAGCAGATGATCAAAGCTCGTCACAGCGCCTAGAGGCGATTCAGTTTGCATTGTGCGCTATATAAGTATTTCATTCATTCATTCATTCATTCATATATATATATATATATATATATATATATATATATATATATATATATATATAAATTGGTGGATGTTGCAATTCTTTTCTTTTGTGTCACGCGGTATTTGGCGCTTTTCAAATGCAAACATGATATAATACTAAATTTTTTGGTAAAAATATAAAAAAGATGATGTTAAGCCGAGTAAATATATATCAAACATGTCTCGCTTTAAAATTGCGCACACCCATGGAACGGCAACAAACTACGATACATTAAAGTGGTTGTAAAGGCACAATGTTTTTTTACTTTCATGCATTCTATGCATGAAGGTAAAAAAACTTCTGTGTGCAACAGCTGCCCCAGCCCCCTCCCCTAATACTTACTTGAGCCCCCTCTCAATCCAGCGATGTCCACAAGAGCTTTGACTCCCTGGGTACTCCTGATTGGCTTCTGGCTGTCAATCACAGCCAGTGAACCAATCAGGAGATGAGGAAGGTGGGACTCATTGCTTGGGAGCGTGCCTGCTTGGGTGCCCCCAGAGCAAGCTGCTTGCTGTTAGGGTACCCAGCAGGAGGGAGGGGCCAGGCGTGCCAGCAGGGGATCCAAGAAGAGGAAGATAGGGCTGCTCTGTGTAAAACCTTTACACAGAGCAGGTACTGTAAGTAAAACATATTTGTTATTTAAAAAAAAAAAAAAAAAAGACTTTAACCGCTTCAATATGGGGCACTTTTACCAACTTCCTGCTCAGGCCAATTTCAGTTTTCAGCATTGTCACTATTTGAATCACAATTGCGCAGTCATGCAACACTGTACCCAAATAAAATTTTTATCATTTTTTTTTCACACAAATAAAGCTTTTTTTGGTGGTATTTATTCACTGCTGGGTTTTTTATTTTTCTGCAAAAAAAAATGAAAAAAGAGTGAACATTTTGAAAAAAAATTGTTTTTCTTAGTTTCTGTCATAAAATTTTGTAAATAAATATTTTTTCTCCTTCACTGATGTGCATTGATGCGGCGCCACGTATGGGCACTGATAGGCTGCACTTATGAGGTGGCACTGAAGGGCAGTGCACTAATGGCACTAATATGCCCCACTGATTGGCACTTATAAGTGGCACCGATATGCGGCACTGATGACCACTGATAGGTGGCACAAATGAACAATGATAGGCTGCACTGAGAGGCGGCACTGATGCGCACTAATGGGTGGCACTGATGGGCACTGAAATACAGCACTGACTGGCATAACTGATGGGCACTGATGGGCCCTGATTGGCATCACTGCTGGGCACTGCTGGGGCTGCAGTGATGATCAGTGCCTTGATTATCTGTACAGTCTCCCCTGCGAAGAAATGTCGCTGATTGGCTCTCCTCTCCTCACACACTGTCAAAGTGAGGTGAGGAGAGCCGATAAACGGCACTTCCATGTTTACATGTGAACGGCTGTGATTGTGCACAGCCAATCACATGGGTGAAACGAGCCGCATCACCAGCTCTTTACCAAGATCGGAGTCGCGCCATGTCCCTAATGGGCATGTCAGAGTGGTGACACTGGAGTAATGTCATAAGACATTGTCCCAAAACGAGAGGGGATCCCATCCGCCGTCATTTTACTATATATGGCGGGTGGGAGGAGCTTAATATCTCTTTAAATTATTCCTAGGTAAAGCTTTAAAAGCCTTTCTTGACGCCAAACATGGCAGCATACATATGAAGTAGTTCCACCCCTATATCCACCCACAGGACTTGTTTAGCTCTATAAAAGTCTGACTGAGAGCTACCTCCCCCATTCTCCTTTTTGTCCTCAAAGGTTTGAGTTTCTTTCTGGTTGATACAACCAAGCATTTGCTTTCCTCGGGGCAGACTGGAATGTCTTTTCTCAGCTCTTGGCTCCGGACCGTCTGTTGCTATAACACAAACTTGAAAGGGACCATAGCTGACAAGATGTCCTGCTACAGAAGATCAAAAGATCAAAGGCATTGAAAATTGACCTAGGATACAGAGACATGATACATGGACAATGCTGCCCCTAGAGGCCAAAACAGCAGGACGGACAGTAATATAATCCCCATAAATACTGATTCGTCAAAAGTCTAGACTGGATGGTACTGGGGTTGGGTTTGGATGGTGTATGAACAAAGTATAAAAGACGAGCGAGTGAGAAAGCTATCTCTCTGCCTCTACCCTTATCACTCTTGGCTTGTGACTGTGCCGCATGGCTCCATCCACCATTTTTGAGCCACATGGCTCGCTCTTTACCATCTGAGCCTAGCCCGATGATACAAAGCCTCGCTGAGAGCCTTGTGATAAGTATCTTTGATATTGTTGTACTATGTGTTCTACTGGTATATGTTTGTAATATTTTTCCTTAGTATTTTATGTTAGCGTATTCCTATTTTCTTAGGAAATAAATAAGACTTTGTTTTATTAAGCCGTGTGCTTGGTTTCATAGATAACCTTGTATTATTGTGATATCAACAGTAACATGTGATCAGAGTTTTAATAGACTAGCTAACTAGGGGAATAGAGAAGTTGTTTGCACCAATTACTTCATCTACAGACCCTGTTACACTCAGGATAAGCTCTTACCTGCCAACTATATCGCAGTCCACCTGGGTTCAGCCTCTCCCAGCATGCAGTCCCACATTTTAGGCTGCAAAACACACCAACAAGGCGGGGGACCTCTTTTGGTGGTCTTTTGGGGTTGAGGTGTTCTCTAATCAGAGACAACAATCCTTTTATGGCATGCCTGCTTTGGAGTCCGGATGCAGCAGCTTGGACTGCATGATGTCTTCTCTCCTATGGAACTCTTTCCAGGTCTCTCAATTTCTATAAAAAATAAATTCTTTTTCCTGCTCTCATGTCTCTAAAGACCCCATACACACTGTGCAGCTTTTGTTGTCTGATTTCCTTTTGACTTGCCAGGACCATGTGGTGCAGGGGCCTGCTTGATTGCATACAAATTGAGACTCTTAAAGTGGTTGTAAACCCTTATGCCGCGTACACACGACCAGACTTTTCGAGGGACTAAGTCTGACAGACTTTCGATGGAGTTCTGACGGAGTTCTGACAAAGTTCTGAAGGACTTTCCGAATGAACGGACTTGGCCACACACAATCACACCAAAGTCCGACGGATTCGAACGTGATGACGTATGACTGGACTAGAATAAGGAAGTTCATAGCCAGTAGCCAATAGCTGCCATAGCGTCGGTTTTAGTCCGTCAGACTAGCACACACACGAGCGGATTTCTCAGTAGGAACTGGGTCCGGCAGAGTTCTGTCGAAAAATTTGAAACATGTTCCATTTCTAAAGTCTGTCAGACTTTTGCAAATCAAGAGTCCGCTGCAGCCCACACACGTTCGAATAGTCTGCCGGAATCATTCCGTCAGACTTTTGATGTTGAAAAGTCTGGTCGTGTGTACGGGGCATTACAAACCACTTTGATATACAGGTAAGCCTAGATTAAGGCTTACCTGTAGGTCCAAGAAATATCTCCTAAACCTACATGGTTTAGGAGATATTGGCCGAAAGACAGGCACCGCTGTCTACGGTGCATGCGCGCAGGCGCACTGAGCGCGCCGCTGTCAACGGCGATATGCCGCGAGTGGCGGCTCCCGTGCGCATGTGCGGAAGTGACGTCATCAAGGCTTCGTCGAATGACAGCGGCGGAGCAGCGAGACCCACCGAGAAGATGGATGCTCCGGACTACAGGGGACAGCGGTGACTTCACTGGCTCCTGTGTCAGGTAAGTGACACATAATGGACTACTATGCGATGCATAGTAGTCCATTATGCTTTACCTTTGCAGGGAATGAAAGAGGAAGTAAACTCATCAGGGTTTACTTCCTCTTTAAGGTCTGACCTCGTATTATGTGGTTTTGGTAAATCGAAGGGAAAAAATCTGCAGAGGATTGTATGATTTGTAGCCAGCTTGAAAGTGTCCTTTTGTGTGGATGGGCGCTGGCTTCCCTCCAAATTGTACTAGCCCATTTTTGATTAGAACAGAGGTGAGAGAGAGCTGAGTCTCAGGTAAGTCTTGTTATCCTAGTAATGGGAGCAATGTATTACTAGAGGATGGGGGGGGGGGGGGGGGGTTGCCCAGATTTCTTTTATTTAAACTTGTTACTCTTTACCCATCTGCAAGGTGAGCCAGTTCCTCTCACGCTACCCTCATCCATTAGCAGAGGGGACAGATGCCTTGGGTTGGGCAACTGGCCTTTGCCTTCCCTCCAAGGTGCACAGGCTCATTAGGGTGTGCCCAGGCACATCTGGCACACCCAGTGCGCATGCCTAAGGATCCAATATAGTAACATGCGTTTTATAGTATTGCCTACAGGAGGAATGGACACTAAGCTGAACTGGGTACTGTATTAGCTCCTGTATCCCTCATGGGACAATAGAGGAAAAAATGATTTCATATTTATAGTCTATAAAGGCACCTAGGACCCAATACAGTACAGTACCAGGTGTCACAGTATATGGCCCCGACTACAGAAGAAATGGGCACTAAGCTAAACTAGGTACTGTACTGGATCCTGTGCCCCTCAATGGAGGATCAACAAAACAGGAATTTCATACTTACTACAAAACCCATTTCTCAGAATGTAATAAGGGAGTGTCTATCCCTCCTGTAGGTGGTGCTATTTAACCATAAAGAAATGTTTTATTTTTATTGCTAACTCTAGCATTACTCTTTTGGGTCACTGACCGAAAAAAATCAGTATTCAACAAGCAAAGTTAGAACTCAACAGAGATAGCCTATATAAATCTTAATGACATCTAAATATCTAAATATTTAGTGTACTGGACTTTGTAAACAAATCCTGCCCAAAGCCATGTAAACAAAGCCCATGTGTTTTCATACCCCCCATATACTTTGCATACTGTAAACAAAGCCATGCCTAGAGCCATGTAAACAAAGCCTTGCCCACCTTTCTCAGTCTGCTCCTCTTCAATTCTGCGGAGAATACTGCGGATTAGCGCCCCGTGTGTTTTCTTCAGTGTACTACTAACGTCACCGTCATCAGGGAAAGAGTCCTCGTCGTCGGGCAAAGGCTGCTCCTGTGCCACTGTCATGTGTGACAGAGCGGCTCCTAAAAGTAGCAGCCACCAAGTGGACATCATCACAGCTGCAAGACACAAAGAAAAAAAGGCAAATTCTTTTATTGAGAAAAATTCTCGTACATTCAATCGCGACATACCGCCCAACTTTTTGAGATAGCAAAGAGGGACACCTATTAGAAGAAGTATATAGGTATAGGACACACCCCCTGCCACGCCTCCTCAAAGGAGGATTATGCAAAAAATAAATAAAAAAAGATTAGTTAACAATTTGTGTTTTTGTTTACTGTGCACTTTTACCCCCTTCCTGCCCAGGCCTATTTTAAGCTTTCAGTCCTGTCACACTTTGAATGACAATTGCGCGGTCATGCAACACCGTACCCATAGGCCATTTTTATCATTTTTTTTTAAGACAAATAGAGCTTTTATTTGGTGGAATTTAAACACCGCTGGGTGTTTACATTTTTTGCTAAAAAAATGAAAAAAGACAAAACATTTAAAAAATGTTGTTTTTTCATAGTTTCTGTTATAACATTTGGTAAATAAGTAAATTTTTTCCTTCACCCATGTGCGCTGATGAGGCTGCACTGATGGGCACTGATAGGCTACACTGGTGGGCACTGATGAGGCTGCACTGATGGGCACTAATGAGGCTGCACTGATGAGGCTGCACTGATGAGGAGGCACTGATAGGCTGCATTGATGGGCACTGATGAGGCTGCTCTGATAGGCTGCATTGATGGGAACTAATGAGGCTGCACTGATGGGCACTGATCGGATGCACTGATGGGCGTTGATGAGGCTGCACTGATGGGCACGGATAGGCGGCACTGATGGGCACGGATGAGGAGACACTGATAGGGAGGCACTCATAGGCACTGATAGGCTGCACTGAGGGGCACTGATGAGGAGGCACTCAAGGGCACTGATAGACTGCACTGATGGGCACCGATGAGGCTGCACTGAAGGGGCACTGATAGGCGGCACTAATGGGCATGGATGAGGAGGCACTGATGGGCACTGATGAGGCTGAACTAATGGGCACCGATGAAGCTGCACCGATGGGCACTTATAGGCAGCACTGATGGAAGGTACTGATAGGCAGCACTGTTGGGCACTGATGGGCGGCATTGACGAGCAGGCACTGAAAGACAGCACTGACTGGCATCACTGCTGGGCCCTGTTGGGGCTGCACTGATTATCAGGGCACTGATATAATTAGTGTTCTGATTATCTTTGCAGACCTCCCCTGTGAGGGAATGCTGCTGATAGACTCTCCTCTCCTCACATGCTGTCAGTGAGAGGAAAGGAATGCCAATAACTGTCATTTCCATGTTTACATGCGATCAGCTGTGATTGGACACAGCTGATCACATAGGTAAAGAGCTGCATCCTTGGCCCTATACCAGGATCGAGAGTGAGAGAGTGGGAGGACGTCATATGACGTCGCCCCTGTACAACAGAGCTGCCGCCCGCCCGTCATTTGACAATACAGCAGGCGGGAGGTGGTTAAATCCGCAAGTCCTTTTTTTTTTTTTACCGCTACTATTCCTTTATATTGGCTTTTTAAATTTACAAATGTAGCAATTTAGAAATCAGATGAAAGGTTTAGCACCGGGAAACACTTTTTGATCGATAAAAAGTGCATTTTGTAGACAACTATATAGATCAGACCAAAATGAGGGACAAATGAGGAGGAATGAGGGACAGAGGGACATTGCTCCAAATCAGGGACAGTCCGTCAAAATCAGGGACAGTACTTTGAAATCATGGACAGTTGGGAGCTATGCTTACAACATGATTTGTGTACAGGGCTGGACTCGGACAGAAATTTGGCCCTGGACTTCATCCAGACAGGCCCACTTACATTTTGAGTGTTCCGTCAGCACTCCCTTACATCAGAGTCTCCCATCACCAGCCCCCTTACAACAGAGTGTCCCATCAGCACCCCTTACATCAGAGTGTCCCATCAGCAGCCCCCTTACATCAGAGTGTCCCATCAGCACCCCTTACATCAGAGTGTCCCATCAGCACCCCCTTACATCAGAGTGTCCCATCAGCAGCCCCCTTACATCAGAGTGTCCCATTACCAGCCCCCTTACATCAGAGTGTCCCATCAGCAGCCCCCTTACATCAGAGTGTCCCATCAGCAGCCCCCTTACATAAGAGTGTCCCATCAGCACCCCTTACATCAGAGTGTCCCATCAGCAGCCCCCTTACATCAGAGTGTCCCATTACCAGCCCCCTTACATCAGAGTGTCCCATCAGCAGCCCCCTTACATCAGAGTGTCCCATCAGCAGCCCCCTTACATAAGAGTGTCCCATCAGCACCCCTTACATCAGAGTGTCCCATCAGCAGCCCCCTTACATCAGAGTGTCCCATCAGCAGCCCCCTTACATCAGAGGTCCCATCAGCAGCCCCCTTACATCAGAGTGTCCCATCAGCAGCCTCCTTACATCAGAGTGTCCCATCAGCAGCCTCCTTACATCAGAGGTCCCATCAGCAGCCCCCTTACATCAGAGTGTCCCATCAGCAGCCTCCTTACATCAGAGTGTCCCATCAGCAGCCCCCTTACATCAGAGTGGCCCACTGAGCCATCGGCCCACCGGGAAACTCCCGGTAGTCCCGATGGCCAGTACATGCCTGTTTGTGTAGTAATTGTATTTGCTATACCATTTTCCAGCAAAGTGGAGATACTCTTTAAATCTTATATGAAATTTTAGTGATTTTAATCATTAGGGAGGGTATTAGTGAGGATTCCAGTGAGAGTGGAGGCATTGCACGCAGTAGCCAATCAAATTCTAGCTAATGTCTCTCTAGAGAAGGCTAGAAAATAGGTGCAAGTTTCTGATTGGTCAGTTTGGGCAACGTCCCGAGATTTCCTTCGTTGTGGTAATTTCATAAGCTTACCCTCTGGGTGTTGCAGATCAGCACGTCTCTGGATAAATTATTATCACTGAAATAGCAATGATTAAACCTGCCGGTACCCAGATGCTGACGGCTAACTCTTTATAAAGAGCGGAGCCTGATTTGCACATAATTATTACACATCATCCCAATTACACGCCGCTCTTAAACCTGCCTCCACAGCGCACCACACACTGTAATTTTATCTGTAGAGATCAACCGAAAATCCCAAATCACGGTGACAGCAAAACCATTGTTTAATGCAGAGGAACCTTAAAGGTGAACTCTATGCTGGTATATATAAAAAAAAAAAAAACACAAATTAATAAATAAATTATTCTTTTTTGTTTAAATGCAAGCAGTGTAAGTAACTCTGATGCCGCGTACACACGATCGGACTATCCGGCGGACTTTGTCTGGCGGACAAACCGCCGGGCTTTGCAGCGGAGGTCCGCCGGACTTTCCGAACGAGCGAACCTGCCCACACACGACCGAACTTTTCCGGCGGACTATGGCGGGAGTCCACTGGACTTTTGAAATGAACAGACTTGCCCACACACAGAGTAAAGTCCGTTCATTTTGAACGCGGCTCCAGGTAGACGGAACTAGCGAAGGAAGTCAATGTCGCCGCCTCCATCGGCAAGATTGACACCTCGCTGGCCCCGTCACCTGGTATGGATTTAAAGGGGGAATCCCTGGGCCGAAAAAACAGCCCCCAAAGTCCATAGCAGACCCTTATCACGCAGCCCGGCTAGTCAGGAAAGGGGGTGGGGATGAGCGAGCACCCCCCCCCTCCTGAACCGTACCAGGCCGCGTGCCCTCAACATGGGGGGGGGTGCTTTGGGGAAGGGGGGGCCCTGGCGTTCCTCATTGCATGTGGTTAGAGGCAGGGCTGTCTTAATGATAGGGCACACCTGGACGCTGCATGGGGGGCCCCTGCAATTTCCCCAAAGCAGCTGGTTGTTGACCCATGCTGACCCAAAATCGGGGGCCCCATGATGGCACTGAGAGTGATGGATACACAGGGGTGCAGGCTGGCAACGGTGCGCCGTGCTGTGCAGAACTATACCTATCATTTTACAGCCAGCAGGGAGGGGCAGGGCCAGAGTGCCAGTGATGCTCTGACACTCGTCCATGCAGCGTGAATGCTCGGGAAGGGGATGGCTGGGGGGTAGGAGATGGAGTGGGAGCTGCTGAGTCGGCAGCACTGAGAGCCCACCTGCGGAAGTGGCATTGTGGAGGGTGTCATGGTGAGCCCAGCTGTCCAGCACTGTTTGCACCAAAGGGCTTGGAATGCCCGGAGGGATGCTCCCTCCTCCGCCCCTCCTTCTGCCTGCTTGATTGGTATAGGTGAGTCCAGTGCTGGAGGTGGGCACGTAGCCAAAAGTTTACATGCACTGTATCACCACTGGAAAAGGGGGTACTACATGGATGGAATAATGGTGCTGGGGGATATCAAGGGTGTATAGGGGGTAGCAATGCTTGGGGTAGCTTGGGTGGCTACAGTGCAAGAGGTATCATGGATGTAGAGAGGCCACAGAGTAGGGGGTATCAAGGATGTAGTGGGGTCACAATACAAGGGGTATCTTATGGTATATGGTCAGAGTGCTGGGGGGAATATGTAGGATGTAGGAGAGTCAGAGTGCTGGGGGGATATCTGAGGTGTAGAGGGGTCAGAGTGCTGGGGGGATATCTGAGGTGTAGAGGGGTCAGAGTGCTGGGAGGATATCTGGGGTGTAGAGGGGTCAGAGTGCTGGGGGAATATCTGGGGTGTAGAGGGGTCAGAGTGCTGGGGGGATGTCTGGGGTGTAGAGGGGTCAGAGTGCTGGGGGGATGTCTGGGGTGTAGAGGGGTCAGAGTGCTGGGGGGATATCTGGGGTGTAGTGGGGTCAGAGTGCTGGGGGGATATCTGGGGTGTAGAGGGGTCAGAGTGCTGGGGGGATATCTGGGGTGTAGAGGGGTCAGAGTGCTGGGGGGATATCTGGGGTGTAGAGGGGTCAGAGTGCTGGGGGGATATCTGGGGTGTAGAGGGGTCAGAGTGCTGGGGGGATATCTGGGGTGTAGAGGGGTCAGAGTGCTGGGGGGATATCTGGGGTGTAGAGGGGTCAGAGTGCTGGGGGGATATCTGGGGTGTAGAGGGGTCAGAGTGCTGGGGGGATATCTGGGGTGTAGAGGGGTCAGAGTGCTGGGGGGATATCTGGGGTGTAGAGGGGCCATAGTGCTAGGGAGGCATCAATCTAGCAGATATATTATATGCATAGGACAGCTTTGTTACTTTATGTATGTAGTATTTTGTTTATTTGCTGTACAGAATGATTGTTTGTGTAGTTAATGCGGAGCTCTACCCAAAGGGGAAACTCCGCTTGTTTGCCTCCTACCTACTTGATGTCTGTTTACCTGCACCATCCCATTGTTGGGGCCCCAGAGCATTACTTTGCCCAGGGGCCCATGATTCTATTAAGACGGCCCTGGTTAGAGGGCGCTTGCCGAGTGACCGAATTCACTTGAAAGCAACAGGGTGTATAATTCCTTCCACGGCTGCAAAGAAAACGATTGCGACTGCAGCATGTGCATATGCCTGGATGGATGCTGCCCCTGCAGTTGACGGGGAGGGGGGGGCAGAAAAAACACAGCTCAGCCACAGGGTTTGATCACCCCTCAACCAATCCCTAAGGCCTCGTTCACATTGTGATTTTAATGGCACGATTTTCACGCGACTCTGTATGTCGCCTAGGGCGGCCCATTTATTTGAAAAAGCGGGTTTGTCGCCTGAAAAGAATCTCCTGTTCAAACTTCTTTTTAAAGCGTGGTTTCCCACGATTGCCGTGTAACAATGCCAGACAGAATCGCATCGCAATGTATCCTTCCCATCTTCGGAAAACGAATCCACCGCTGTGACACGTGTACATCCACACACGGGGCCTGCCAGGGTCCCTTACCAGAACTTATCGACCGACCCAATAAGGTCTACAAGGCTTATTTTCGGTAGTAAACTCTTCTCCAGAAAGAGAGAAAAGATACTCCAAATAGTGTAATAACGGTAATTACATGTTATAACGTTTTAAAATCAATGCACTCACCTTTCATTGAGCTCAAGCTGCACTTCAAATATCAGTTGGAGATGACCGTTCCATTAACCTAGCTTATTAATGATCACGGTATTGACAATTTCTTTCCCTTCAATCTGCTAGCTGCTTGCCAACTAGTCACGCTGATAGGGTAAAGTAAACGCCCGATAGTGCCTCTTGCCAACTGAGCCAGCCTCAGGGGAGAAAGGGATTGTTCAGGAGGTGCAAGGCAGTCATACTGATGGAATTTTAGTAAATGGCCGCTAGCGGCTCTCATCCACTAAGCCAACCTCAGGGGAGAAAGCAATTGTTCAGATGGTGCCGGGCAGTTCACTCTTAACACGCAGAAGCCCCTCCCGAGATGTTTTGTCCAACTGGACGTCATCAACGGACAGTCCCGACATGTTTCTTCAAACTGGAGGTTACCAAGGGACAGTCCAGATATGTTTAGTCAAACTGGATGTCACCAAGAGACAATCCCAACATGTTTTTTTTCAAACTGGACGTTTACAAGGGACAGTCCCCACATGTTTATTCAAACTGAACGTTACCAAGGGACAATCCTGACAGGTTTTTTCAAACTGCATGTTACCAAGAGATAACATCCAATTAGATGAAACATATCGGGCTTATCTCTTGGTAACATCGAGTTTGAAAAAACATGTCGGGATTGTCCTTTGGTAACATTCAGTTTGAATAAACATGTCAGGATTGTCTCTTGATACCGTCCAGTTAGATGAAACATGTCGGTGGGGGGGGGGGGGGCTTCTGCATGTCCAGTTGGACTAAACATGTCAGGACTGATCCTTGATAAAGTCCAGTTGGACGAAACATATGGAGCTTATCAAAGAACAGTACTGACATGTTTAGTCCAACTGGACATGCAGAAGCCCCTCCTGACATGTTTCACCCAACTGGATGTTATCAAGGGATAGTCCCGACATGTTTGTTCAAACTGGACGTTACCAAGAGACAATCCCGACATGTTTCTTCAAACTGGACATTACCAAGAGACAATCCCGACATGTTTCTTCAAACTGGACGTTACCAAGAGACAATCCCGACATGTTTCTTCAAACTGGACATTACCAAGAGACAATCCCGACATGTTTCTTCAAACTGGACATTACCAAGAGACAATCCCGACATGTTTCTTCAAACTGGACATTACCAAGAGACAATCCCGACATGTTTCTTCAAACTGGATGGTACCAAGGGACAATCCCGACATGTTTTTTCAAACTGGACATTAACAAGGACAGTCCTGACATGTTTCATCCAACTGGACATTATCAAGGAATAGTCCTGACATATTTAGTCCAGCTGGACGTTAACATGTTTCATCCAACTTGACATTGACATGTTTTATCCAGCTGGATGTTATCAAGGGACAGTCCTGACATTTTTAGTCCAACTGGACGTTGACATGTTTAGTCCAACTGGATGTTATCAAGGTACAGTCCTGACATGTTTTGTCCAGCTGGACGTTATCAAGGGATAGCTCTGACAGGTTTTTTCAAACTAGAGATGATCAAGGGACAATCCCGACATGTTTCGTTTAACTTGATGTGATCAAGGTACAGTCCTGACATTTTTAGTAAAACCGGATGTTGAAATTCTTTGTCCAACTATGTCATCAAGGGACAATCCTGATATGTTTAATCCAACTGGACGTTATCAAGGGACTGTCCTGACATGTTTCATCCAACTGGATGTTACCAAGAGACAGTGCTGACATGTTTTGCCCAACTGGACATCATCAAGGGACAGCCCTGACATGTTTCTTCAAGCTGAACGTTACCAAAGTACAGTCCCGTTATGTTTCTTCAAACTGAATGTTACCAAGGAACCCATCCCGACATGTTTTTTTCAAACTGGACGTTAACAAGGGACAGTCCCGATATGTTTCTTCAAACTGAATGTTACCAAGGGACAATCCCGACATGTTTCATCCAACTGGACGTTATCAAGGAACAGTCCTGGCATGTTTAGTCCAACTCGAAGTTAAATATTGTTGTTGTTTTGTTTTTTGTTTTTCACATTTTTTTTTTTTTGTTTATAGCGCAAAAAATAAAAACTGCAGAGGTGATCAACTAACACCAAAAGAAATCTCTATTTGTGAGAAAAAAAAAGGACATCAATTGTATTTGGGTACAGCGCCTCACGACCGCGCAATTGTCAGTTAAAGTAACGCAGTGCCAAATCGCAAAAAACAAAACAATATGGCCTGGTCATGAAAGTGGGGTAAGAAGAAGTAGAAAGAAAGTGGGGAAGAAGGAGAAGAAGTATAAGTTTAAAAATAAAAGATGGAGACCACATACTTTCCTCAATCATCAACAGTATCAAACATCCGTATTAGGATGCAGAACTCCAGCTAAAAATATCAAGATAAAAAATGAATAGGATCATCAGTGGTATCAAACATCCATGTTTACAGCAGAATGCAGAACGCCAGACAAAAATAACAAAATAAATATTAATAAATATATATAAATAAATATTAATAATAAAAACAGCTTTTTCTGCAATATTCAACTTCAATTCAGAGATTTCCTAGTACTTTTTTTTTCTGCCACTAGATGTCCTCAGTCTGATGGCCAGCACCATTCAACCCACTTCTCTGAACTCATCCTGGATATCCTCCCAACCTGCGACTGCACAGTGATACGCTTATCTCTCTGTCACTCTGCTTTCTCCTCCTATCAGCATGCTCCATTGTCAGAACACAAATTGTTTGGCTCCTTATACTGCTTCTTCCTCTCATCCTCCATCTCTGCAGCTGCAGGGACTACAAGAAGCTAATACCAGTTCAAATCACTTATTACTTGTGTTTAAAAATATATTTAATGATGTATTAATGATTACAGGGTTGCATTAAAGAGGTAGTAAACCTTGATGAGTTTACTTCCTCTTTCATTCCCTGCAAAGGTAAAGCATAATGGACTACTATTTGCCTAGAAATCAACTGGTTTGTTCTGTTGGGACAGCACAGGCTTTCCATTATCAATGGAGAGAGATAATTGCCTTTATGGTCCCTGCTCTCCGGGGACGCATTATCGATTACAGGGCTGCATTACACTCACCTGTCACTTTATTAGGTACGCCTCAAATGCTTGGTAACACAAATTGCTAATCAGCCAATCACATGGCAGCAACTTAATGCATTTAGGCATCTAGACGTAGTGAAGACGACTTGCTGATGTTTAAACCGAGCATCAGAATGGGGAAGAAAGGGGATATAGGTGACTTTGAACGTAGCATGGTTGTTGGTGCCAGATGGGCTGGTCTGAGTATTTCCAAAACTGCTGATCTACTGGGATTTTCACACACAACCATCTCTCAGGTTTACAGAGAATGGTGGGAAAAAGAGAAAATATCCAGTGAGCGGCAGTTGTGTGGAGGAAAATTCCTTGTTGATGTCAGAGGTCAGAGGAGAATGGGCAGACTGGTTTGAGATGATAGAGAAGCAACAGTAACTCAAACAACCACTTGTTACACCCAAGGTATGCAGAATACCATCTTTGAACGCACAACACATCCAACCTTGAAGAAGATGGGCTACAGCAGCAGACGACCACACCGGGTGCCACTCCTGCCAGCTAAGAATAGGAAACCAAGGCTACAATTGGCACAGGATCACCAAAACTGGACAACAGAAGATTGGAAAAACGTTGCCTGGTCTGGTGAGTCTGAATTTCAGCTGCAGCATTCAGATGGTGGGGTCAGAATTTGGTGTAAACAACTTGAAAGTATGGATCCATCCTGCCTTCTATCACCGGTTCAGGCTGGTGGTGGGGGTGTAATGGTGTGGGGGATATTTTCTTGGCACACTTTGGGCCCCTTAGTACCAATTGAGCATGAATTAAACACCACGGCCTACCTGAGTATTGTTGCTGACCATGTCCATCCCTTTATGACTACAGTGTCCCCATCTTCTGATGGCTCCTCCCAGCAGGATAATGTCACCATGTCACAAAGCTCCAATCATCTCACCACTGGACAATGAGGTCCCTGTCCTCCAATGGCCTCCACACTCACCACACCTCATCCAATAGAGCACCTTTGGGATGTGGTGGAACCTGAGTATTGTGAGTATTGTTGCTGACCATGTCCATCCCTTTATGACTACAGTGTCCCCATCTTCTGATGGCTCCTTCCAGCAGGATAATGCACCATGTCACAAAGCTCCAATCATCTCACCACCGGACAATGAGGTCCCTGTCCTCCAATGGCCTCCACACTCACCAGATCTCCATCCAAAAGGGGCCCCTTTGAGATGTGGTGGACCAAAATCTCTGAGGAACATTTGCAACACCTTGTTGAATCTATGCCACCAACAATGAAGGCAAAAGGGGATCCAACCCGGTACTAGCAAGGTCTACCTAATAAAGGTGCCGTTGAGTATCTGCCTAGAAATCAGCTTTAATTTTTTATGGACTCTGATTGGTTGGCATCGGCAACAACTTTATGGTTGAGCTCTTTCTCTTTTCTTCAGGTTTTTGGAATCAGCCCCATAATGTTAATTCCCAATCTGCATTACTGTGCCCGGCGTTTAGCTTTAAACCCTTGCCCCCGAATGTACGCAGATGCGTGTACGGGGGTTATACCGGGATGATGCCCGCACATGCAAGCATCATTCCGGTACTGATTTTTAGAGCCGGTGATTGGCTTTCCAGCTATAGCAACCGATGCGGCTAAAAGCCGCTCGGCTGTTATGCCAGAGAAGCAGGAGGGGATGATCCCCCCTCCCGCCGCCTCCCGCTGCTCTTACCGGGGCTCCCGTTCAATCGGGAGCACCGATGCACGGCTTCATTCCAGTCTCCTAATTGTAAACATGGAAGCAACGTCATTACGTCACTTCCGGTTTACTCGGCTGCCAATGGCGCCGGATTTAAAAATATATACAGTATTCAGAATCGCTGAAAACGCCATCTGAATACTTTGAAGTGTAAAGGAGACCCCCTTTTAGACCCCCGATCCCTCCATAAAGAGTACCCGTCACCACCTATTACTGTCACAAGGGATGTTTACATTCCTTGTGACAGCAATAAAAGTGATCACATTTTTATTTTTTTAAAACAATTTATTAATTTTTAAATAAATAAAATAAATAAGATTTTTTTTTTTTTAAAGCGCTCCTGTCCCCGCGAGCTCGCGCAGCAAAGAAAACGCATACGGAAGTCGCGCCCGCATATATAAACGGTATTCAAATCCCACATGTGAGGTATCGGCGCGATCGTCGGAGCGAGAGCAATAATTCTAGCACTAGACCTCCTCTGTAACTCTAACCTGGTAACCGGATTTTTTTTTTTTAAAGTGTCACCTATTGAGATTTTTAGGTACTGTAGTTTGTCGTCATTCCATGAGTGCGTGCAATTATAAATTGTGACATATTTTGTATCTATTTACTCGGCGTAACATCATCTTTCACATTATGCAAAAAAAAAATTAATCAAAGTGTCCCTTTTCCCAAAAAGTTGCGTTTAACCACTTCCCACCCGGCCAATGTACATATACGGCCGGGTGGGAGCCGTCTCCTTCTGACTGGACGTTCAGGAACGCCCATCAGAAGGAGCGGGATCGCCCGCGCAGTGGCGTGATCCCGATGCGCCCGTGTCACCCGGACATGGCGCATCTCGGATCGGCAGGAGGGCTCTGTGATTGGCCCTCCTGATCACATGATGGCCGTGTCTAATCACAGCCGTCATGTGATGTAAACAAACAGCCGGTTGCTAGGCAATCGGCTCTCCTCTCCTCACATGGAAGTCGTCGCTGAGGAGAGGAGAGCAGATCGCTGCAGCCGGCTGGTGATCAGTGAGTATGAGCTGTTTTCTACAGCTTTTTACTCACTGATCACTAGTCTAGTGTAAACACACATGTCCCCACACATGTCCCCAAAACACACATGTCCCCAAATAATAAAAACACATGTCCCCACATATGTCCCACTAAAATCACATGTCCCAATGATTATCTGCACACATATGTACGTGATCATTTGCGTACATATGTCCCTGATCACACAAACCAATTATTATACACTTAACGGAATTTTTTTTACCACAAACATGTAGCAGAATACACTTTGGCTTAAATTTACGACAAAATTTGATTTCATCGGATTTCTTTTAAAATAGAAAGAAGAAAATATTGTTTTTTTTCCAAATGTCCTCTTTTTTTTGCGCTTATATCACAAAAAAATAAAAAACGGAGTCATGAATAAATACCACCAAAATAAAGCTCTATTTGTGTGAGCAAAAGGATAAAAATTTCATTTGTGTACAGTGTAGCATGACCGCGCAATTGTCACTGAAAGTGCGAGAGCGATGAAAGCTGAAAATTGGGCTGGGAAGGAAGGGGGCGAAAGTGCCCGGTATTGTAGTGGTTAAAAAAAAAAATACCGTGTGACATAAAATATTGCAACAATCACCGTTTTATTCTCTAGAGTCTCTGCTAAAGAAATATATATATATAATGTTTGGGGGGTTCCAAGTAATTTTCTAGCAAAAAATATGGGATTTTAACTTGTAAACACCAAATGTCAAAAATAGGCTTAGGCCGCGTACACACGGGCGGATTGTCTGTCCAACTTAGTCCGCTGAACCGTGTTTCAGCGGACAATCCGCTCGTGTGTGGGCTTCAGCGGACTTTTTCAGCGGACAGTCTGGCGGACTAAGTCTTTCGGAATTTCCGTAATACAGTCCGTCCAAACTTGGTTTTGTCCGTCCAAACTTGGTTTCAGCGGACAGTCCGCTCGTGTGTAGGCAAGTTGGACGGACTAAGTATGGCGCATGCTCAGAAAGGATTTACACGGCCGAAGGTTGCATTGCAGTGTATTGGACGTCGTTTTTCTAGTCCCGTCGTACGTGCTGTACACGTCATCGCGCAAGATTTCAGCGGACTGTCTGTTCATCGTGTGTGGTCAAGTCCGTTCATTCAAAATTTGGACGGACTGTCTGTCGGATTGTCTGACGAACTTAGTTGGCCAGACAATCCGCCCGTGTGTACGCGGCCTTAGTCATGAAAGGGTTAAAAAAAAAAAAAAGTCATCGGTTGCAGCCCGCACAGCTTCGCTTCCAATGGTAATGGAGCGAAGCTCTTACTTGATGAGATGATTTCTGGAAGGTAATACGGTGAAGATGTTTTTTTTTTCGATACCCCCCATGGAACAACAAATGGTGTAATGGGGAGAACCTGACTGAGCGAAGATTCGGCGATAGATTTTTTGTTTACCCCTTCATAGATCAATGAGGATAGATAACGTGCCGGGCCGTTCATCAGGCTCATCACAGCCCACGTCTTCAACGCATTGATCTTACTTAGAATCACACAATTCCCCTTAATTGGACAATCTGCTAAACCTCAGTAAGACGGACAGTGGGGTGTTGCGGAAATTGGAGGAAGACGAGATCGGCAACGTGTGCAACATTTTTAAAACTTTATGTTGTGTCTGGTCACCCCATTCACCTCCCAATCCGACTATAAAGAATAAAATGTAGATGGAGTCCTTGCCCAACCAACACTGCCCCTTTTTTTTTTTTTGCATTGAATGCAGCGCTGCACAAACTCATGTTCAAATAAAAAAAAAATGCAGGAAAAAAGGCTGTGTTTGACCCGCCTGCAATGCCAATACAGTAAAACCTTGGATCATAATTTGCTCCGGAAGCATGCTTGTAATCCAAAGCACTTGTATATCAAAGCGAAGTTCCCCATAAGAAATAATGGAAACTCAAATGATTCGTTCCACAGCCATTTATTCATAGGTCCTTCAGTTTATAGTCCATAGAAAAAAAGATTATAGCAATGTGACCGGGTTGTGTAACCATAAAATGTTCATCCACAAATGGAAGACTGCACAAAGGGGATTAGAAGTAAAATCCAGCAGGAGCTCCAGAGCATAAAAGAGAAGAGAGGGCGTCTCTAAGCCCTTGTACACACGGTCGGACATTCCGACAACAAAATCCATCGGATTTTGTCCGAAACTGTTGCATACACAAAGTTGTCAGAAAATCCGATCGTACTTAACGTGATGACGTTATTTTGTTAGGATGGGACTACGTTCAGGCTAGTAGCCAATAGCTTTGGTGTAGGAATTTGATCTGAGCATGCGTGGCACTTTGTCCGATCGGAATTCTCTACACCTGATCGGATCATGTTGTCGGAAAATGTTATAGCCCAGCTGGAAAACTTGGTCCGTCGGATACTCCGTTGGAAACAGTCCGATGGAGCCCACACACTGTCAGATTATCCGACAACGCGGTCCTATCGGACATTGTCCATCAGAATGTCCGACCGTGTGTACAAGGGCTAAGTGTAGCAATATGGTTACATTAAAGTACGACATTTAGCAACTCACATGGTTGATGATTTAAAACAGGCACATACAAGCCCTTGTACACACGGTCGGAGATTCCGTCAGAATGTGTCCTATTGGACCGTTTTGTCGGATAATCCGATTGTGTGTGGTCTGCATCGGACTGTTTCCGTCGGAATATCCGTCGGACCAAATTTTCCAACTTGCCGGAAATATTTTCCCACAAACTGCTCCGATCGGACATACTCCGATCATGTGTAGAGAATTCCGATCGGACAAAGTGCCACGCATGCTCAGATCGAATTCCTACATCAAAGCTATTGGCTACTAGCCTGAACGTAGCCCCATCGTAACGAAATTACGTCATCACGTTCTGAAAGATCAGATTTTCCGACAACTTTGTCCGACCGTGTGTATGCAACAGTTTCAGGCAAGATCCGACGGACAAAATCCGACGGATTTAGTTGTCGGAATCTCCGACCGTGTGTACAAGGACTAAGTATGCTGGCATCCGGGGTAAAGCCGTCCACATAGACCATCCTCTGCACTGTCAGTCTGCAATCATGACCGGGAAGACTACCCTGCAGTAGAGCGATCTGAAAGTGAGGCTTGAACCCCGGATGCCTGCATATTTAGATGTGCCTGATTTAATCATCAACCATGTGAGTTGCTAAATGCTGGACCTTCATTAAAAGTAACCGTATTACTACACTTATAGGCGCCTCTCTTCTCTTTTATACTCAGTTGTGACGTGAAGCTACTTGTATATCAAGTCAAAAATTATTGAAAAATGTTGCTTGTTGAAAAACGCTCTCAGACCAAGTTACTCTCAAATCAGGATTTTACTGTACATCCAAATAGGACCTGTTGCAAAATGCAATGCAAAGCTGGTCAAACATAACCCCAGAACTGTCAATTGATATATATATATATATATATATATATATATAGGCGCATCTCAGAAAATCTGAATATCGTCAAAAAAGTTAATTTATTTCAGTAATTCAATTCAAAAAGTGAAACCCACAGATTCTCTATGGGGTTTAGGTCAGGCGAGTTTGCTGGTCAATCAAGCACAGTGATACCACGATCAATAAACCAGGTATTGGCATTGTGATTGGGTTGCCACCTGTCCAGGATTCACCTGGACAGTTCGGGTTTGGAATCATGCACCCGGGTTTCAGACTGCCTGAAACCCGGACACATTATTCAGACCGGACTATGGCTTCCCAGCAGGTTTGCTGGCTGTAGTTGGCTAAGCTGAGAGTGTCTGTTCCACACTCTAAGCACTAACAACACTAACAATTCTCCCACCTCCCCCACCCCCCACACCGACAGGAGAGGAGAGAAGACTCAATCTGCTCCTCTTTCTCCCCCCCCCCACCCCTCTGTGTCTGCCCACACTCCAAATCCTCGCAAATCCTCGGTGCTGTGCCTCAGAAAAGGATAGTGGGGGCCAGAAATTGGAAGTCCAGCAGCCTCAGATACATCTGGATGAGAGGTGCTGACTGGCAAGGGGTGAGTGAGCTCACCATCCATCCCTGTCTGTGACTGAAGTCTCCCCCTTCTCTCTTCTGCCTCTGAGTGAGTACACAAAGGTAAATCAGGGTTCTCAGAGCACTCCTTACATCAGAATTCCCCTTTACACCAGAGGCCACAGTGTTCCCCCCTTACATCAGAGTCCTCTCCGTACATCAGAGTTCTCAGTGTTCCCAACCCCCCCCCCCCCGTAAATCAGGGATCCCAGAAGATTCCGTAGAGTCCCCAGAGTTCTACCTTACATCAGAGTCTGCAGACTTACAGTGAAAGAGAATTCTGTGAGTTCAGATGTAAAAGGGGAACTCTGTGGACTCTGATGTAAAGGGGGACTCTTGTTATTAACATCATATGATTAGAAATATTATTTAATAGCAAAATATATGTATAGTTTATACTATTAAAAAAAAATTGCTGTGCGCCGCTAAAGTGTTCTGGTTGGATTTGAAGAAAAGGTGGCAACCCTACAGTCCTGACTGTGGAAAATGTAGCACTTGGAAATGAAGGTCCCAGAGTCTGGAGGAGGAGTGGAGAGGCACAATATCCAAGTTGCATGAGGTCCAGTGCAGTGGCGGCGGCTTCCCTTGCATCACGCCGTGCGTCTCCTCCCTCCTCTGCTCCGTGCGCCTCCTACCTCCTACCTCCTAGGCAGCCAATCGGATCGCCCAGATGGCCCGCTTCCTGATTGGCCGGGAGGAGAACCAGCGTGGCAATAGTGAATATTCATTCGCTACTATCACACAAGCGGGTGTGCTCTGCGCCACAAGACTACCCTTTTTTTGAAGCCTATAATGCCGCGTACACACGGTCGGAATTTCGGCCAGCGAAAGACCGATGAGAGCTTTTCGCTGGAAAATGCGACCGTGTGTACGCTCCATCGGAAATTTTGCTGGCCGAATTCTCACCAGCAAAAGATTGAGAGCGGGTTCTGAATTTTTCCGTCGGGAAAAGTTTTTATCGGAAATTCCGATCGTGTGTAGGCAATTCTGACGCGCAAAAACTCACGCACGCTCAGATTCAACTACGAGACGGAAGCTATTGGCTACTGGCTATTGAACTTGCTTTTTCTAGTCCCGTTGTACGTGTTGTACGTCACCGCGTTCTTGACGGCCAGAATTGGGTGTGACCGTGTGTATGCAAGACAGCTTGAGCGAAATCCCGTCGGAATTCCGTCGGGAAAACCATCAGAGCTTTTTCCGACCAAAATTCCGATCGTGTGTACGCGGCATCAGAGCCTCTGGCTTTAATCACGGATGCATCCGGCACCCCGCATGTAGATTACATAGTAGGTGAGGTTGAAAAAAGACACAAGTCCATCAAGTCCAACCTATGGGATTAGGGGGCCGGATGCATGGATGTAGGGGGGGGGGGGCGGCGCCCCATATTTACAATGGTCCAGTGTGAAGTTTCCACAGTCAGTGATGATTTGGGGAGCCGTGTCATCTGCTGGTGTTGGTCCTCTGTGTTTTATCAAGTCCAAAGTCAGCGCAGCCCTCCACCAGGAAATTCTGATCCCCTCCATGCCACGCCGCATTGATGCAGTAATTCATGCAAAAAAAGCCCCAACCAAGTATTGAGTGTATACTATACTGTACATGGACATCGCTTTCAGTAAGCCAACATTTCTGTACTAAAAATCCTTTTTTTTATTGGTCTTATGTAATACAGTGCAACCTTGGATTACGAGCAAAATCCGTTCCAGGAGAATGCTTGTAATCCATAGCACTCGCATAGTAAAGCGAGTTTCCCCATAGAAGTCAATGGAAACAAAGATAATTCATTACCCATTGACTTTGATTGCATGCAATACCGCATGTGGCCAGAGGTGGGGGGGGGTGCTGGAGAGCCTCGGAAATACTTAGGGACAGCTCGGCCGAACTCGGAAAGGCTTGGAAAGGCTCAGAAACGCTCAGGAACAGAGTATTTCCGAGCGTTTCCGAGTGATCTTGAGTATTTCTGAACAGCTCCGGACCGTTCCGAGTGTCACCAGCATCCCCCCCCCCCCGCACCTCTGGCCAAATGCAGTACTGCGCATCCCATTAGCTTAAATTCTGCTCGTTTTGCGAGACGACACTCGCAAACCGAGTCCGGATTTAAGAAAAAAAATGTGCTCGTCTTTCGAAAAAACGCTTGTTAACCGCGTTACTCACAAACCAAGGTTCCACCGTATTCTAATTTTCTGAGATACTGAATTTGGGGTTTTCACTAGCTGTAAGCCAGAATCGTCAAAATTAAAAGAAATAAATGCTTGAAATATAGAAATATATCACTCTGTGTGTAATGCCTCTATATAAAATATATGAGTTTCGCTTTTTTAAATAAATTACTAAAATAAATGAACTTTTTGATGATATTACAATTTTATCAGATGCACATGTGTGTATATATATATATATATATATATATATATATATATATAAAGATGCACTCTGTAGCACGGGTGGTTAACTTTCTTGATATAGGGGCCCTCACGTTTTGGCCCCTGACACCACCAAAGTGCCACACATAATATTGCTCAAATAAAGCTCAAACACCTTTCTCTGCAGCCTCAGCACACTGAATGGGCGGGAAGTGTTCTGTGCTGAGCGGCTTCCTGTTAAATCACAAACTGAAGCATAGTAAACAGTTTACTACACTTTAGTGATGAATGAGCACAGTATTTGAGTGTGTTCACTTTGTTCATTTAAAAAAGGAAGGCGCTGGTAAATGACATATTTACTAGCCCCTTCCCCCACTCTCCATCCTGAAACATCCCCTGCAGCAGAGCAGTTGGGGGGGGGAAAGGAGAGAAGCCAGCAGCACTGTTGGGGGGGGGGGGGGGCAACACAGGGGAAGCCCAGGGAGTAGGGAGAAATGGCACCGGATGTAGTGATTAGGGTGTGCCCATGCACACCTGGCATACCCCTCCCGCACACGTCTATGATAATGCTACAGAAATCTGCAGACATGCAACAGAAGATTGGCAGGGACTGTGAATTTAGGAGTTGTTGGAGATTGGGGGGACATGTCTCAGGAAATGATATACAGTCATATGGAAAAGTAAGTCCACCCAGGGCTTTTTTTCAGAGGGAACATGGTGGTAGGCAGCACTGGCACCTCTAGCTGGGAATGTAGGCAAGGCGTGCTAGATGGGCTATTAGTGCTGGATTCCAGGGATCTATTGTCACTGGGGGGTATAGTGTTGCGGGGGAAGGAAGTCAATTTAGCTGGGGAGGTCTTTTATTGCTAGTGGAGGGTGGGGGGGGGGGGTTGGGTCTATTGTTGCTGGGGCTCTTATGGTGCTAAGGGGGGGGGGGGAACTACTGTCGAGGGGTGGGGGTCTATTGTTGCTGGGGCTCTTATGGTGCTGGGGGGGGAACTACTGTCAAGGGGTGGGGGTCTATTGTTGCTGGTTGCTGTACAGTCTATTGATGCTGTCTGCTGGGGGATCTATTTTTGCTGGTGGGGGTTTATTGCTGCTGGGGTGGATCTGTTGTTGCTGAGGGTGTATTTTGTTCTTGGGGAGAAATGTTGTTTCCAGTGGAGTTTATTGCTGCTCTGGAGGATCTTTTGTTGCTGGGCCGAGGGGGGGGGGGGCCTCAGAAAGAAAGTTGTGGACACCTATGACTCTAACAAGAGTTTTCTGAAGATTGCCAAATGATTAAAATCACGGTTAGGAAAATAATCTATACAGCGCCTTGAAAAAGTATTCATACCCCTTGAAATTTTCCACATGTTGTCATGTTACACCCAAAAATGTAAATGTATATTATTGGGATTTTATGTGATAGACCAACACAAAGTGGCACATAATTGTGAAATGGAAGGAAAATGATAAATGGTTTTCAGATTTTTTTTTTTACGAATAAATATGTGAAAATTATGGGGGGGCATTTGTATTCAGCCCTCTTTACTCTGATGCCCCTAACTAAAATCTATTGGAACCAATTTCCTTCAAAAGTCCCCTAATTAGCAAATAGAGTCCACCTGTGTGTAATGTAATATCAGTATAAATACAGCTGATCTGTGAAGCCCTCAGAGGTTTGTTAGAGAACCTTAGTGAAGAAACAGCATCATGAAGGCCGAGGAACACACCAGACAGGTCAGGGATAAAGTTGGGGAGAAGTTTAACCACTTCCCGCCTGGCCTATAGCAGAATGACGGCTGGGAAGTGGTTCAGTTATCCTGACCAGGCGTCATATGATGTCCAGAAGGATAAGCAGCGATCGCGCTCACGTGGGGGTGAGCAGCATGGGGAATGATGGTGTGGTATGTCAATCTGAGACACCGCATCTCCGATCTAGGTAAAGAGCCTCTGACAGAGGCTCCAATCACAGCTGATCACAGTGTAAACAGTGTATTGGCGTTCCTCTACTCGCGCTGACATACGCGAGTAGAGGAGAGCCAATTGACTTCTCTCTTGACAGGGGGGGTCTGCACTGATTATCAGTGCAGACCCCCTGAGGATACCCACCCAGGACCACCAGGGATGCCCACCCATGGCCACCAGGGATGCCTACCCATTACTATCAGGAATACCCACCCATGACCACCAGGTAAGCCCACTAGAACCCACCAGGGATGGCAATCATTGCCCATTAGGGATGGCACTCTGTGCCCATCAGTGATGCCTGCATATCAGTGCCATCTATCAAAGCCCACCAGTGCCCATCGGTGCTGCCTATATGTGACCTCCAGTGCCACCTATCAGTGCCACTTATAAGTGCCCATCAGTGCCACCTATGAGTGCCCATCATTGCCCATCAGTGCCACCTATGAGTACAAAGTTTCAAGACAGAAACAAAGAAAAACTTGTTTTCTTCGTTCTTTTTTTATTTGTAGTGCATGACCGTGCAATTGTCATTCAAAATATGAGAGTGCTGAAAACTGAAAATTGGTCTGGGCAGGAAGGTGCATAAGTGCCCTATATTGAAGTGATTAAAGCAGGGTTAGGTTTACAAAAACATCCCAAGAGTATGGGCACAACTGCATACCTACCAAGAAATGGCCGTTCACCTAAACTGACCGGCCGGGCAAGGAGAGCATTCATCAGAGAAGCAGCCAAGAGGTTCATGGTAACTCTGGAGGAGCTACAGAGATCCACAGCTCAGGGGGGAGAATCTGTCCACAGGACAACTATTAGTCGTCTCTCCACAAATCTGCCCTTTATGGAAGAGTGACAAGAAGAAAGACATTGGGGACAGAAAGTCATAAGAAGTCCGGTTTGCAATTTGTGAGAAGCCATGTGGAGGACACAGCAAACATGTGGAAGAAGGTGATCTGGTCAGATGAGACCAAAATTTTATTTTTTGGCTTATAAGCAAAATGCTGTGTGTGGCGGAAAACTAACACTGCACATCTCCCTGAACACACCATCCCCACCGTGAAACATGGTGGTGGCAGCATCATGTTGTGGGGATGCTTTTCTTCAGCAGGGACAGGGAAGCTGGTCAGAGTTGATGGGAAGATGGATGGAGCCAAATACAGGACAATCTTAGAAGAAAACCTGCAAAAAAACTGGAGACTTGGGCGGAGGGTCACCTTCCAGCAGGACAACGACCCGAAACATACAGCCAGAGCTACAATGGAATGGTTTCGATCAAAGCATATTCATGTGTTGGAATGGCCCAGTCACAGTCCAGACCTAAATCCCATTGAGAATCTGTGGCAAGACTTGAAAATTGCTGCTCACAGACGCTCTCCATCCAATCTGACAGAGCTTGAGATATTTTGCAAAGAAGAACGGGCAAAAATTTCTCTCTCTAGATGCAAAGCTGGTAGAGACACCCCCAAAAAGACTTGCAGCTGTAATTGCAGAGAAAGGGGGTTCTACAAAGTGATTCACGCCACATTTTTCAGATATTTATTTTTAAAACATTCTGAAAACCATTTATCATTTTCCTTCCACTTCACAATTATGTGTCACTTTGTGTTGGTCTATCACATAAAATCTCAATAAAATACATTTACGTTTTTGGTTGTAACATGACAAAACATTTCAAGGGGTGTGAATTCTTTTTCAAGGCACTGCAAGTGCCACAAATGTCAAATCATTGCTAATTTGTCTAAGATTGGCCGGCCCTGCAAATTACGACAGAAAAAGAGTTGGCTGTTTGATTTTAAAGGAAATCCTAAGAATCCAAAAATGTAATTTAGAGATGTTCAGTTAACTCATAGGGTAAAAGTGCATGCATCTACACTCAGAAAGAGATTGCACCACTTTGACCTACAAGAGAAGTGTATTGAGAAAAAGCCTTTGCTGTCTAAAAAAAAAACATTACAGCGAGATTACATTTTTCCTTTGAACATACAGGCAAAGACCAGGACTTCTGGAAGAATGTGCCAAAGACTGATCAATCAACAATAGAGTTGGTTGGTCACAGTAGACATCTTTGCCAAAGAATGAAGATGGTATTTCAGAAGAACCTCATACCAACTGTGAAGCATAGTGGTGGAAATTTTATGGTTTATTAGCTGCCTCAGGCTAGGTTCACAAATGTCCAGCTTTGGTATGTAGTCCGGAGCGATTTTGTTTCACCGGTTCAGGTGCGAATTTTTACTTGAGTTCGCACCTAAACCAGACCCCAAATCGTGCAGGGCCTTTTCCAGAAGCGGACCGGAGCCACCCCGCACATGCGTGAACCGGCTCCATTAAAAGCTGGTTCTGATTCACGTGTTATGCGCATATATGTGAAACGAGCCTTGGGTCCTAGGCAGCTCACAGTCATCTAAACATTCTGCAACAGATCAAAGTGTGCTTGATGAGAATGTGAGGCCATCTGTCCAAAAGCTGAAGTTGAACCAGAAATGAGTCTTTTAGCACGCCACATAATAATCTGAATAAAAGAGCCACCACATCAGCGCTAAAGTGATGTAAGATCTTGCTAATGTGGACAGCCCAGGGGTGGTGGTCTCCTTAGACACCAAAAAACCGTTTGAGCCTGTGGAAGGGGATTACTTCTGGGTTGTCCTCCACAAGTTTGGCTTTGGGACTCAGTTCATCTAGTAGCTGCACCTGCTTTATTCTGCCCCAACAGCCAGATTCCGTACTAACAACACAATATCTGCTCCCTTTCTCCTTCACAGGGAAACGAGACCGGGTTGTCTCCTCTACCCCAGATTATTTGCCCTTACCATGGAAACCCTAGCTGCCCAAATCTGTGCCACAGATACAGTAAAGGGTATCAAAGTTGGACCAATTGAGGACAAAATAACTATATTTATATGTGGAGGATAACCTATTATATCTTGGAGATACGTCCTCATTTTTCAAGCAGCATGACAACTAATGCCGCGTACACACAATCAAATTGTCCGGCGTACTTAGTCCGCCGGACCGCATTTCGCCGGACAATCCGATCGTGTGTGGGCTTCAGCAGACTTTTTCAGCGTAAAGTCCTGCGGACTTATGCCGCGTACACACGAGCGGACTGTATGGCGTACTTAGTCCGTCATACAATCCGACGGACAGTCCGTCATACTTTCCACTGAACGGACTTGACCACACACGGATACCCAAACAGTCCGACGAAAGCTTGCGCGATGACGTGTACAGCACGTACGACGGGACTAGAAATAGGAAGTCCAATACACAGCAAAGCACCCTTCCGCCGTGTAAATCCTTTCTGGGCATGCGCCATTCTTAGTCCGTCGAACTAGCATACTGACGAGCGGATTGTCCGCTGAAACCAAAGTACGACGGACAGAATTTTGAAAAATCCGAAATTCTTAGTACGCCGGACTGCACGCTGAAAAAGTCCGCTGAAGCCCACACACGAGCGGACTGTCCGCTGAAATGTGTTTCGACAGACTAAGTACGCCATACAGTCCGCCCGTGTCTACGCGGCATTAGAAAGTAGTTTTGCAGCCCAATCTTTCCGCCGGACTTGGGTTTCAGCGGACAATACGTTCGTGAGTATGCTAGTCCGGCGGACTAAGAATGACACATGCTATGCTCAGTAGCAAGTACGAAAAGGAAGCTATTGTCTACTGGCTATTGAACTTCCTTTTTCTAGTCCCGTCGTACGTGCTGTACGTCATCGCTCTAGCAATCGCCGGACTTTCCGTGTGTCCGTGTGTGGCCAATTCCGCTCGGTAGAAAGTCCGCCGGACTATCCGCCGGATTGTTTGCCGGACTAAGTACGCCGGACAATTCGATCGTGTGTACGCGGCATTAGGCTCCTTTCACATGAACGTTCCGATCGGGGTAAACCTGTCAGTTTTTCAGGTGGACCCGATCGGAAACCTCCATTCTTCTCTATGGAGTGGTGAATGTCAGGGGATATGTGTCCATTGACGCCTGCAGGCATCTGATCCAGTACGCTAAAAAACGGACGGATGGGGATTGTCCAGCGGATTGGATGACAGTTGGAAGGAAATCACCTCCCCATAGAGAACAGTGGGCTGATGCAAAGTGGACATGGACCTATCATGCGCCTGCTCAGCAGGGATCAGAAGAGAGATGATACCGTGTCAAAGGGACCTAATAGATACATTTGGCACTTTCTATGGCAGGGATATGCAATTAGCGGACCTCCAGCTGTTGCAGAACTACAATTCCCATGAGGCATAGCAAGACTCTGACAGCCACACGCATGACACCCAGAGGCATGATGGGACTTGTAGTTTTGCAACAGCTGGAGGTCAACTAATTGCATATCCCTGTTCAAGGGCCTTGGCTATGGAATGCTCTACCAATCAACATCCGCCTGGAAGAAAATCACCTGGCTTTTAGGAAAAAACTCAAGACCTTCCTCTTTTAGCAGATGATCAAAGCTCGCCACAGCGCCTAGAGGCGATTCAGTTCGCATTGTGCGCTATACAAGTATTTCATTCATTCATTCATTCTATGGGATTAGAATTAAATGAGAGAAGACTTTTCTTCTTTCCAATCAGTGCCTCACGCCCCGGGCCGGCTACAAACACCAAATTGTGCGGGGTTGATGAGTTTAAGTATTTAGGGATAAATGTTGGCATTACTATCATGACTTATTTTGATCCTAATTGATCCCCTTTCCTTATATTGTTTGCCCAGAGATGTGACTCTTGGAAATCCCTTCCACTTAATCCAGTTGGCAGAGTCAATGTAATAAAAATGGGTTTCCTACCAAAAATGTTATACCTATGCTGCATTTTTTTATCTTTTCAGTTGAGTATTCTCAATAAAACTTTTCATCTGTAAAAAAAAGTGATGTAAGATAAGAAAAAATATTATGAAAATAAACGAACGCTATTGGAGAAGAAGGACTCGATGGCTCGCATTCTCAATTCAGTGCCCAACAAGAAGGGTGCACCAGCCTCGTGCATTGCTTCAAGCACCATTTATTAATTAAAAAAATATACAAATATACTCACACTGCATGCAGTCATATGACCTTTGTGAGTATATTTGTATTATTTTTTAATAATAAAATGTTGTTTGAGGTAAGACACGAGGCTGGAGAACATAATGATCAGAATCATACTAATAAATTCACCAAATAATGGCTCAATAAAGAAAAAGAGAGAAATAGAGTGTCATAGGCTGCCCCAGTCAAAGATCTGACCTGGTTCTCACTAAATTGGTGTAGGTAAAATTAAAACATTCAGTTCATGCAAGGAGACCCGCCAACATCTGGCACATGAAGTAATTTTTCATGCATTAATAGTCAGAGACTGGTGGGCAATAATACAAAATCCCTACAGGAAAGCCATTTCTGCTAATGGGGGGCAATACCAGCTTTGGTGCCAAAGGGTTTACTTAGATCTCGT
The DNA here is from genome assembly GCF_037356315.1 of Lithobates pipiens. Lineage (NCBI taxonomy): Eukaryota > Metazoa > Chordata > Amphibia > Anura > Ranidae > Lithobates > Lithobates pipiens. The sequence goes on from NW_027507785.1 coordinate 51,280,579, forward strand.
GCAGGCAAGTCAAGTTCCTCCACCCCAAACTCGCTCATCCTTGTCTTTATGGGCTTTTCTTTGAGGAACTGGTGAATGTCATGTTGGAACAGGAAGGGACCATCCCCATAGCATGAAATTGTCCAAAATGTCTTGGTATCCCGACGCCTTAAGAGGTCCTTTCACTGGAACTAAGGAGCCCAACCCCTGAAAAACAACCCCACGCCATAATCCCCCCTCCATCAAATGATTTGGGCCAATGGATGAGCGAGTTTGGGGTGGAGGAACTTGACTGACCTGCACAAAGTCCAGACCTTCAACCCAATAGAACACCTTTGGGGTGAATTATAGCTGAGACTGTGAGCCAGATCTTCCCTTACATTGGTGATTAGTGAGAAGAATGTTCCTTACATTGGTGATCAGTGGGAAGAATATTCCTTACATTGGTGATCGGTGGGAAGAATGTTCCTTACATTGGTGATCAGTGGGAAAAATGTTCCTTACATTGGTGGTCAATGGGAAGAATGTTCCTTACATTGGTGATCAGTGGGAAGAATGTTCCTTACATTGGTGATCAGTGGGAAGAATGTTCCTTACATTGGTGATCAGTGGGAAAAATGTTCCTTACATTGGTGGTCAATGGGAAGAATGTTCCTTACATTGGTGATCAGTGAGAAGAATGTTCCTTACATTGGTGATCAGTGAGAAGAATGTTCCTTACATTCGTGATCAGTGGGAAGAATGTTCCTTACATTGGTGATCAGTGGGAAGAATGTTCCTTACATTGGTGATCAGTGGGAAGAATGTTCCTTACATTGGTGATCAGTGGGAAGAATGTTCCTTACATTGGTGATCAGTGAGAAGAATGTTCCTTACATTGGTGATCAGTGAGAAGAATGTTCCTTACATTGGTGATCAGTGAGAAGAATGTTCCTTACATTGGTGATCAGTGAGAAGAATGTTCCTTACATTGTTGATCAGTGGGAAGAATGTTCCTTACATTGGTGATCAGTGAGAAGAATGTTCCTTACATTGGTGATCAGTGAGAAGAATGTTCCTTACATTGGTGATCAGTGGGAAGAATGTTCCTTACATTGGTGATCAGTGAGAAGAATGTCCCTTACATTGGTGATCAGTGAGAAGAATGTTAGCTAAAAAGATCAATGGTATCAGTGAGAACTTATGTGAGAGGCAGACATTGCTCATTGCCCAAGGAACCCCTACCAACCTCTGGAGGAGCACTAGGGTTCTGTTGAACCCTGGTTGAGAAACTGGAGTCTAAATCTTTAACCCCAGCCCCAGGGCCATGCATGGGCACCCCTGGGCACTGGGCCCCATGATAATCTTGCATTACATCATATTTTCCAACTGTCCTGGATTTGCTGGGACAGTCACAGTCAGGCTTTTTAATAAGCTGTCATAGGATGGCTGTGTCCCAGAAACCAGTACTCTGCCCTCCTGACCTCCCCTGTACTGTATATTTCTGCCTCCCCCTGCACTCTGCCCTTTGAGTCGATTAGTCTTCAATTTATGGCATTTTTTTTCTCATTGTTTAAAAGTTGATTTTTTATTTTTTTTTATCAATTAACATTTTTTATTAGCTGTTTCAATAACGTTAACAATACATAGATGTAAAGGAGTCAGTGAAAGCAAGTGCAAACACAAAACAACGCGCAATCTGTAAACCGTTCGCATTCTGTAAACCGTTTGCGTTAGCGGTTCGTGATATGGTCCAACTTCTCTTAAAAGTTGATTTTATTGAAAGTACAAATCAATACATTTTTAAGTCTATCAACTATTTATACTTTTCATTCTTGTGAGTAGGCGTCCTTTCATCCAAATGTTAAAAAACAATGGCTGTTGTTCACAGATATTTTGAACATATTATAACATATTTATACAAAAATATTTTCTTCTCATAGCTAGAAACTTTTTAACCCACATCTCTACAAAACCAAATTGTATCTGTCATGTCATTTGTTTTAGACCTATGCATAGACCATGCGAATTTGGCAATTTCATCTAGAATAATGATCCGTTCCATTAAGCAAAGGAATGGAATCCCTATATAATTTATATTGGATATAGAGAACTATAGATCACAATAAGATGCATATATAAATATTAAAACATCGTTTCAGAGATTCTGGAGCTCATTCATCTGTCATGTTTAGCGATAAAATCTAAAAGTGGAAGGGGGCGACAGACATGGGGTTCATTTTCTAAAGGGATGAGCAATTTCTATTCCTTTAGTAAATCGGCCCCACCAACTAAAACTACCAAATAAAACTATGCCCCGACATATCCTTTCTCATCCTGGGTTCTGTGGTACCCTAGGGTTCCTGCAGAAGTTGTTCAGGGTTCCTTGAGCAATGATCTGTTTTTGCCTTTCAGATATGTTCCCCTTGACACCCATGATGTTTTTAGATATCTGTAAAGGAAACCTCCTTCCTACATAAGAGGCATTCTTCCCATTGCCCATTAGTGTAAAAGAGCAACCAAAGACCAACTTTTCTCAATCATGATTCTCAACCTAGAATTCCTCCAGAGGTTGTTAGGGGTTCCTTGAGCAGTTATCTGTTTTTGCTCTTTAGATACGTTATAACCACCATAGGTGTGTGCACAGCGTGTGCCGAGTGTGACTGGGCACACCCTAATTACCCCATTAGCATTATCACTCTGTGTGTCGCAGGGAGAAGATCGGAAAGATCTTCCTCTTACCGGCTCTGCCAAAAGAGAAGTGCTTACGACCTTCTCTTTCACTGTGCTGGCAGGGAGATCAATGTGCCGGGACCATATATATATATGTAGACAAACACACACAGTCACACGCACGTGTGTTTGAGCTTCAGGGTGCACACTCTAATGCAATAGGCTGCGCATACTTATGGCTACAACTGACACCAATGATCTTTTTAGATGAACCACCAATGTAAGGGGCATTCTTTCCACATACCACCAATGTAAGGGACATTCCTCTCGATGACCACCAATGTAAGAGGGATTTTCTTGCTGACCGCCAATCTAAGAGGCATTCTTCCCACTGGCCATTAATGTAAATGGGCCTTTCCCCCAATGATCATCAATGTAAAGTGGTCTTTCTCTTAGAACAAACTTACTCAACCAAGGTTGTGTGGTACCCTAAGGTTCCTCCAAATGTTGCTAGGGGTTCTTTGAGCAGTGAACTATTTCTGCCTTTCAGATACATTCCCACTGGCACTAATGTTCTTAAGGGGAGCATCCTTGCTCTCGATCACCAATGTAAAGGGCATTCTTCCCATTGACCATCAATGTACGGAGGGCCTTCTCCAAATAACTATCACTGGAGTTACTTTACTAAAGTCAAATAGACTATGAGGTGAATTACTAAAGGCAAAGACTGGGAACATTGCAAAGTGCAGTTGCACTCTGCAAGAGCAGTTGCTCCAGAGCTTAGTAAATGAGGAGAAGCTCTGCTGACTTCCACCATCCAATCATGTGCAAGCAAAAATGCTGTTTTTTCAAATTTCCTTGCACACAATTGGTGATTTTTTTGCAAAGTGAAGCTTTACATTAATTACTAAGCCCTGGAGCAACTGCACTTGAAAAGTGCACAGTTTATGTGCCTTTAGTAAATTAACCCTTGTATGTCTTGTATTGTTTTCCTACAATTCTAAGTAGTTTCTATGTACGGCATTCTTGTTGCACATTAATATTCTAGAGTGGTTTCTACTTCCTTGCTTTACTGCAAAGTGACCTAAAAGAGTCAAAGCAAAGCAAATTGTAAATGATAGAGGCTACTGGGAATTATGGTCACCTATGATCTCCAGCCATAAAAAGGGTTCTTTACCATAAGAGCTGTAAAAATGTGGAATTGTCTTCTACAGGAACTAGTTCTAGCCAACGGTGTAGATTGGTTTAGGATAACGTTGGATTCTTAGTTACACAGCTTTATATTTCATAGAAGAATGTTAATTAAGTGATGTTTCCATCTGACAATGGGGGTTCAGAAGGACGACAGATAGAGATATTTGTGGAAGGGGCATACAATAACGGCTAATCCAGCTAGAGACTTAGAGGACATCAACCCAATCAATTATGGTCAGAAGAAGAAAGATAGGTTTTAAAACAGCCTTTCTCAACCTTTTCAACACAGAGGAACCCTTGAAATAGTTCTCCGTCTCCGGTCTCAGGGAACCCCTGCAGAATTTTAGAAATCTACAACTCATGATACATTAGTGTGATGGTCAGTGGGAAGAATGGTCCTTACATTGTGTTCATTGGGAAGAGTAACCTCCTTACAGATAGCTAAAAAGATCAATGGTGTCAGTGGGAACTTATCTGAGACAGAAATTGCCCAATGCTGAAGGAACCCCTAGCAACCTTTGGAGGAACCCTAGGGTTCCATGGAACCCTGTTGAGAATGACTGTTTTAGAAGGATGCTAGGATGATAAGAGCACACTGGACTGGTTTGCAGTAGTGGCTTGCTCTGGATCAACTAAGCTTCCTCCCCCAGGCAACTAGTTTTAGCCAACTCGGTTGTTTTAGAAAAATGGTGGATATGTTCCTAAATGCAGACAATTTAACTAATATTAACATTGATAAGGGGAATATAAGATTACCCTTGGCAATGGTGACCAGCAAGGATTTTTTTTCCCCAGGCGGAGAAAATTTGAGAAAATTGGAGCATGCATTTAGGGCTTCTTTGCCTTCCTCTGGATTAACGATGGGTATAGAGTTCTGTCTACAGAGGTTTTCACGTTATTACCGTATTCTCTTTTTTTATTCTGGTTGAATTATATGGGCTTGTGTCCTTTTTAAGCATGTTTTTATTTAAGTGTATCTTTTTATTCATCTGGGTTATTGCTTAAATTCCAGAGGTATATTTGGATCAAAGAGCTGCGCTCTCTAAATTGTTTTGCAAAACTGTATAACTGTGTAATCATTTGACCTGACCTGCACAGAGCACTTAGGCGTCTCACACTTGGCGATTTGTAATTGCCGCAATTGTGATAAAAATCCCAAATTGTCGTAAAAAAGGCACGATGCACCCTTGGGTGCCATTCATTCTTAATGGCATACCAAATGAGGTGCAACTATCACACAACAAAATCGCACAGCAAACCCACCTTTTAAAAATCGCTCAAAGCTAGTCTCCAAAAAATGAGCAGTCGCTTTTTTTTATCTGACAAACGTGCAGAGGGCAGCCCATTGAAGTTCCCCCTATGTGCGACACGCGGGAATGTGTGTGAATTGCGCAAAAAAAAAAATCATGAGCCAGAACGCTCGTTCCTGCTACGTGAGATGTGAATGGTGCCTAACCAAAATCAACTACCGCACCAATGTCATCGTTCCAAATAAATAGATTTTCTAATTACAAAACTTCTCATGATAGTCTTGCAGACGTTACCATGTTGAAGGCTGCACAAAATGCATTAGCCTCTGTGTCTACTCTTGGACAATAATGATAATTTTAATAACAATAACTATGTATCTATATCAGTTCTGCAGTCTTCTAGTTATTTATTCATATAAACTTTTTCTGAAATATATAATCCCCCCCGCTGCATTGTTCTACGGAGCCACGCTACAGCGATAGAGTTCATCCAGTACAAATGAAGAGGATTTCTCAGATATGATAAATCCATCTAATTGTGTGATACCCGGGGAAAAGAGAGCCAATTATACAGAGTAGAATGTTTATTTTTCTCTAGTTCGAATTTTGCTGTCAAATAAAGGAAATGCTGAGATCTATCTATCTATCTATCTATCTATCTATCTATCTATCTATCTATCTATCTTTCTTTAGAAAAATGCAAACAGACATCCTGTTCTTAGGGTTAGGTCTTTCTTCTACAGTATCTCTTTCTTTCTTTCTTTCTCCCCTGTATATCTATCCACAATATCTTTCTTTCTTTCTTTCTTTCTTTCTTTCTTTCTTACTTTCTTTCTTTCTTTCTTCTCTGTCTATCTATTTATCTATCAAACTATTTTACGATTGTCAACAAATTTTTCTTTAAAAAATGCATACCAACATCCTGTTCTTAGGGTTAGGTCTTTCTTCTACAGTATCTCCTTTCTTTCTTTCTTTCTTTCTTTCTTTCTTTCTTTCTTTCTTTCCTTTCTTTCTTTCCTTCTTTCCTTTCTTTCTTTCTTTCTTTCTTTCTTTCTTTCTTTCTTTCTTTCTTTTCTTTCTTTTCTTTCTTTCTTTCTCCCCTGTATATATATATATATATATATATATATATATATATATATCCACAATATCTTTTTTTCTTTCTTTCTCTCTCTCTTTCTTTCTTCTCTGTCTATCTATTTATCTATCCAACTATTTTACGATTGTCAACAAATTTTTCATTAAAAAATGCATACCAACATCCTGTTCTTAGGGTTAGGTCTTTATTTCTTTCTTTCCAGCATATCTATCTATCTATCTATCTATCTATCTATCTATCTAGTTATTCTAGAAAAAACATAAATACAAAATGTTATTTATTTTTTTCTTCCTTATTTTTTCTTTCTATTTTTCTTTCTTTCTTTCTTTCTTTCTTTCTTTCTTTCTTTCTTTCTTTCTTTCTTTCTTTCTTTCTTTCTTTCTTTCTTTCTTTCTTTCTTCCTTTCTTTCTTTCTTTCTTTCTCTTTCTTTCTTTCTTTCTTTCTTTCTTTCTTTCTTCCTTTCTTTCTTTCTTTCTTTCTTATCTACATAGTTGTCTTTCTTTCTTTCTTTCTTTCTTTCTTTCTTATCTACATAATTGTTTTCTTTCCTTCTTTCTTTTCTGCATATATATCTATCTACAATATATTTCTCTTTATTTCTTTCTCTCTCTCTCTCTCTCTTTCTTTCCTTCTCTCGCTTTCTTTCTCTCCATCCTTCATCATCATTTAGAAAAATCATAAATACGGAATGCATTTTTCTTTCTCTCTCTCTCTCTCTCTCTCTTTCTTTCTTCTCTACACTATCTATCTATCTATCTATCTATCTATCTATCTATCTATCTATCTATCTATCTATCTATCTATCTATCTATCTATCTCTTTCCATAACTTTAATCACTCTTCTCACCCTTCCTCATTCTTTCTTCTTGAAGTCTAAAGTTTTCTCTAGTTATAATCCAGTGGAACACACACACACACACACACACACTCTGTCACTCACACACACAGACAGTACACATAAATACATGGCTCCAGTACACAGTGACAAGTCCCCTGACTGTAAAGTGTGATCTGGTGTGAATCTCTCAGTCTCCCCTTCCCCAGCTTGCTCAGAGTCTCTTGTATTGTCCTGCAGGCAGGGAACAGTCACAGACAGGTAACCCTGTGTCAGGTGGGGGGTCGGGGACATGGTGGGGGGTATTACCTGTATGGTGCAGGCTCTTCTCCTCTGCAGGCAGTTGGCTCCAGTAGTCAGGGACAGGCTGTGAGCAGTGGTGTCTATGCTCGCTCCTCTGTTCTATTCCAGCCTCCTGCCTCCCCCATTTATACCTCCCCTGGCCCAATGATGGAGCTGCCTGTGATGTAATTTGGGGTACGTCTTCATATTTCTCCTCTATATGTTTGATGTCAGAAAAGCAGACTCTAAATAAATCCACATTAACCTCTTCTGCTCCAGAATATATATTTGGTCACCAGGAAATCTGAACTGAGTTTATTGCTTAAAAAAATGACGCAACCCAACGCCAGAGCTAATAAAGGGCTCATAAGAGTAATATTGAACATTGGGAACACAGGGTTCTATTACTGCCTCGCCTAATAAAATCTCTGTCATATTGCAGAGGAGACCCTCGCCCCGTACTAAATTATATCTTCCTCTTCTCTTGGAGGATTATTTAATGAGGCAAAGCAATGAACAATGAAGAAAGGCAAAAATGACATAACTCATAATAACCAATCAGATTTCAGTTTACCAAATTCAGATCAATGAAGAATGACTTCTGCTTGAATGCTGCGAGATATACTGCTTTTCCCACCTCGGTTTCTATGTTTTTAAAACCATTAACAATATGTATCTCTCAATGAAGTTTGTTAAAGGAAATCTAAACCCAAGAACAAAAATGTAACAGGTTGTGGTGGCTGCATCAGTTTCCTTTTTTTCCCCCCTTTATTTTCACATGGTGTCCCTGCCAGTAACGCATTTCCTGTCCTAGGGTGACCACACTCCCCGTACTGTATCAATGCAGAAGTAGTGTTGTCACCTTGGGCAGGGCTACAGACAGTAGGGTTGCCATTTTTTCTTCAAGTCAAACCCGAACACTTTAGCGGCGCACAGCAATTTGTTTTTTTACATATATTTTGCTATTAAATAACATTTCTAATCATATGAAGTTAATAACAAGGGCCCCCTTTTACATCTGAACTCGCAGAGTTCCCTTTCACTATAAGGGGGACTCTGCAGACTCTAATGTAAGGGAGAACTCTGGGGAGTAAGGCATGCTCTGGGAACCATGATTTAAGGGGTAACACAAGGAACTCTGATGTATGGAGAGGACTCTGATGTAGAAACACTGTGACCTCTGGTGTAAATGGGAACTCTGATGTAAGGGGTGACCTGAGAACCCTGACACTCTCAGCTTAGACAACTGCATGCAGCAACCCTGCTGGGAGGCCATAGCCCAGTCCAAATAATGTGTCCCGGTTTCAGGCAGTCTGAAACCCGGACACATGATTCCAAACCCGAACTGTCCGGGTGAATCCTGGACAGGTGGCAACCCTAGGCTACAGAATACCCCCTCTCACCTCATCTCCATAACATGGGTGAGATGTTTTGTAGTTTACAAAGACAACATGGAATTGATAAGATTGCTGAATTAACCCTCTGCACCCTGCTAAACACACTTACATACTTCTAGCAAACCGGAATATTTGGTTCACACATACAGTGTATTATAATACCTGTTCATGCTTGCAAACTGCATGCAAGTAATCTTGGACAATTCTTAGTTCTAACTGATAAGAGGGCAGCACAGGACGTTATAAGCTCACAAGAATTCTGGCAGGATCAACAGTTTTTTCTTATTTTATTTTTTTGCACTTGTTAAACTGATATAACAAACACATATAAGGGTATATTTGACAGACCAAAAAGGAGCAAATACATTATTTTGTTTATGTACACTTTAAAGTGCTTGTAAACTTTACAAGCACTTTAAACTACAGGCAAGCCTATAATTAGGCTTGCCTGTAGCTGCACTGGATATCTCCTAAACCTGCGCGGTGTGGGAGATATCCCTGTATTTGTATGTGCCGACGTCATGCGGCACATGCACACTTAAGCCAACTGAAGCAATGGCAGCACGTGCCGTTGCTTCAGTCGTACTGTGCCGTTCGCGGCGGCTCCCGCGCGCATGCGTGGAAGTGATGTAATCGCGGCTCCAGCCAATCACAGCGCTGGAGCCGTGATACACAGGAGCAAGCTTCGGGCGACATGTCGGCGGCCTGAGAGGGAGACGAGGATGGTTGCGGGGGATTCATTCTCGGGTAAGTAATTCATAATCAGCTAGTATGCTATGCATACTAGCTCATTATGCCTTTATCTTGCAGGGTGTGTTTTTATTTATTTTTTTGCAGGAGGGTTTACTTCCTCTTTAATATTCAACCTTGTGCCATTAAATTGCAAACAAAGGAATTAGGAATGGAGGATTGTAAAATATGTTCATACAGCACCAACCTGTGCTATGTAAGTGAGCTCTCTAGTTTCCATCAGCTGTCGGGTGCATGCCGCCGCCATTGCGTGAGGTCCCGATCCTCTCTCCTACTGGCCCGGCGACAGGGAGAGGAGGAGGAGGAGGGAGTGATGTCGCGGGCCGTGGCTGAGGCTCCCGGAAGTACGAACAGGATACCTGTCAGCCGGCTGCACACGTCCTTAACAACCATGAGTCATCATCGGTCAGCGGGCTTCCCCACTGACAGATTCATGTAAAGAAAAAAATTTCCGGCAATATAAAAATGCGTAGGGTTTAGGGGGAGCCCCACCAAAAAAACAAAACAAAAAAAAACAGCGTGGGGGCCCCCCTGCAAAATCCATACCAGACCCTTATCCGAGCATGCAGCCTGGCAGGTCAGGAAAAGGGGGAGGGGGGATGAGCGAGTGCCCCTCCTCCTCCTGAACCATACCAGGCCACATGCCCTCAACATAGGGGGTGCGTGCTTTGGGGCAGGGGTGCCTCTTCTCCCCCCCACCCCAAAGCACCTTGTCTCCATGTTCATGGGGACAGGAGCCTCTTCCCGACAACCCTGGGCTGTGGTTGTCGGAGTTTGCGGATGGGGGGCTTATCAGAATATGGAAGCCCCCTTTAATAAGGGGGCCCCCAGATCCTGGCCCAACCATGTGAATGGGTACGGGTACATTGCACCCGTACCCATTCACCAAAAAAAGTGTCAAAAAGTAATAACCACGGGAAACTGTTTTTGACAAATCCTTTACTAAAAAAGAAAAAACAAATTAGTGTCCCTCGATGTAAATCCATCGTCAATCATGACGCCGGCCGGACCCAAAAAATAGTTTAAAAAAAAGCTCCGCCTCCTTGCCGCCTGCTCGCTCCGAGCTTCGACAAGTTCTTATATAGGCAAGGGGCGGTGCCACCGGGGCTATGTCACTCGGTGGCACCGCCCATGTCTGACATCACATGGGGCCGGTGCCACCAGGTGACGTAGCCAGGTGGCCCCGCCCCTTGTCTATAAAAGAACTGTCAAAGCGCACAACGGGCAGAGGATGGGTAGTCTCCCAGGAGGCGGAGTGTTTTTTTTGTTTTGTTTTTTATATTTTTTTGTGTTCAGCAGACATCGTGATGGATGATGGATTTACATCGAGGGACACTATTTTTTTATTTTTTGTTTTTTTAATAAAGAATTTGTCAACAACTGTTTCCTGCGGTCCTCAATGGCATGGCACTGTACAGCAACACAACACATCGCACTGCTGTACATTGCTGTGTATGTATGTTTTGTACACTTCAAATAAAGTTTGCACAAAAAAAAATGAAGCCATGTAATGCTTTGAATCTTGCACCACACTGCCCCCTATCGCAGCCGGCAACGGAGACCTGCCGGAATGGTGAATCGATCCAGCAGTTTGAATTCAACCCTTAGGAGCCCTAACAAATGATAACCTTCATGATAAGCTTAAACGCTTAAGGACCGCCCCACGTACATATACTTAAATGCAAAATCACGTACCTGTAAGTGATTCCTCTCACCGGCTCTGTTGGCACACAAACCGCGATGGCCCGCCAGGACCCACCGAGCGTTCACAAGAGAGGCAGAACGGGGATCTGCCTATGTAAACAAGGCAGATGGCCGTTCTGCCAGAGAGAAAAATGGAGATCTTGTGTTTCTGCTAAGCAGAAACACAGATCCCAGTTTTCCTACAGCCACAGCATTCCCCCTAGAGTTAGATTTATAAGGAGGAAAAGAGCAAACAGTGGGACTTTATATGAAGCACTCAGCAGAAAATAGAGAAGTCAAGTGACTGGGAAGTTATGTTTATTTATATAGTATATATAATATATAATACACGCATAGATGGCAACTGATACATCTGTATATACAATATAATCATGGTATAATTAGAGTCTAAATGGCCTGAATGCCCCTTCCCAGGTTCCTTGCAAAACAGAAAAAGGGAGGGTAACAAAAGAATGTAGAATAGCAAAATAGCTGTGTAAGTAATTCTGAGCATTGGTTACCTCATAAGGAATCTTGTTGATCCATGATTGAAGGAGTAGTAAAAATAGATGACTCGACGCATTTCGCGGCCTTATCAGGAGCATAAGGCCATGAAATAAATCTAAGAATAGAGAACATATATATCTCGATAGTCTCAGAGATTGTAATTTGGGCATATAAATGGATATGAAAAAATGTTTAAATAATAAAATGGAAAATGGAAATTTCCTGATGAAGGAGAGTGACTTCTATCAGAAACCCAGGTAAGCGGTTCCGATGCTTCCATGCCTGTGCATGCGCGCACTTTCTTTTTGACCCGCAAACTTACTGGCCACCAATAAATGACACCCCAACAACCTGCACATCCAGTTCTGTGCTGGTACAACTAGAAATGCCTGGATCAATCTGCAGCAGCTGGAAGAGGCTCTTGGAAAAGACTAAGAAATTGCAAAAATGGACTTTGTAGGCACACACATAAGATAAAAAAAAATGAGATTTTAATTGGATAGAGTTAAAAAGGTAATGTATAAAGCATAAAAAGAACACACATCATACTAATAATGACAAAAAAGAGGCTCTTGTTTAATCCCACTTGTTATATTTAGAGGTATAAAAAAAAAAAAAAAAGATAACAGAGTTTTTCATCCTGTGAAGCTGTAGGTACATTAGTGCTGTGGGAATGGGTCCAAAAACAAATGGTTATTATGAGGCTATTTTCTGTTCAGTTCATCATAAAGCGAATCAGAATAAAATACTGCAATATGGCCACTAGATGGAGCTGATCATTCTAGGAAATAAAATCTTGTTGTTTCTATGATCATCAGCTCCATCTAGTGGCCATAATGCAGTATTTTTCCTAATTCACTCATCTGTATGAAGAATAACATCGGACCTGAAGGAAAAATAGCCCAATAGCATTTGTTTTTGCTCCCAGTCGCACAGAACGACGTGTGCATGCGGTTTCACGTGATTATTAGCCCTGGGAGTTTTATATACACTCCTTGGGAGAAACTTCAAAATCTCTTCTATTGCCTGCAAAACTGAGAACTGGAATGGAGTTTTCTGCTTTGCTAATTAATCAATAAGATTTTAGAGAAGGGAAGTAGTATCTTGCAACAGAATTTTGGATCCTCTTGCACACAGGGGGTTTTGGATATGGGCTCAGTTCACTATGCTATAATGCAGGTCTAGGCAACCTTAAAGAGAAGGAGGTCTACCTGACCAATATGGCGGCAGTCAAAGATCACCGGGCACCAGTGGTGGCTGGTGCTAATTTTTTTGGGGCGGCGGCAAACAATCCACCTGTTGCCACTGCCCCCCCTCCCCCCGGTCGGTGTGTTGGTCGGGTCACAGGCACCTGCCCGCCCCCCCACAGTCAGCACCCAGCCCCGCACTTCCCCCCATCTAGAGGTCGGGGAGCTGTGCTTCCTCCAGGCGGCGGGCGGTGGCTTCATTCTGCGTCTCCTTCTCCTCAGCTTCACAGAACCTTCCCCTGCGTTTCCTCCCTCTTCCTCCTTGGCGGCCAATAGGATTGCTTCTGCTCTTGGCCAATCAGGTGACGGGTCTCAGGACCCGCTTCCTAATTGACCGGGAGGAGAATCAGGAAGAAAATAGCGAATATAAATTTTGCTATTGTCACACAACTGGGGGGGGGGGGGGGCTCAGGACGCATTTCTCTGCCCCCCAGTCAACACCCAGCCCTGCCCTTACCCCATCTAGGTTGCGGGCTTCACTTCCTCCAGACAGCGGGCATGCGGCTTCACCCTGCATCTCCTCCTCCTCGGCTTCACAGAGGCTTCCCCTGCGTCTCCTCCCTCCTCCTCCTTGGCGGCCGATAGGATTGCTTCTTCCCTCGGCCAAACAGGTGACAGGTCTCAGGACCCACTTCCTAATTGGTCGGGAGGAGAATCAGGAAGACAATAGCAAATATTAATTTTGCTATTGTCACACAACTGGGGGCGGGGTCTCAGGTTGCAGTGCTCTGCGCCCGAGCCTACCCTTTTTTAGAGCCCATTGGAATCCATGTGTCCGACGCCCCGTTTGTAGATTAGGGGCCTGGGCATGGATTAGGGGGCAGTGCCCCTGCACCCCATATGGAAGGGCTGCCACTGCTGGGCACAGTGCACAGCTCCCAACTGTCCCTGATTTGGAGCAATGTCCCTCTGTCCCTCTTTCCTCCTCATTTGTCTCCCATTTTGGTCTGATCTATATAGTTGTATATAAAATGCACTTTTTATCTTCCAGAAAGTGTTTCCCAGAGCTAAACCTTTCATCCAATTTTTAGATTGCTGCATTTGTAAATTTCAAAACCCAGTAGAAAAGGAATAGTATTGGTAAAAAAAAAAAAAAAAAGCACTTGGGGGTTTAACTAATCATTTTTTTGTAGAATTCTCCTTTTAAATGGGCGTGGCAGGGGTGTGTGTCCTATGCCTATATACTTTTGGTAATAGGTGTCCACGCACGGGAGCCGCCACACGCCGCCGCGCTCAGTGCGCCTGCATGCTGCTGTCTGCGGCGCATGCGCCATAGACAGCGGTGCCTGTCTTTCGGCAAATATCTCCTAAACCGTGAAGGTTTAGGAGATATTTCTTGGACCTACAGGTAAACCTTAATCTAGGCTTACCTGTAGGTCAAAGTGTGTTGTAAGGGTTTACAACCACTTTAACTACAGGGTGGTTTTACCATCCCCCAAACTGCCAATGTAAATGAACCCTTACTGTTCTGAGCCCCCTATAAGGCTGCTTTCACGCTGATGTGCTGCGGTTTACCTGCACCGTGAGGGCAGCGCAGTGAGACTTTCCTGGGTTAGCTGCGCTTTGCCATAGACTTCTATTATATCCTGCAGGTGTGGTGAACGTTCTGAAAGCGCATCAAAACTCCTGCATTCAGAAAGTGCACCAAACCCGTAAGACAGTGGTGACCCGTCCATACCGGGCCAAGGGGCGCCGCCCCCCCCTAATCCAATTATCATTGTTAATACTTTTATTATTCATTTTCACTACAAGTACAATATTTCTACTTATATTTATTATGTATTTCTCTAGTATTATATTTCTTTTTATTCATCACTATATTTTATACACTTATTTTATTTTTATATTATTTATTTTATATAGTATATCATTTTTTTTTTATTTCACACATTATTATATACTGTATATATACATTATTTATGCTATATAGTATATATTATATCATTTTTCTTGTTATTTTTATTATATTCCATATATTACAAATTGCATTGTTAACATCATGTTTACCGATATCATTTCCTTTGTTACCCCAAATCTTGCTAATATTTTAATGATTAAAATTGCTAATGATATTTCATCAATACTGCTGATAATGGTAATTATCAATGATTTTCACCATATTACCACCATCATTCCATAGCCTTACTATATTTATAACGCCCTCTCCCCAGTTTTTGATCTTGATATTTATCATTATTATGTATATTATTATTTTTTGTCTGTTAAAGAGGAACTGCAGTCTGCTCACATAATTTGGAATAAAAAACATCTTTGCCATTCTGAAGCCTCCCTCCAAACACTTTGCATATTATTTTATATATACTGTGATCCTGTATTTGCCAAATATGCTACATAAATCTCCCTCCACTGAGTCTGGCTGCAACCATTTTAACTGTGGGCAGCTGAAGCTGCTGCCTGTTCACTTCCTGGATTTACACAGGGGCACACCTCCAGCTCTGCAGCTCTCGTTGGCCCTCTTATGACTCAGCCTCCCTCCCTTCCTTGCAAACTCTCAAAAAAGAGCGAGAGAGAGAAAGCTGTGTATGTGTCAGGGCTGGGTTCAGCCCTTCCTTCTCTGAGCTGGCTGCTCAGCTGTTGGCTAATTGCCAGCTCCTATCTCTCCACAGTTACTCAGCTGTTGATGATATCCTGCTCATCAGTCCTGCCTACTTAAGCCGTCCAGCCCAGAGGAGCTCTGCCTTTGCTAGGGTTGCCACCTTTTCTGCAAGCCAATCCCGAACATTCTTGTACCCATACAATATGCTTACAATGCTGAGCTACAAGTAAGTCTCTCACAGACATGCCTAAACCTCAGAACAATAATTAAAAAATAAAACTCTTCCAATACATATGATTTGTGGACTGAATGCAAAAAACTGATTCCTCTTATCACACAAATTAGGTACATGGAGGAATTTCCTCCCTCCATAGGGGGAGGGGGCCAGAGGATCTGGCCATTTCTGATCTATGCTCTGTGTGACAAAATCGACAGATCGCCAGACTCTATGGAGGGGCAGAGATCCCGCTGACTTGGAGGGAATGGGGGTAGTAAAGTGTTCCTCCTGCCTGGGACATAGCCACAGTTCAGTGTGAATAAATGCGTCCGGGTTTCATGCAGTCTGAAACCCGGACACATGGTCCAAAACCTGGACTGTCCGGTTGAATCCTGGACAGGTGGCAACCCTAGCCTTCGCCTTGGTCAACATCACAGAAACTATCTCCTACGATCCCTTATTTTGCTTCACAGTTCTTTATTTAAAATTGAAGTTTTTTTTGCTTGAAACTTCCCTCTTAAAGGGAAGATGCGTGTTATACGCCAATAAATACGGTATATCCAAATAACACGCCCGAGCTCATCTCTTCACCACACACAGCCACAAAGGCAAGAGAATTCTTGTTGGGCCGGGTATTAGCGTCGGCCATCGCGCACGTTCACTTCATCAAATCTGGCCCTCTTTGAAAAAAGTTAGGACACCCCTGCTTTACTACATTGTGTGGAAGGAAAGTCAGACCCATCCCACACACACACACAAACACACAGACAATATGAAGCTTTAATAACCCACAGCGACACTAGGGGGACTCCCAGGCATGAGGATTCATAGCGGGAGAGAGCGGGCACGGCCCCCCATCTGCGATTCAATATACAGGCATTTCACTAATGATATTCCAGCCAGATAGAAAATTCCGCAAATCTGGTTTCTGTGCATCAAACTTTATTTGTAGTAATGAGGCGGTGTCCATCTCCGGAGAGCTCGCCGAGCAGGAACGCGAATGCTTCTCAATTTGTAGGAGCGCGGCGAGGTTTTGTGCTCTCATTGTTGGAGGGCTCTCTGCGAGGATCTGTAGAATATTCATAAACAGGAGGAGAATCCTTGGAGGACTCAACATCCTCCTGAATTTCTGATTGTTTTATTGCGAGGTCTCATAAGAGGCTGCGCAGTGCACTCATTTGTGATTGGCTCTATATTTATTTAAAAAAAAAAAAACTGAAAAAAAACGCAAAGAGGAAGTGGTGATTGGCTGAAATTTGATCCCCCCCCCCCCCACCCTGGGGTGTAAACAATAAAAAAATGGAAATTACCTCGCTAAAATAAAACAAAAAAAAAAACAAAAAAAAAAAAACACAATAACTACAATAAAATAAAGCAGCTGCTAAAACCGTGAGATACACACATTTACAGATAATAAATTCAATGTAGCAGCGCTAAAAATTAAAAAAAAAAAAATGTAGCAGTGCTATAAAAATAAAAACAAATAAAATAACACAAAAATATATATTGGCTAATCCAAACAGTGAATGTATGTGAATTACAACCAGTGTTAATGTTGGCCGCAAATTTCGATTTAGTTTTAGTCGTATGCCCCATACACACAGTCGGACATTCCGACCACAAAATCCGTCAGATTTTTTCTGTAGGATTTTGGGCGAAACTTGTCTTGCATACACACAGTCGCACAAAGTTGTCGGAAAATCCGATCATTCGGAACGAGGTGACGCACAAAACATACGACGGGACTACGTAGAGGCCAGTAGCCAATAGCTTTCGTCTCCAAATTTTTTTCTGAGCATGCACGCCACTTTGTGCGTCGGAATTCTCTACACACGATCGGAAAAAGTCCGATCGGATTATGTTGTCGGAAAATTTTAGATCCAGCTCTCAAACTTTTTCCGTCGGAAATTCCGACGGAAAAAAGTCCGATGGAGCCCACACACGATCGGATTTTCCGACAACATAATCCGATCGGACTTTTTTCGTTGGAATTTCCGACCGTGTGTGTATGGGGCATTAGTCTTATGCCCCATTCACACGATCGGAATTTTGTCTGGAAAAAGCTCTGATGGTTTTCCCAACGGAATTCCGACGGGATTTCGCTCAAGCTGTCTTGCCTACACACGGTCACACCAAATGAATGCGGTGACGTACAACACGTACGACGGGACTAGAAAAAGGAAGTTCAATAGCCAGTAGCCAATAGCCTCCGTCTCGTAGTTGAATCTGAGCATGCGTGAGTTTTTGCATGTCGGAATTGCAAACACACAATCGGAAATTTCCAATAGAAACTTTTTCCGTTGGGCAAAAATTGAGAAC
Organism: Lithobates pipiens; assembly: GCF_037356315.1. Lineage (NCBI taxonomy): Eukaryota > Metazoa > Chordata > Amphibia > Anura > Ranidae > Lithobates > Lithobates pipiens. The sequence goes on from NW_027507785.1 coordinate 51,298,548, forward strand.
CTGCTCTCAATCTTTTGCTGGCGAAAATGTGTCCAGCAAAGTGATGAAGCTTACACACGGTTGCATTTTCCGCAGAAAAGCTCTCACCTGTCTTTTGCTGGCCGAAATTCCGACCGCGTGTACGCGGCATAAGGGCCAAAATGGCATTTTAGTTTTAGTCCCATTTTAGTTTTAGTTTTATTTGTATTTAGTCGACTAAATCTCCAGTACATTTTAGTCAACTAAATGTCCTACGTTTTAGTCAACTAAAATCTCCAGTACATTTTAGTCGACTAAATCTAATTTAAGTCGTCTAAAATCGAATGGGTGTAATTAAATTGTAATGCATTAGTTAACATTTTTCTACAATTTCCGCTCATGGGAGTGAAAAATCTCATATGTTATTATTTTTGGGTTAGAGGTATGAACATGCACTACAGACCAACGTTAATTTTGAAGTCAAATTTCAATTTAGTTTTAGTCTTAGTCTTTTGACCAAAATGCCATTTTAGTTATAGTCCCATTTTAGTTTTTGGACTAAAATGGCATTTTAGTTTTAGTCGTATTTTAGTCATCTCAATTGTTTTAGTTTTAGTCGTATTTTAGTCATCTCAGTTGTGTTCGTTTTAGTCGTATTTTAGCCGACTAAAATAGTATTAATTTAGTCTACTAAAAATTTTTTTTCAGATGTAATAGAGCAGGGATATGCAATTAGCGGACCTCCAGCTCTTGCAAAACTACAAGTCCCATCATGCCTCTGCCTCTGGGTGTCATGCTTGTGGCTGTCAGAGTCTTGCAATACCTCATGGGACTTGTAGTTCTGCAACAGCTGGAGGTCCACTTATTGCATATCCCTGGAATCCAGATATGTTATAAGAGCTGGTAACATTTAAGAATAGACAATGATAGGAGGTGCTTCCCCCTTCATTTGATCTCCAAGTTGTGGACGGCCCTCTCCTGGTCCTGCATAGTACATGATGACATCAGAATGTGACCAATGGACAAAGGGCTGAAGAAATGCAGCTCGGAGGGACCATTTGCAAGGAGAAAAGGAGCCTGTGTAATCCAAACTATCCTACAGGTTGAAAGAAAAGCAGTTCGCCTATTTTCTAGAACTGTCCCCTGCAGCACCTTTTCTTCACCACAAGATGTCACCTTCAACCCTTAAAACTAAGAACATCGGGTGAGTGCAGAGCATCACCTTGCCAGTCGGCATTCACAGCATATCGATGCAGAGAGCAGCACTGACCTTTCATAATTATCAATCAGCCGCTGCACCTGCAGGGTTCTAATGAGGAAAGTGGCAGGGTCAGCATCCCTTTAGACGTGATTTCCCTTTGGGAGTATCTCACCAAAAATGACATTTTTGTTGCAGGTGATGCCCAAAATCTGACTTGTATCTTAGTGCAGACCTCTGGGAAAATCATTGAACCAATCACAGAAACAGGAAAAGACATTTCTGGGGGACGTTCTATATGCCATCCGTGTACAGAACGCCTCCAGGTTGCCATATTGTATTTTACAGAAAATGACAGCACTGCAGATTAAAAAGGAAAGGTCATTTTTAAGAACATTAAACTACAACACGACTTGTGTAGCAATTGTACACATTATATTAGTTTTTTTTATTTGCTAATTTATTTTCCGACAAAAGTGGAGTTACCCTTTAAATACATTTACACAAAATGTATAAATAAATAGATTTAAAACATAATAAATACATTTAATAAATGTAATCATTGAATAGATTTCATTTAAACAAATTTTAAAAATATAAAATAATGACTACATTTTAATAAACGTATGAATAATAAATAAATGTAATACATTTAATAATTTGATACATTTATTAAAAAAATGTAACAAATAAAAAATGTAATTTAAAAAAAGGCTTTAAAGCGGGAGTCCACCGGGACTCCGCGTTTTTTTTTTTTTTTTTAAAAGCCAGCAGCTACAAATACTGCAGCTGCTGACTTTTAAAATAGTGACACTTACCTGTCCAGCGCGCCCGCGATGTCGGCACCCGAAGCCGATCGCTAGGTCGTCTCTCGGGTGCTGCCGCCGCCATCTTGGGTATGGGAATCAGGAAATGGAGCCTTTCGGCTTCATTTCCCGGTTCCCTACTGCGCATGTGCGAATTGCGCTGCGCAATAAGGACGCTCCCCGCTGCCTCTGGGAGCTGTGTGTTTCCCAGCAGGCAGCGGGGCACTTGCGGGAAGGGGCGGGCACTTGCGGAAAGGGGCGTAAGTTACGCCCCTTTCCGCAGAGAGCTGCCCCGGAAGTGGGTGCAGTTACCTGGATTATCCAGGTAACTGCACCCCCCTCCCCCCTGAAAGGTGCCGATTGTGGCACCGGAGGGGGGGAGGGTTCCGATGAGCGGAAGGTCCATTTTAGGGTGGACCTCCGCTTTAACATTACAGTAATCTTCATTTTTTTTTTTCAGAATGTGGGAAAAATGGGGATGTGGGTTCAGAATGTGGGAAAAATGGGGATGTGGGTTCAGAATGTGGGAAAAATGGGGATGTGGGTTCAGAATGTGGGAAAAATGGGGATGTGGGTTCAGAATGTGGGAAAAATGGGGATGTGGGTTCAGGATGTGGGAAAATGGCAGCCGGGATGCAGGGCCCAGTCTCTTCTTCAGTCCCACAAAAGTGGAGTTACCCTTTAAATAAAAAAAAATGATAAACACATTTAATAATTTTGTGCATAATAAATATATTTAGTAAATGTAATCATTTAATACATTTCATTAAAAAAAAAAAGTTAAAACATGAATACATTTTAATAAATGTATGACTAATAAATAAATGTAATACATTTAATATTTTTTTTTTAATGTAACAAATAAGAATTGTAATAATAAAAAAAAGGCTGTAGTTGTGCTTTAACATTACAGTAATCGTTTTTTTTTTCAGAAGTTTGAGATGTGGGAAAATGGCACCCGGGACCCGACATCCAGTCACTTTTTCATTATGTGTTTTACAGACATTTGACTCCCCCCCCCCTCTAAATGCCCCTCTATGTGAGCCTATAGGGGTGATTTACTAAAACTGGAGGGTGCAAAATCTGGTGCAGGTCTGCATAGAAATCAATCACCTTCCAGGTTTTACTGTCAAAGCCAGGCCCAGACTAGCCACAGGGCACAACGGGCATTTGCCCAGTGTGCCCGGGGCGCATGTGCTGACTGCTGACAGTAGTGGCCTGTTGGTGACCACGCCACGCAGTGGGAGGTAGGCAGTGGCCGTGGTCCAGACAGGGCTGACGCAGTTGCCGCTCGCCTGTGTCTCCGCTCCCGGTACAGGATGAAGATCTGTATCCTCTACAGCAACTGCACAATGCGCTGGATTCAGGCAAAACAAGCCGAGCGCCGAGCTGCACCCGAAAAGGTAACTGAACTCAGTTAACTCCTTGCTTGCCAAATGGTCAACGGGACACCCAGACACGATCACTTAACTCCCTCTATGCCAACTGTTTAGCGGGGACACAGGCACAACACAAGCTTGGGCACCTTGACAGCCAAGCGGGGACACAGTCAGGAGTCATCATTATTAACAGTGGGCATACACGGGGGATACAGGTTTTCACAGTGGCTATAGCATGAATATTGGGGAAGGGGGGAGTTGGGGGTCTGTCAGTGAAGGGAGGGGTGGTATTTAGGGGGGTGAGGATATGTTAGTGGAGGAAGGGGGTGGTAGTTCGTGGGCAGTACCGGGTTATCCAACTCCCAGGGCAAGGATCCAGAATGGGTGTACCACCATTCATCCATTCTTTATCCCCTTGCTTTACTGTGCCCGGGGGAAACTTGGGGGTCTTGCAGTAGGGGTTGGGGGTCGACAGTTGAGTGGTGAAAGTCTGGGAGTGGGGGACGATGATTGGGGAAGGGAGTCTGTCAGTGTAGGGAGGAGGTGGTAGTTGGTGGGGGGGGTGGAATGGCAGTAGTTGTGGGGGTTGGGTGGTGGAGGTCTGGGAGTGGTGGGCGATGGTTGGGGGAGGGAGTCTGTCAGTGGGGGGAGGGAGTGGTAGGTAGTGTGATGGGTCGATTGGCAGTAGTTACGGGGTTGGGGGTCTGTCAGTAGGGGTTGGAGGTCGGTGGTTGGGAGGGGAAGGTCTGTGAGTAGGAGGCTGTGGCTGGGGGAAGAAGTCTGTCAGTGGAGAGAGGGAGTGGTAGTTGGTGGGTGGAATGGCAGTAGTTGTGGAGGTTGGGGGTCAGTAGTTGGGTGGTGAAAGTCTGGGAGTGGGGGGCGGTGGTTGGGGGAGGGAGTCTGTCAGTGGAGGGAGGGGGTGGTAGTTGGTGGGATGGGTGGAATGGCAGCAGTTGTGGGGGTTGGGGGTTCTGTCAGTAGGGGGTCGGTAGTTGGGTGGTGAAGGTTTGGGAGTGGGGGGGGCGGTGGTTGGGGGACACAGTCTGTCAGTGGTGGGTGGGATGGTAGTTGGTGGGATGGGTGAAATGGCAGCAGCTGTGGGGGTTGGGGGTTCTGTCAGTAGGGGTGGGGGATCGGTAGTTGGCTGGTGAAGGTTTGGGAGTGGGGGGGGGGCGGTGGTTGGGGGAGGCAGTCTGTCAGTGGTGGGTGGGGTGATAGTTGGTGGGATGGGTGGAAGGGCAGCAGTTCTGGGAGTTGGGGGGTCTGTCAGTAGGGGTAGGGGGTCGGTAGTTGGGTGGTGAAGGTCTGGGAGTGGGGGACGGTGGTTGGGGGGGCAGTCTGTCAGTGGAGGGAGGGGGTGGTAGTTGGTGGGATGGGTGGAATGGCAGCAGTTGTGGGGGTTCTGTCAGTAGGGGGTCGGTAGTTGGGTGGTGAAAGTCTGGGAGTGGGGGGGGCGGTGGTTGGGGGGGCAGTCTGTCAGTGGTGGGTGGGGTGGTAGTTGGTGGGATGGGTGGAAGGGCAGCAGTTCTGGGAGTTGGGGGGTCTGTCAGTAGGGGTAGGGGGTCGGTAGTTGGGTGGTGAAGGTCTGGGAGTGGGGGACGGTGGTTGGGGGGGCAGTCTGTCATTGGTGGGTGGGGTGATAGTTGGTGGGATGGGTGAAAGGGCAGTAGTTGTGGGGGTTGGGGGTCTGTCAGTCGGGGTTGGGGGTCGGTAGTTGAGTGGTGAAGGTCTGTGAGTGGGGAGGGCGGTGGTTAGGGGAGGCAGTCTGTCATTGGTGGGTGGGGTGATAGTTGGTGGGAATGGGTGGAAGGGCAGCAGTTGTGGGGGTTGGGGGTCTGTCAGTAGGGGTTGGGGGTTGGTAGTTTGGTGGTGAAGGTCTGTGAATGGGGGGGCGGTGGTTGGGGGAGGGAGTCTGGAGGAATTTTTGGTCCCAGTCCAGGCCTGATCAAAGCTTAATTAAACAAGCTGAAGTCACGTTTAGCACTTGAGCATCACTTGATTTCAATGGCCAGAATATATTAATATTCTAGCCAATGAAAGAAATAAAAAGCCCAAACACTTGACGCGCCTAAACGTGTTTGCAAAACTGCGGCATAGGTGCAATTTTGAACCTGCTTTTTTCCTGCAAACGTTTACGAAAGCCCCCCCCCCCCGTGTACATGAAGCCTATCGGCCAATTCTGCTCCTCTGCGGATGTCTGTGTAGGACTTTTAGACCCCGTCCATCTTGTGCACCAGACGATTTGCATTCCTGCGGCGAAGGCGATCGGCTGAATGAACACAGACCGCCCAGGGAATGAATGCAAACTACGTCTTACTGTGCGAGCGAACTAATCCACAAAGGCGCGGACCCTTCATCTGCCGCCGCCGGCTGCTGATTGCAGATGGAATTACCTTGTGAGATTGATCCTGATTCTCATTTATGTATCCAGGGACTGCGCGCTGCGCCGGCCATCCCTCGACTTATTTATTTATTTTTTGTTTACCAACAACTAACCGGGAAAATTTACAAACAGCAAAAAAATAAGTATTGAAACCAATCGTGAAGCCTCTATAGTGGCGTATTACAGGCTGAGAAATACTTCGGGTTAAAGCTTCACAATGCAGCACCTATGGCTCAAGTATTGATGTTCTTACTATGGTATATGAAATTTATTAACAAATTTAAACAGACTAAAGTCAAAACTTTTTTTTTCCCCTCCATCTACTATAACATTGTATCTAATCTGGTACTTCCGGGTCTGGGGCATGCACCTCCGGCAACCTGCTCCAGCTGTGATTGGACACAGCAGGATCTGATCCAATCGGTGGGTCTGGCGGACGCGATGTCCGCTGGGACCCACCAATCGTTCGGGATATAGGCAAAACAGTGGTCTGCCTATGTAAACAAGGCAGACCGCCGTTCTGTGACAAGGGAAGGTAGTGATCCTGTCTGCTAAGCAGGAACACAGATCTCTGTCTTCCCACAGTACAAGCACCTCCCACACACAGTTAGTAAGCACTCCCAGGGACACATTTAACCCTTTGATCGTTCCTGATGTTAACCCCATACCAGCCAGTGTCATTAACACGGTGACAGTGCATATTTTTAGCACTGATCACTGTATTAGTGTCACAGGTCCCCAAAAAGAGTCAAAAGTGTCAGTTAAAGCGGAGGTCCACCCTAAAGTGGACCTTCCGCTCATCGGAACCCCCCCCTCCGGCGCCACAATTGGCACCTTTCAGGGGGGAGGGGGGTGCAGATGCCTGTACAGTACAGGTATTCTGCACCCACTTCTGGGATAGCTCTCTGCGGAAAGGGGCGTAGATTACGCCCCTTTTCCGCAAGTGCCCGCCCCTTTCCGCAAGTGCCACGCTACCTGCTGGGAAACACACAGATCCCAGAGGCAGTGGGTCCATCCTTATTGCGCAGCGCGACTCGCGAATGCGCAGTAGGGAACCGGGAAATGAAGCCGAAAGGCTCCATTTCCTGATTCCCATACCCAAGATGGCGACGGCAGCACCTGAGAGACGATCGAGAGATCGGCTTCGGGTGCCGACATCGCAGGCGCGCTGGACAGGTAAGTGTCACTATTTTAAAAGTCAGCAGCTGCAGTATTTGTAGCTGCTGGCTTTTTTAAAAAAAACGCGGAGTCCCGGCGGACTCCCGCTTTAAGTGTCCAATTTGTCCACCGCAATATCGCAATCCCAATATAAGTCACTGATCGCTAAACATGTGCGGTTCATTTAGTTCCGAATTAAAATACGGATTAATTTTCTAATGCGGAAGTTCGGATGTATCCGTATTTCCAAATTAGAGTAGTAGCGAATTTAAACGGATCCTGAATAACAAAAAAAAATTCAGATGAAATTCAAATTCGAATACTTTTCAAATTCAAAAACTTATCAAATTCGAATCGTTTTCAAATTTGAATTTGAAAACTTTTCGAATTCGAAAAGTTTTCCAATTTCCAAAGTGAATAAAATGGAATAGAAAATAAAGGAATAGAATAGAAAAAAAATATATTTATTTTCTATTCTATTCCTTTATTTTCCATTTTATTTTATTCCCTTTGGAAATGGGAAAACCATTCGAATTCAAAAACAATTTGAAATTGTTTTGAAAAACTTTTCAAATTGATATGAATTCAAACACGAATTAACAAAACAAATTCCGAAAACAAATGGAACGAATTTACCTAAACAAATTTATGTAAATAAGGAATCGAAACAAAACATTTTTTTTTTTTGTTCTGCACATGTCTATTGCCATTACTAGTAAAAAAAAATTAAAAAAATTAAAAAAATATCCCATAGTTTGTAGACGCTATAACTTTTACACAAACCAATCAATATATGCTTATTGTGATTTATTTTTATTTATTTTTTTTACCAAAAATATGTAGTAGAATACATATTGGCCTAAATTGATGAAGAAATTAGATTTTTTTTTTTTATTTATTGGATGTGTTTTATAGTAGAAAATAAATAGTTTTTTTTCAAAATTAACGCTTTTTTTGTTTATAGCGCAAAAAAATTAAAACTGCAGAGGTGATCAAATCCCACCAAAAGAAAGCTCTATTTGTGGGAAAAAAAAGGCCGTAAACTATATTTGGGTCCAATGTCGCACGACCGCACAATTGTCAGTTAAAGTAACGCAATGCCATATCAACAATAATGGCCTGGTCATGAAGGGAGGGTAAATCTTCCAGAGCTGAAGTAGTTAAAAAAAATAACAAACGTGTCTATACTTACCTGCTCTGCACAGAGCGGCCGCAAAACTCCTCTTCTCTGGTCCCTCGCCGGTGCTCCTGGCCCGTCCTCTCTGTTCCTGGCCCTCCCCCCATGGAAAGCTGCTTCCTGTGAGGGCACTCGTGTGGGCTCGCTCTCGAGTCCCAATGGGGCATCCATCAACAGAGATAGCGGGACTTGGCCCCACCCAAGCTCCTTTGTCACTGGCTTTGACTGACAGCACTGGGAGCCAATGGCCAGCAAAGCCAGCGAGAGATGAGGGGAGAGAAGAGCTGGAGACGTGCACAATGTTGGATCGAATGAAGTAAAAAAAGAGGGGGAGGGGGTGGGCGAGGGGGCATTCTGATGCCTAAATATTTTTTACCTTAATGCAAGGAATGCATTAAGGTAAAAAAAAATGTTTAGGCTTTAGAACCACTTTAGGTAGTGGAGGTATATGGATTCTTTTTGGAGAATAAGGATGCCATTTAAATGATAGTGTCATCTCTGAGCTAGCATCTCAGTCTAGGAAGTAGGTGATGCCTGAACAAAGATGGTGCCGTCCTTATGGAGAAGATGAAGGCATGGTCAGGGGGAGTCCTGCAATCTCTATAAGAGGTAATAAATACAGTACCTGGATGAATTACACTGACACATTATGGAGCATGCATACAATTAACAGGGAGTATCTGATTGCCTTTGAAGCTCAAGAATTGCTCCATGTTTTATCATTACCGGCAGGAGGGAATATTATCTTCTCTATGATTGTGGAGATGGGTCACCCCAGCTCATCTGTGTCCTCCCTTTCCCCTCTACACACACATTCCTTTTTCCATAGCCCGGTTCCCCGAATAGCTCGGATCCAGTGGCCGTTGTGTTTGCCTCCTGTCTGCACACGAATAATGACATTAGTCTAGGTAGCCAATCACAGGGTTGCGCTGACACCGTACGCTTCAAGCTGTTTCTTCAACACAATGTTCTTCCAATGTTCCCGGTGTAAAAAATGCACATATATTACACTGAGCCGGGGGAGGCCGTATATCTGCGAGGGGAGCAGCCGGCAGACGGAGAGCACCGGAATAATGATTGTAATCGCCCCACGGCGGGAAAATCCTCTGCGCAGCCGACATGTTCAGTAATAATAAAGAAGAACCCTGACCTCATTATTATAGAGTAATCCATCGATTTGACTTCCACTGCAAACCAATGCAAACTCAAGCCTTCCTTTTAGTCTTGCACCGTTGTACGGTCTCCTCCTTGTAAGCTCTTGTATTTTATTGTATTGTAACTGTACTGTCTCCCTTTATATTGTAAAGCACCATGCAAACTGTTGGCACCATATAAACCCTGTATAATAATAATAATGTACAGCACACTGCCAGCCTCTCCCACCAGCCATGAACTGCTTGCATTACTAGTCCTGACTACTTCTCTTGCCTGCTGCCTGCTGCCTGCCTTGATCATGGCCTAGACTTGACTACTCTCTTGTCTGCTGCCTGCCTCCTGCCTTATTCATTGCATAGACTTGACTACTCTCTTGCCTGCTGTCTGCCTCGATCATTGTCTAGACTTGACTACTCCCTTGCCTGCCTCAATCATTGCATAGCCCTTGACTACTCTCTTGTCTACCACCTGCCTCAATCATTGCATAGACTTGACTGCTCTCTTGTCTGCCACCTGCCTCGGGCCATTGTCTAGACTTGACTACTCCCTTGCCTGCCTCAATCATTGCATAAACCTGCCTACTCTCTTGCCTGCTGTCTGCCTCATTCATTGCATAGACCCGACTACTGTCTTGTCTGCTGCCTCCCTCAATCATGGCGTAGACTTGACTGCTCTCTTGCCTGCCTCAATCCTTGCATAGACCCAACTACTCTCTTGCCCGCTGCCTGCTTCATTCTTTGCATAGACCTGACTACTCTCTTGCCTGCCTTGATAATTACATAGATTTGACTACTGTCTTGCCTGCATCAATCATTGCCCACACTTGACTACTCTCTTGCCTGCCTCATTCATTACATAGACTTGACTACTCTCTTGCCTGGCGCCTGCCTCGATCATTGTCTAGACTTGACTACTCCCTTGCCTGCCTCAATCATTGCATAGACTTGACTACTCTCTTGTCTGCCACCTGCCTCAATCATTGCCTAGACTTGACTACTCCCTTGCCTGCCTTGATAATTGCATAGACTTGACTACTCTCTTGCCTGCTGCCTGCCTCATTCATTGTATAGACCTGACTACTCTCTTGCCTGTTGCCTGCCTCGATCATTGCATAGACTTGTTGCCTTGTTTGTCTTGTTTGCCACCTGCATTGATGATTGCCTAGACTTGGCTACTCTCTTGCCTGTCTCCATCATTGCCTAGACCTGACTACTCTATGTGGGGGGCCCTGCCTTGACCATTGCTTAGGCCTGAATATACTACATAGACTGAATAAACTTGACTACTCTCTTGCCTGCTTCTTGCTTTGATCATTGCCAAGACTTGACTACTCTCTTGCCTGTCCTCTGCCTTGATCATTTATTAGACCTGAATACACTACATACAGTAAATAGACTTGACTACTCTCTTGCCTGCTGCCTGCCTTGATCATTGCATAGACCTGGCTACTCTCTTGTCTGACACCTGCCTCAATCATTGCATAGACTTGATTAATCTCTTGTCTGTCACCTGCCTAATCATTGCCTTGACTTGGCTACTACCTTGCCTGCCTGAATCTTTGCATAGACCTGGCTACTCTCTTGCCTGCTGTCTGCCTCATTCATTGCATAGACCCGACTACTGTCTTGTATGCTGCCTGCCTCAATCATGGAGCAGACTTGACTGCTCTCTTGCCTGCCTCAATCAATGTATAGACCCGACTACTCTCTCGTCTGCCGCCTGCCTCATTCTTTGCATAGACCTGACTACTCTCTTGCCTGCCCGATAATTGCATAGACTTGACTACTGTCTTTCCTGCATCAATCATTGCCCAGACTTGACTACTCTCTTGCCTGCCTCATTCATTGCATAGACCTGACTACTCTCTTGCCTGCTGCCTGCCTTGATCATGGCCTAGACCTGACTATTCTCTTGCTTGCCCGATCATGGCATAGATTTGACTACTCTCTTGCTTGCCACGATCATTGCATAAATCTGAATAATCTCTTGCCTGCTGCCGGCCTCGATCATTGAATAAACTTGATTACTCTCTTGACTGCTGCCTGCCTCGATCATTGCATGGACATGACTGCTGTCTTGTTTGCCACTTGCATCGATCAATACCTAGACACGACTGCTCTCTTGTCTGCCTCCATCATTGCCTAGACCTGACTACTCTCTGCCGTGCCCCTGCCTTGACCATTGCTTAGACCTGAATACACTACATACACTGAATAGACTTGACTACTCTCTTGCCTCCCACTGCATCAATCATTGCCTAGACTTGACTACTCTCTTGCCTGCCGCCTGCCTCGATCATTTATTAGACCTGAATACACTACATACACTGAATAGATTCGCCTGCCTTGATCATTGCCTAGACTTGACTAATCTCTTGCCTGCTACCTGCCACAATCATTGCCGAGATTTCACTACTTTCTTGCTTGCTTCTTGCCTCGATCCTTGCCTAGTCTTGACTACACTCTTGACTGCAGCCTGCCTCATTCATTGCCTACACTTGAATACTATCTTGCCTGCAGCCTGCCTTGATCATTAACCAGACCTGACTTCTCTCTTGCTTGTCGCTTGCCTCAATCATTGCCTAGACTTGACTACTCTCTTGCCTGCCTCAATCATTGCATAGACTTGAGGACTCTCTGGCCTGCCGCCTGCCTTGATCATTACCTAGACCTGACTACTTTCTTGGCCACCTGCCACGGTCATTGGCTTGACTTGACTACTCTGATACCTGCCGCCTGCCTTGATCACTGCCTAGATCTGACTACTTTTGTGCCTGCCTTAATCATTAGCTAAATCTGCTACTCCCTTGCCTGCCGCCTGCCTTGATTATTGCCTAGACCTGACTACTTTCTTGCCTGCTGCCTGCCTCGTTTATTGCCTAGAACTGATTAATCTCGTGCCTACCTCCTGCCTTGATCATTGCCTAGACTTAACTACTCTCTTGCCTGCCGTCTGCCTTGATCATTGTCTAGATTTGACTACTATCTTTCCTGCCGCTTGCCTTCGGGCATTGTCTATACCTAACTACTTTCTTGCCTACCACTCTGTGAACAGTCTCTGCACCATAGCCCTTCTGTTCAACAAACCCTTGGCGGGGCGATTCCATGGTGCAAGTTTGCAGCCATGAAAAGTCTGGGGGGGGGGGAGCCACTAGGGTTTCCAGCCCATCACCCCTTGCAGGTTTCTCTGGTGAAAACTAATTATCACTTAAACTCCGAACCTCCGCTGAGCATATGTCCCCTGCTGGAGGACCCATAACAGTGAGCGGTAACAAAAAACAGAATCCTGCAGTAATTAGTATCTTTATTTAACTATCAGGGAGGTCAGGTATCATATACATTTAAAGATACAGCAGAGACCCCCCTTTAAATGCTGCAAAAATTTGATGAAAAATGAGTCTGTGGTGGAATGTGGACCATCGCTGTTACTGCTGCCAATCTACCCATTAACAAAATGTTGCCAGCACTTTAAGATATGTCACTATAAATATAAGGCTTCCATTTAAATCTTCTCGGTGATGCATTAACCGATGCAGAAACCCGACGCTGTGACTTGGGGGAAGGTCTGACCTTTTTTCTCTAACAATATTTAGGAATGAGCTAATGAATGAATGGGAAGGTGAATGGTGTTGCTGGTCCACATCAGCCCTGCAAGGAGCCAGCATTGGCTTCCCATGTCCATCTCAATTTATGTATCACCTCTCCCTTCTCCAGGGAAACCCGTCTAACATTATCTCACTGCGATGATGGCGGCGACAAACAATTGGAATAATTGGACTCATAAGAAGGAGCTGTGGCAGGACTAATTAAACTCTGATAACTGAATCTGCAAGCCCTCCATTCATCCAATTACACGGGAGCCGAGAATAGAGGGTGACAAGAGATAGCAGCCTCACTCTGTATTTAGTTATATAGCCCAAAATGCCATTCACTGTCATGTTTTGCATGGGATTTCCCAGATAGAGCAGGATTTGGCTGGGGGGTGGTTGGGTATTTGAGCCATTAGTAATAAGTTGGGTTGGTGGCCCTCAATGGAGATACTTCACATTTCAGACATCGATCAGAGAGGGACACATAGTCAATGACAGCTGTAGGGTATTATATAGCTACCTGCTGCCTGTCCAGACTTGCAAACACAACATCTGGCAGACAGAAGCCTTCCAACGCCAAGTCCTTAAATGTCATGTGACCGAAAGCAGGGAGCAGTGGAAGATGCGAAAAGAACAATAAACCTTAGGAACACTCCCCTTTCCCCATGCCCACCAATCACTGGGGCCCCATGGTACACTTTCTTTTGCCTACCAAAATTTGTGGCTACCATGAAAGAGCTTGTTGGTTGTATTCAGGGCCGTCTTTAATATTGATTGGACCCCGGGCAAAACCTTTCTTGGGGGCCCCCTCCCCATGCAGTTTCGCTCTCCACCTGCTCTGAGACATACAATAAATAGCAGCTAGACTCGAAATCAGATTACTGAATCAGATCAGGCAGCTATTGGTTGCCAGAGGTTGCAGTGTATAATTACTGCTCACTGACTGGTTGCTAGAGGCTACAGAACACATTACAGCTCACTGGTTAGTTGCTAGAAGTTACAGCACATGATTTCTGCTTGTTGATTGGTTGCTAGAGATTACTGTGGATATGACCTCAGGGGGGCATAATATACATATCAATGCCACCGGCCGCCTCTATTTACATATTAAATGCCGGTAATTTACATGTAAACACAGGGTCTGCGGGTGAGTCATCTGTACACAACAATAGGGCAGAGCTGGGCAGCATTAGTAGCAGCACTTTACACTGAGATATTGGGACACAGTACAGGACTAAAACCTCAAGGGGCGAGGGAATTTAAACAAGGATAGTTGGCAACAGTTAAGCAGGTGCTTTGGGCCCCACAACAATGACACTGCCCAGGGCAGCTGCCCCTTTTGCCCTGCCTTAAAAACGACCCTGGTTGTATTTCACCTCCAAGCAAAAGGTTCCCAGTCCGGTCTCTTCTGTTCTGATGACTTAACATTTTATATTTCAGCTGTGAAAATGTTTGTAAAATTTCCTGTGGTGGGTGAAATTGTTCTAGGTTTAGGGATTGAGCTGAATGTTAGAATTGGGGATAGGTTGAGGGTTAGAGGTGTTAGGTTAAAGGGCTAGGTTGAGGGCTTGGGTATGATGTAGCAGTGAGGCTGAAGGTTACAGGTTGAGTTTAGGAATATACACTATATTACCAAAAGTATTGGGACACCTGCATTTACGCGCACATGAACTTTAATGGCATCCCAGTCTTAGTCCATATGGTTCAATATTGAGTTGGCCTTTGCAGCTATAACTAACTCTTCTGGGAAGGCCGTCCACAAGGTTTAGGAGTGTGTCTATGTGCAGGGCCAGATTAATGTAGGGGCTATTGGAGCTGCAGCTCCAGGCCCCTACTTTAATATAGGCCCAGTAGGGTTGCACTGACCATTTGGGCACTGCCATTGCCCTACTAATGCTACCCACTGCCAAACTCAGCCCCAAATGCATTTTGAAATTTTTCTTTTAAATAAAAATGAAATTGTAAAAAATAATTGAAAAAAATGAAATAAAAATATTTCAAAAAATGCTGACACCATCCACTGCTCTACTGACACCCTCCACTGCCCTCCCCCAAAGCATTGTGGAAAAAAAAAAGTTTCATTGTAAAAAACAAAATAAAAAAATAACAATGTAAACAATAAAAGATTGCAACAAATAATTGAAAAAAAATGTAAAATTTGGGCTCTTGCACATACAGTGTGAATGAGCAGTTTGTTTAAAATACATAATTTGTTATAATAAAAACATTTTGTTTTTCATTTTATTTATTAACCATAAAAATGGCCCTTCAAAATCCTCAGCACTAGGCCCATGATGCTCATAATCCGGCCCTGGTCTATGGGAATGTTTGACCATTCTTCCAAGAGCACATTTGTGAGGCCAGGCACTGGTGTTGGAAGAGAAGGCTCCGCTCGAATTCATCCCAGAGGTGTTCTATCGGGTTGAGGTCAGGACTCTCTGCAGGCCAGTCAAGTTCCTCCACCCCTAACTTGCTCATCAATCTCTTTATGGAAGTTTTAGCTGTTACGGCTTATGTTAGGAGTTAGATTAAAGGGTAGGGGTATGCGCAAGCACCTAGTGCATTACCAAAAATGTATTTGAGCGATAAAAACTAGTAATTATGGATACTCACAAAACTGCACCTTGTAAAAAGCCAATTAACCCCAAGAGCTAAGCTGACAACACATCAATGTTCAAGTGCTTAAATATGGACATGGGTCAAATAAAAAAATAAAACAAAAATAATACCGATAAAGATATGCCAAGTTCTATGTGTGGAAATGATCGCTGGAATGCAGCCAGCGCAGACAGCATCAACCTGCGAACCGGAAGTACTCATAAAAATGCTCTCCGGTTACGGGTAGGAAAGCCCAGCTAAGGCCACTGCACATGTAAAATGGTCGCAAACGGTGGAGGCCAACACAAATAAAAAAAATAAAAAAATTAAATAATAGAAAAAATAATATGGATTATGTATTTATATATTTTTTAAAAAATAATAAAAAATAAAATAATTTAGAGAAAAAATTATATATTTTATGTATTTATAAAAAAAAAAAAAAAGCAAAAACCTATTAAAAATGACCCGTGTGTAACCTAGATTGCTACAAAGTATGAACTATACAAAGTGCAAGTCCATTGATGTTCACATTGCCATGTAGAATGGACACAGTCATGATATTGACAACCGTATGTATAAAATACTGTCTACATAGAAGTACTATTCATAATGAAATGAACAGAGTGTATTAAATAATTAGAGTAAAAAAATCAATTACTACATAAAAATACACTTTCATGAAGCAAACATTCCCAAGGGCGATTCCCAAATATATCACACTGAAAATAAGGCTGTTGTCAAGAGTAGCACGTCACTGGATGAACAAGTATACACGCCTTTACCTTTACACGCACATGAACTTTAAAGGTATCACAGTCTTAGTCTGTAGGGTTCAAAATTAAGTTGGCCCACCCCTTGCAGCTATAACAACTTCAACTCTTCTGGGAAGGCCGTCCACAAGGTTTAGGAGTGTGTCTATGGGAATGTTTGACCATTCTTCCAGAAGAGCATTTGTGAGCTCAGGCACTAATGTCGGATGAGAAGGCCTGGCTCGCAGTCTCCGCTCTAATTCATCCCAAAGGTGTTCTTTTGGGTTGAGGTCAGGACTCTGTGCAGGCTAGTCAAGTTCCTCCACCTGACCTTGCTTTGTGCACTGGTCCTAATCATTTGGTAGAGGTAGGATTATGGTGTGGGGTTGTTTATCAGGGTTTGGGCTTGGCCCCTTAGTTCCAGTGAAGGGAACTCTTAAGGCGTTAGCGTACTATATTCAATAGTATGCTTAAGCCTCTACTATCCATATTAGTGTAGGAAAGACCCGCATGGATCTCAGCTCTGCCTTGTGTACCTCTGGTGTATTTCTGCCAGAAAGTGCTGGATACTTTTTAGTGTATACTTTTTAGTGTATTTGGTGTTCTTGAACTGTTTCCCATGATGCTTGTGAGACCAGTCTGAATCTTTAGATGATGTTGGGCCCAGGTTGTGGGTGGATTAATGTGGCAGTGGGTGTTTTGAAGCTCCAGACAGAAGCCCCCTCCTATTCCAGAACCTGCCTTTACCGTTATGGTGCTTGGTAGGAGGATCTCTTTTGACAACTGGTGCATCTGCATTGCTCGAACATGCTTGATTGGCCTGGTGGACCTGCCAACCGGCAATGCTCAGGTGTTCAACTATTTTCTACCAGTGTTCACAGCTCTGCAGATAGTCCTCCCTGTCCTTTTCAAACTTGCCCGATTTTCTACTGATGAGATTGGCCTCAAAAATCAACGATTTGATCATTGATATGATTGTCCCAATGGGAAAAAGCAGCCAAATGAGTTAAGGGATTTAATTCCTCCTGTCCTGGATGGCCCCAATCCACAAATGGATGTGGGTAATGCTCCTCTCGCCCAATCATTTTCTGCTACTGTCCCTGCACTCCCGACCTACACTCCGACGGCCCTAGCTAGAGTTGCTTGTTTTATTAAAAAGGGCAGCTTCAGGTGCTGTGTCCCCCAACTGTGGAGCATGTGGCATAGGAAGAGGACAGTTACAGGCAACAATGTCCAGACCTATACCATTCGGCAGTTCATCAATTGTGGCCTATTGCCAAATCTGTCCCTGTGGCTTTCTCTACGTGGGTCGGACAATACGCACCTTATGGATACAGTTTGGGAAACACAAAAGGAACATCCTCAAAGGATTTGACAAACATTCAGTTCCACTCCATTTTTTTGTAGAAGCACAATAAGGATCCCTCCGGTCTTAGGGTGTTTAGGTTGGAAACCATCATGGAGGATGAGGAAATGGGAAGATGTTTCTGTAGGCTGTGCTGAAGGGAAACCTTTTGGATACATCAGCTAGGAACTCTGACTCCAAGGGGTTTGACTGTAGGTTTGGATGTCCAGGCTCTGATGTAATCTGGTAGGGTCATTGCCCTTTGGGCTGCTCTGTCCAACTCAGCAGCTTGACCAAGCTTCTACACTTGTAGCATTCTGCCCCTTTGTTTCTTTCTTTGTTTCTTTGGCCTTGGCCCTTTGCTTTCTGTGGCCACTGTGCATAGGGCCATAGGCAGGGTCTTTTACACTCATGCCTGGAAAAAAACTAACCATGTGCCTGCTCGTTGAGGCACATACAATAATACACTGAGTAATTTATTTATCAATTGATGGATTTATATTTTTTTAGGGATATATATATTACAGTGTGATAGATTTATATATCATCTTTTATTATTTATATATCATATTTATATATCATATATATTTATATATATGTTCGGTTCACGAAAGTGTATTTTTATGGAGTAATTGATTTTTTTTACTCTAATTATTTAATGCACTCGGTTCATTTTGTTATGTTATGAATAGTACTTCTATGTAGTGAGTATTTTATACATACGGTTGTCAATATCATATTTATGACAATTCTACATGGCATAGGCATTTTACTATGAAAACATCAATGGACTTGTGCTTTGCATGCTTTGTATCAATCTAGATTACACATGGGCCATTTTCAATGGGTTTTTGCCTTTTTTTTTTATAAACACATAAAATATATTTTTTTTCTATACATTTTTTTATTTTTTATTTTATGTATAAATACATATTTTATATTCCGGACTTGGTCCCGCCCCCGGTGCCCACATTTTTGGATTTGATTGACAGCAGCATTAGCCAATGGCTGCGCTGCTATCAATCTATCAAATCAAGAGCCGAGAACCCTGGGCAGAGAGGTACAGTGCATTTCCGCCGAGGGAACGAACGGGCTCAGGTGAGTAAAATGGGGGGGGGGGCCTAGAGGGCCGGTCAGTGTCAGAAGTTTTTTCACCTTAATGCATAGGTGAAATGCATTAAGGTGAAAAAACACGAGAGTTTACAACCCCTTTAAGGTTTGTGCATTGAGGGTTTGGGTTAGGTTTAGGTTGAGTTTGAGGGTTTGGGGTTAGGTTTAAGTTGAGGATTTTGGGTTAGGTTTAGATTGAGGGTTTGGGGCTAGCTTAACAAGTTAGATTTGTAATAATTAGGGGTTACAGTTTGTGTTAGCAGTTAGGTTAAAGGTTAGAAGTAGGTTGAGGATTAGGATAGGGGTTAGGTAAAGAAGTTATGGTTGGATGTTAAGGGTTTAATTGAGGGTTTGGGATTATGTTTAAATTGATGTTTTGGGGTCAGATAAAGGTTTAGATTGAGGATTTGGGGTTATATTGAGGGTTTGGGGTTAGGTTTCGGTTGAGGGTTTGGTTAACAAGTTAGATTTGTGATAATTAGGTGTTAAAGTTTGCGTTAGCAGTTAGGTTAAGTGTTAGAAGTAGGTTGAGGATTAGGATAGGGGTTAGGTAAAGAAGTTATGGTTGGATGTTAAGGGTTAAATTGAGGGTTTGGGATTAAGTTTAAATAGAGGTTTAGGGGTCAGATAAAGGTTTAGGTTGATGATTTGGGGTCATGTTGAAGGTTTGGGGTTAGGTTTAGTTTGAGGGTTTTGAGTTAGGTTTAGGTTGAGAGTTTGAGGTTAGATTTAGGTTGAGGGTTTGGGGTTAGGTTTAGGTTGAGTTTGAGGGTTTGGGGTTAGGTTCAGGTTGAGAGTTTGAAGTTAGGTTTAATTTGAGGGGTTGAGGTTAGGTTTAGGTTGAGGGTCTGGGGTTAGGTTTAGGTTGAGGGTTTGTGGTTTGGTTTAGGTTGAGTTTGAGGGTTTGGGATTAGGTTTAGGTTGAGAGTTTGGAGTTAGGTTTAATTTGAGGGTTTGGGGTTAGGTTTAGGTTGAGGGTTTGTGGTTAGGTTTAGGTTGAGTTTGAGGGTTTGGGGTTAGGTTTAGGTTGAGAGTTTGGAGTTAGGATTAGGATGAAGGTTTGGGATTAGGTTTATGATAATTAGGTGTTACAGTTTGTGTTAGCAGTTAGGTTAAGGGTTAGAAGTAGGTTGAGGATTAGGATTGGAGTTAGGTAAAGAAGATAAAAAAAAAGGTTAGGTTGAAGGTTAGGGATAGTATCTAAAATGTATAAGACTATGCAATCTGTTTCTGCAGAATATTAACATGTAGGAGGGCAGCAGGGTTGGACTGGGACAGAAATTTGGCCCTGGACTTCATCCAGACCAGGCCCACTTACATTTTGAGTGTCCCATCAGCACTCCCTTGCATCAGAGTGTCCCATCACCAGCCCCCTTACAACAGAGTGTCCCATTAATAGCCCCCTTACATCAGAGTGTCCCATTGCCAGCACCCCCTTACATCAGAGTGTCCCATCAGCAGCCCCCTTACATCGGAGTGTCCCATCACCAACCCTCTTACATCAGAGTGTCCCATCACCAACCCCCTTACATCAGAGTGTCCCATCAGCACCCCCTTACATCGGAGTGTCCCATCAGCAGCCCCCTTACATCAGAGTGTCCCATCACCAGCCCCCTTACATCAGAGTGTCCCATCACCAGCCCCCTTACATCAGAGTGGCCCACTGAGCCATCGGCCCACCGGGAAACTCCCGGTAGTCCCAATGGCCAGTACATGCCTGGAGGGCAGTATTCAGCCAAAAGGGCAGCATGGGTGATCAGAGGTGACCCCGCAGTCTGTAGCAGCTCAGACACATCTCTATTCCAGCTCCCTCTGACATCTCACAATGTACATCTGGTAACAAAGGTCATTAGCAATGAACTGCCACATACATCTCTATAGACAGCGCGGCCCCTTCACTGCACAGATCTAATTTGCTCCTTTCTAATGACTTTCTTCTGGAGAGCCGGCCGCCTCCAGCAGGAACGTCTGACGGAACGTTATAATAGATGGATAAACTCCTCTACTGAGTTACATAGAATCATTTGGGTCTCTTCTCTCTGTGACCAATCTACTGAATGATACAAGTCTAATAAAAGCTGAATTGTGTGCAATACAATGTACCGGCTGTGGCACACGAAATATAGCATGGGAGATTTGGAAAGGGATCCACTAAAGCTTTCTATGTGGTTTGGCAATAATGGCATCTCCTTGCCTGGTCTCCTAAAGCAGTGGTTCTCAACCCTGTCCTCAAGTACCCCCAACAGGCCATGTTTTGGGAATTACTCCTAAGCCGAGAGGTACAGCGCATTTCTGCCGAGGGAACGAATGGGCTAGGGTGAGTAAAATGGGGGGGGGGGGCTAGGGGGCCGGTCAATGTCAGACGTTTTTTCACCTTAATGCATAGGTGAAATGCATTAAAGCGGGAGTCCGCCGGGACTCCGCGTTTTTTTTTTTTTTTAAAAGCCAGCAGCTACAAATACTGCAGCTGCTGACTTTTAAAATAGTGACACTTACCTGTCCAGCGCGCCCGCGATGTCGGCACCCGAAGCCAATCTCTAGATCGTCTTGTTGGGTGCTGCCGCCGCCATCTTGGGTATGGGAATCAGGAAATGCAGCCTTTCGGCTTCATTTCCCGGTTCCCTACTGCGCATGCGCGAATCGCGCTGTGCAATAAGGATGGTCCCCGCTGCCTCTGGGATCCATGTGTTTCCCAGCAGGCAGCGGGGCACTTGCAGAAAGGGGTGGGCACTTGCGGAAAGGGGCGTAATCTACGCCCCTTTCCGCAGAGAGCTATCCTGGAAGTGGGTGCAGAATACCTGTACTGTACAGGTATCTGCACCCCCCTCCCCCCTGAAAGGTGCCAATTGTGGCGCCGGAGGGGGGGAGGTTTCCGATGAGCGGAGGTCCACTTTAGGGTGGACCTCCGCTTTAAGGTGAAAAAAACACGAGAGTTTACAACCTTTTTAAGATTCACGCATTGAGGGTTTGGGGTTAGGTTTAGGTTTAGTTTTTTGGGGTTCGGTTTAGGTTGAGGGTTTGGGTTAGGTTTAGGTTTAGTTTGAGGGTTTGGGGTTAGGTTTAAGTTGAAGATTTTGGGTTAGGTTTAGATTGAGGGTTTGGGGCTAGGTTTAGGGTTTGGGGTTAGGATTAGGTTGAGGGTTTGGGGCTAGGTTTAGGGTTTGGGGTTAGGATTAGGTTGAGGGTTTGGGGCTAGGTTTAGGGTTTGGGGTTAGGATTAGGTTGAGGGTTTGGGGCTAGGTTTAGGGTTTGGGGTTAGGATTAGGTTGAGGGTTTGGGGTTAGGTTAACAAGTTAGATTTGTAATAATTAGGGGTTACAGTTTGTGTTAGCAGTTAGGTTAAAGGTTAGAAGTAGGTTGAGGATTAAGAAAGGGGTTAGGTAAAGAAGTTATGGTTGGATGTTAAGGGTTAAATTGAGGGTTTGGGATTAGGTTTAAATTGAGGTTTTGGGGTCAGATAAAGGTTTAGGTTGAGGATTTGGGGTTATGTTGATCTCATATTTAAGAGGCCCTGTCATGCTTTTTTTCCTATTGTGATGTTTACATTCCTTGTAATAGGAATAAAAGTGACACCATTTTATTTTATTTTTTAAAAGAACAGTGTAAAAATTAAAAATAAAAGGTAAAATAAATAAGAAAAAAAACTAAAAATGTTAAAATGTGACCGATCCCGCCGAGCTCGTGTGCAGAAGCGAACGCATACGAGAGTAGTGTCCACATATGAAAACGGTGTTCAAACCACACATGTGACCTATCGCCACGATCGGTAGAGCAAGAACAATAGTTCTAGCCCTAGAACTCCTCTGCAACTCAAAACATGCAACCTGTAGAATTTTTTAAATGTCACCTATCGAGATTTTTAATAAGGGTAAAAGTTTATCGCCATTCGACGATCGGGCGCAATTTTGTAGCGTGACATGTAGGATATCAATTTACTTGGCGTAACATTATCTTTCACAATATAAAAAAATGGGATAACTTTACTATTTTTTCGTTCAAAAAAGTGTTTTTTTCCCCAAAAAGTGCGCTTGTAAGACTGCTGTGCGAATACGGTGTGACAAAAAGTATTGCAACGACCGCCATTTTATTCTCTAGGGTGTTAGAATTTTTTTTTATAATGTTTGGGGGTTCCAAGTAATTTTTTAGCAAAAAAAAATAAAAACTAGACAAATCTCAAAAAGAGGCTTGGCCCTTTATTGGTTAAGGAAAATAATGAATTTAATCCATTTTGGAAAAAGGCTGTAACATAACAGACTGTGGGAAAAGTGAAGTGCTGTGAATACTTTCCGGAAGCACTGTATCAAATATTTGTTGTTGGGTTCTAGATACGCTTTTGGCAGACGCGGCCTCTGAACAGAAAGCGTTAAAATGCCCCCTTCAATGTGATTATGACTTTTTATTTGTCGCATATTACTTGGCTCCCGTTTCACGGACACCACTCATGCCGCTTCATTCAATTTCTACCAAATAATCGTCTTATTACCATGGAGCCTCATGCCTCGTGTTGTGTCTTCGCCGCCTCTACGCGGAGGAGAGAGATCTCATATTAATATGAATTAGCCCGGGCCCCGGGTTGGGCGCCGGGTGCTTGAAAGGGATTTGCTCAATTATAAAGAAATGTTCTCCTTCTGTCCATCTCCCATCTCTGTCCTAATAAATAAGATGTGGCTGCAAATTCCTGCACAGGGGCGACGCATGCTGGAATATTAATCTGCCAATGAAGGGAAGGGGAAGAGCAAAGTATTTATTAGCGCAATGTATAGACATGCCATAGGTCCCGGATCAGCGCGTGGGCCCGTGTACATGTCATTGTCACACATACATATGCAGCATTATATGTCAATTGACATTTCACATATCGACCTCCTGTAATGACGGTGAGTCTAGCTTTGAATATATTTATCATTTTTCAACATTAAACGCATCTAAACCCGCCTCCCCCACCTCTCCCCCCGTTTTTATTTCACTCCCGCTTTCCTTAACCACTTGCCGACCAGGAGCTGCCTTTAAACTTCAGCAGGTTGGCTCTATCGTGTGACTCGCCATAGGTGTACGTCGATTCGTGCAAGAGATACAGGGGCCGCGCAGGCGCATGCGCCTGCGGCTTGTGGCCAGAGCTGATGCGCATGGCCGGGAGGCGCGATGTCCACTGGCCACCCGCGATCGCTCCACAGAGAGCCAGAATGACATACCTCCCAACATTTTGAGATGGGAATGAGGGACACCTACTAGCAAACGTATGTAGGCATAGGGCACGCCCCCAGATCCCCAGTGGATCCCCTCCTTATATCAGGTGTCCCCAGTGGAGCCCCCCTTACATCAGACATTCCCAGTAGAGTCCCTCTTTACACCAGACATTCCCCCAGTGGAGCCCCTCTTTACATCAGGTGTCCCCCAGCGGTGTCTTCCTTACATCAGGTGTCCCCCAGTGGAGCCCCTCCTTACATCAGGTGTCCCCCAGCGGTGTATTCCTTACATCAGGTGTCCCCAAGTGGAGACCCTCTGTTAGAAAAGTTTTAAATGTTTATTGTGTGACTATTAGAAAAACAATAGTCCTGAGACTGATTTGTTAAAAATCTTACTTCTGAACACATTATTGTATTAACTCATTGTATTGTTTTGTCTTAATTAACTCCATAGTAAGTTGTAGAATCATTAGATTTAACTAAATATGATAGCCTAAGAATGTACGGGAACATGAATATCAAAATAAAGTGCCATCCTGTGCCATGACAACGTTATTTATGTTCCCTCAGCCAATAGAGATGTTATTCTTGTGGGGTATGTGAAGGCGGGACACTTTCTTTTGGGAGACATCTTTCTTCAGCTTTTGTTCTGTAAGCATGTCTCTCTTTTGTGGGCCACATCAGAAATAAATTGTCTGCTTCTCAACACATCTAGAGTTTTGACTGATCACAAGGGAAGATTCCTAACACCCTCCTTATATCAGATGTCCCTCAGTGGAGCCCCTCCTTACATCAGGTGTCTCCCAGCAGTGTCCTCCTTACATCAGGTGTCCCCCAGTGGAGCCCCTCCTTACATCAGGTATCCCCCAGCAGTGTTCCCCTTACATCAGGTGTCCCCCAGCAGGTGTCAGGTGTCCCCCAGCAGAGGAGCCCCCCCCCTTACATCAGATGTCCCCCAGTGGAGCCCCTCCTTACATCAGGTGTCCCAGCAGCGAAGTCTCTGCCACCATTACAGTAGACCAGCTCACGTGTAGCAGGTCACTCACCGAGGGGAACAAACAAGAGGTAGAGCCGGAAAATCCCCCACCCCGCTGACTTTCCCACAACAGGGCGGGGGGTTGGCGGCAGCTCAATTTCTATTGGCAGCTCTGCCCCTTGTTTGTTTCCCTCTGCGGCGAGTGACCAGGCTCCACGAGAGCTGGTCTACTATAAAATGGCAGACAGCGGAGACAATTCACTGCCGGGTGCTGCAGAACTCTAGCCGGGGCAAATTTTTTTTTTAAAACACAGATTTCCCGCGACATTTCCTGAGAAACATTAAAATCGTGACAAAGGTCTAAATCCCGGGAGTGTCCGGGGACATTTGGGACAGTTGGCAACTATGGTATATGCACATCCCCAAGCCGTTGTGGGTACCAGAGTGTGAGGAGACCTGGGCCCGGTTTCAGGACATTAGGAGGGAATGGAGGCTGGAAAAAGTAATCTACAAAGACAGAGTGGTGAAAGCAGGATGGCCTGATAGGAGCCACTCTGTCTCCATTAGAGATGCTGAAGGCGGTAGGAGGAGACTGCCTGACTCGCATTTCTATGCAGGAGGGACTTCTGCAGTGTGCAGCTCAACACTGGAAATGGTCACATGGACTGCTGCGAAGGTTGCAGACTGTGCTCACTTCTCTGATTATTTGCAGAACTAGACCAGCCTGCCACCCTGACCTATGCCAGTTGAATGGGCATTCCTACTGATGAGCTCTGGGTGAGGTCCAAGTTCTGTTTTTAACGCTTCAGAGGGAAGAGAGAGCAGACTAAAATGGAGGCAAGTTCACACTACAGAAGGATATGCTTTGTTCATTTTCCGTTTAAGAGGATTACAGCCATTTTAAAACACCCCTTGAAAAAGTCATGTTGTTCTTCAAGTAAGAAGATACAAAAGAGGGCCGGCCCGACTTGGCGCTATCTCAGAACTTTTGGAAACATTTTGCTCTCGCCGTCGCTAATTCCTCTCCAGCCGTTATGAAATGCGATTTCAAGATGGTAAATTTTAATGCTTGCAAATGAATTTAAACAGATGCAAATGGCCCCGGTCTCGGTGTTTACAAAACTTACCAGCAGCTTCCCACCGAGAAATCAAGCGGCGTAATTAGCGGCTATTTGCATGTTTGATCTCTGAGCCGCAGGGGGCACTTCACATCGTCAGAAACCGCGTTCCGATGCCAGCCCGGCTGTTCTGTCTCTCCGGGCAGGTAACACCGTGTGCTCAGACGGCTGCTTACATTTTATCCCATCGTGTTCCGTGATTGTCTCCAAGCCGCGACACAGGAACTGACCGCTGGATGACTCTGAATGAACAGCGATGATTGTTAACATAAGGCAAAAACACTGCGTTTACGGTAAAGCTGCGGTCAAATCCCATTTTCTCTTAAAGCAGCACAAAGCCAACGGCACATACCATTAGGCTAGGTTCCCACTACTGCATGCTGGGAATGTACGCAAAATCGCACTGCCAGTTGGCAGACACGTGGTGGTGACATTGTTAAAGGCACCCTTTTAGGTAAAGGGTATCGGTGGGAGGAATGGTGCCCCATCATCAGTGTCAGTGGGGTGAAAAGTTCCCCATCATCGGTTTCAGTGGGAGGAATAGTGACCCATCATTGGTGTCAGTGGGATGAAACGTGCCCCATCGTCGGTGTCAGTGGGAGGAATAGTGCCCTATCAGTGGCGTCAGCGGGAGGAATAGTGCCCCATTGTTGGTGTCCTTGAAAGGAATTATGAACCACAGTTGGTGTCAGTGGGATGAAAAGTGCCCCATAATCTGTGTCAGTGGGACGAATAGTGCCCCATCGTTGGTGTCAGTGGGATGAAACGTGCCCCATCGTCGGTGTCAGTGGGAGGAATAGTGCCCTATCAGTGGCGTCAGCGGGAGGAATAGTGCCCCATTGTTGGTGTCCTTGAAAGGAATTATGAACCACAGTTGGTGTCAGTGGGATGAAAAGTGCCCCATAATCTGTGTCAGTGGGACGAATAGTGCCCCATCGTTGGTGTCAGTGGGAGGAATAGTACCCCATTGTTGGTGTCCTTGGGAGGAACTATGAACCACAGTTGGTGCCAGTGGGAGGAATGATGCCACATCCAGCTCACAGGCTGAAGTTTGTAGACCACTGGCCTATATATACCCCCTGATGCCTAACCTATAGCCCAAGGGCCACATGTCTTCGATCGGTCCCGGAGAGAGCCTAGTGAACTCAAAGGATATTTTTTGAAAGGCTTATTGGTTAAGAGCATCAAATACAGTCAACGCATTTCAGGGGAACTCGGATGGCACAGTGGCGGTCCGCCATTTAGAGATGCCTGCACCAGAGATCCTATGGTGGGACTTGATGAAAATGATCCTCCTTTACTGTCTCCATTGAGCCTTGACATACTGTAGGTCCTCTATTGCATTCCATTGTGGTTCTAATAACATCTACAGCTCAAGCCCTAAACAGGTGGCCCTTTCCATGAAATGCGTAGCCCGCATTTGATGTTTCCCCCTTTTTTCTCTGCATTTGATGCTGTCAGTGAACGCTTATAAAAAAAACGTTAAGTGATATGAACTTTTGTAAGAGTTTATTGTCTATTGAGCAATTCCTTTCTCAAAGTCAGATAAGTAGCTACCTAGTAAAAGAGCAAAGTCCTCATACACTTTACCATTTTATTTAGTGACAGGAGCTTTGATTCTAGGGCTGGTTCACACTTGCTTCACAATGTGGCACTGGACGCTTTTTTAAGCACTCTGAATGCCAATCAAATCTCATGTCACTAAATAAAATGGTAACCTTACAGTCCTGTTCACATGTTGAGTTTGCTTTGCTTCAAAAATTATCCTCCATGTCATTTTCTTGGTGCTTCAATGTGTCTCCAAAGCCTCCATAGAAGTCTATGACAACACTCACTTACAGCACCTGCAGCTTTTGAGAAGCTTTTATTCAGCTTTTATTCAGCTTTAGCTTTGCTTTGTTTTGGAGGTTTTACAGGCATGATATATCCCAGAATGCATTGGGAAACCAACAAGGGAACCGGAAAGACATCATCAGCAGTCACTTCTGGTTCATGTGTATATGTTCTGGGAGTGTCTGGTGCAGACGTCACATCTGGGGTGCAGCGTGGAGCTACAGGAAGGTGAGGGGGGCCTGGACTGGAGTGGAGCAACTAGCAGATGACACATGTGGTGTGCAACATGGGAACGCTATAGCGGAAGGTGAGCGGGGACCATGAAGAGGACTGAGTGGCAGAGGATCAGCAGAGCTGAGAGACCGGAGCAGAAGAAACTAGAAATGTCACACATAATGTGCAACGTGGGAGCAATATAGTGGGAGGTGAGTGGGGACTGGAGAGAGAGGAGGGTCAGCAAACCAGAGGATCAGCAGAGCTGGGGGTACTATTGAGTGGGGGATCAGTAAAGCTGGGGGTTACTACTGAGCGGGGTATCAGCAGACCTGGGGGATACTAGTGAGCGGGGGATAGGCAGGGCTGGAGGACACTACTGAGCGGAGGATCAGCAGAACTGGGGGATACTACTGAGTGGGGGATCAGCAGAGCTGAGGGTTACCACGGAACAGGGGATCAGCATAGCTGGGGGTTACTACTGAGTAGGGGATTAGCAGAGCTGGGGGTTACTGCTGAGCTGGGAATCAGCAGACCTGGGGGTTACCACTGTGTAGGGGTTCAGCAGAGCTGGGGGTTACTACTGAGCGGGGGATCAGCAAAGCTGGGGTACTTCTGAGTGGGGATCAGCATAGCTGGGGAAACTACTTAGCGGGGTATCAGAAGAGCTTGCGGTTACTACTAAGTGGGAGATCATTATAGCTGGGAGTTACTACTGAGTGGAAGATCAGCAAAGCTGGGGACACTAAAAAAGATGTATCTCTGCGCTGTGGTGGGGCGGCACCTGACACAGATAAGTAATACACCAAACTTATAAATAATCTTAAGAAAAAGTGTGTGGTGCCAAAAGTAAATGAACAGCGATGAGCTGGGAATACTACTGAGCGGGGGATCAACAAAGCTGGGGGTTACTACTGAGTGGTGGATCAGTATAGTTGGGGGTTACTACTTTAGGGGATCAGCAAAGCTGGGGATACTACTGAGCGAGGGATCAGCAGAGCTGGGGGTTACTACTGAGTAGGGGATTAGCAGAGCTGGGGGTTACTGCTGAGCTGGGAATCAGCAGACCTGGGGGTTACCACTGTGTAGGGGTTCAGCAGAGCTGGGGGTTACTACTGAGCGGGGGATCAGCAAAGCTGGGGTACTTCTGAGTGGGGATCAGCATAGCTGGGGAAACTACTTAGCGGGGTATCAGCAGAGCTTGCGGTTACTACTAAGTGGGAGATCATTATAGCTGGGAGTTACTACTGAGTGGAAGATCAGCAAAGCTGGGGACACTAAAAAAGATGTATCTCTGCGCTGTGGTGGGGCGGCACCTGACACAGATAAGTAATACACCAAACTTATAAATAATCTTAAGAAAAAGTGTGTGGTGCCAAAAGTAAATGAACAGCGATGAGCTGGGAATACTACTGAGCGGGGGATCAACAAAGCTGGGGGTTACTACTGAGTGGTGGATCAGTATAGTTGGGGGTTACTACTTTAGGGGATCAGCAAAGCTGGGGATACTACTGAGCGAGGGATCAGCAGAGCTGGGTGTTACTACTGAGTCAGGGATCAGTAGTGCTGAGGATTACTATTGAGTGGGGGATCAGCAGAGCTGGGGATACTACTGAGCAGAGGATCAGTAAAGCTGAGGGTTATTACTGAGTGGGGGATCAGTAAAGCTAGGGGTTACTACTGAGCGGAGTATCAGCAGAACTTGGGGAAACTACTGAGTGGGGGTTCAGCAAAGCTGGGGATACTACTGAGTGGGGGATCAGCAGAGATGGGGGATACTACTGAGTGGGAGATCAGCAAAGCTTGGGAACACTACTGAGCAAGGGTTCAGCAAAGCTGGGGATACTACTGAGTGGGAGATCAGCAGAGCTGGGGGGTTACTAGTGAGTGGGGGATTAGCAAAGCTGGGGGTTTACTTTTGAGTGGAGTATCAGCAGAGCTTGGGGACACTACTGAGGGGGGGGGAGGGGTTCAGCAAAGCCGGGGATACTACTGGTTTAGTGGTTAGCACTCTCACCTAGCAGTAAGAAGGGTCGCTGGTTCAAATCCCAACCACGACACTACCTGCCTGGAGTTTGCATGTTCTCCCTGTGCCTGTGTGGGTTTCCTCCGGGTACTCTGGTTTCCTCCTACAATCCAAAGACATGCAGGTAGGTTAATTGGCTTCTGTCCAAAATTGGCCCTAGTACATGAATGGGGACCTTGGATTGTGGGCTCCTTGAGGGTAGGGACTGACGTGAGTGTGCAATATACAGAGATAGGGACAATTGTAGACACTCACTCAGGTTGAACTGGATGGACTGGTGTCTTTATTCAACCTTACTAACTATGAAACTATGAAACTACTGAGCGTGGGATCAGCAGAGATGGGGGATACTACTGAAGGGGGATCAGCAGAGATGGGGGATAATACTGAGGGGGGGATCAGCAGAGATGGGGGATACTACTGAGGGGGGATCAGCAGAGCTGGGGGATACTACTGAGTGGGGGATTAGCAAAGCTGGGGATTACTACTGAGCAGGGAATTTGCTGAATGAGGGTACTAATGAGCTGGGGATCTGCTGAATGAGGGTACTAATGAGCTGGGGATCTGCTGAGTGGGGGGTGCTACTGAGCTCGGGTTCTACTGTGCCTCTTTAAAACAAATAGAAAATCAGCACACACAGGGCAATTGCCAAGCTTTAATAAAGTTTCAAAAAAGCATCACAGAAGCATAAAAACACATGAAGAAAGCATGTTGAAGCGGTAGGCGTTTTAATGTGTGTGGAAGTCAAAGCAAGTGTCAACGATAAGCGTCCAATGAAATGCAGCCAACGGGAAGCTGTACAATCAAAATGGAACATAGAAATCTTTTTGTAAGAACTTTTTTGCCGTATTTTTCTAATCTTTTCAGAAAGTTAGGGTTCCACCTTAACCTAATTCATTCAAGATCTCGTTGGCGGCAATTAACTTCTAAGAACCCTCTCCGATCATCTTGTGGAACGCTTCAGATTAGCGCCCCGGAAAGGCATAAATAATTTGAATTTCCATACCTTGCGTCAGCGGTAATTATACAAGACTTCCCAATCTCTCCGCCGAAAATCAGAGCCAGCCGCTCTCTGCCTGGCTATACTCTGCGGGATTCCAAGATGGAAAATTAATTTTCGGAGACGATTCCATCACTGCGATAATATTTGTACGAGCCGGGATGCGGCGTTCGGTCCTTGTCGGGATCCCTCGGCGGGATGGGGACTTGTAGAGTGTCCGGGAATTAAGATTCTCATTAACGCCGAAAGCCTGTTGACGGGTTCCGCTCGCTAAGTGGCTATTTCATGGAACGGCTATGGGGACCAGCAATCCGAGGCGAGCGTGGTCGAGAGGCCGTCCCCGAGGGGGGAGGCGGTTTTAATTACCGCCAATATGATGATTTCAATATTGTATTTCCTAAAATAGGAAAGAAGAAAGAATGGAGGAGATTGTTAGCAGAACAGTCACAGGACACAGTCCAACGGGCTCTACCGCCAATTACCTGGAAGACTGAGAACCGGCGCTCTGGCCCAAGTGCAATAATCCTCTAATACAGGGGTCTCCAAACTGCGGCCAGAGGGCCAGATGCGGCCCTTTGCTTGCTTTTATCTGGCCCTTGGGGCACTATTTAATCTACCGATACCAACAACGGGACATAATTATCCCCAATGAAGGGATACAATTCCTCCCAATTACACCAACAATTGAGGCACTATTCCTCACAATGACACCAACAATGGAGCACAATTTCTCCCAATTTCACCAACAATGGGGCCCAATGACATCCAGTGGTTCCGCCCCCCCCCCCCCAATCTATGCGCCCGGCCCCTAATCTACATGCAGGGCGCCGGGCACATGGATTCCAATGGGTTTTTGTTTTTTTTGAAGCACATGATTAGAGCCTGAGGCTCTAATTGGCTTCAAAAAAGGGTGGGCTCGGGGCGCAGGGCACTGCACCCTGAGCCCACCCAGTTGTGTGACAATAGCAAATACATTTTCGCTATTGTTATCCTGCTTCTCTTCCCGGCCAATCAGGAAGCGGGTCCTGGGACACGTCACCCAATTGGGCGAGAGGAGAAGCGATCCTATTTGGCCTCTGAGGAGGAGGAAAGAGGAGGAGCCGGGGAAGCCGATGTGAAGTCGAGGAGGAGGAGGCGCAGAGTGAAGCCACCGCCCACCGCCCAGAGGAAGCTTAAAACTCGATTGGCCGAGAGGAGAAGCGACCGTATTGGTCGGTATCGGGGAGGATGTATGGGGACATCCGGGACATGGCCGTCCTCATCGGAGTGATCCCTCTGCTCTATATCCCCACCAACACACAAACCAGAGCCTGATCAAGTGAGAGCCACTCATTGAGGAGTGGGGGGGGGCAGCAAACAAACCACATGACCGCCCCCCCAAAAAAAATGGAACTCCAGCTGCCACTGATGACATCAATGGTGGGGCACAATTCCTCCCAGTGGAAATAACGATGGGGCAGAATTACTCCCACTGAAACAAACAATGGGGAATTATTTTTTCCCACTGACATCAGGACCTTTTCTACACCCAAAGGCCACAGTACGGCCCCCTTAAAGTCTAAAGGACAGTAAACCGGCCCTTTGTTTATAAAGTTTGGAGACCCCTGCTCTAATATAACGAAACTGGCTACTATCCAACATCCATTGCATCAATTCTTTATTTGCTACATGGCAGGATACAGCAGTAACATCTAACGCATTTCGTCCACAGTTAAAATCATTATTGCCAAGAGCGAAAGAAAATCATAAATTTTGAGTTGTCACCAGAACAGGAATAGAGGGGAAATCCTCCCATGGAGACAATAGTTCTGGTGACAACCAGGTATTCCCTCACTTTGGAGGGATTTACTCTCATTTCTTGTTTTAGCTATATGGGATAGGAAGTGAAGGGAATTTCGCCCCCAACAGGACACTAATGGAACAAAAATGATAAAACTGACAGGGGCTATAACCCTCCAAAACGGGAAAAAAAAAGTTTTGCCTTAGTGATATTTAAAACTTCAGCCTTGAAGCCGCGTTTTTTATATCTCATTTTATTATCACACATTTGATCTTACAATAGTTATAACAGTTTTCTGTCCTAAAGTGAGTCTTGTCCGCCTTGTCACATTCAGGGTGCGATAGTGAGGTTACATTTCGGAGCGGTGACAAGTCCGCGTCTCTCAGTGACGCTCCAGAAAGCGGAGAATGTTCGAATTCTGACATTTGCCCATGGAGCCACAGCTGGGGCTCATTCCTCCACCTATCTGCCCCGCTGGCTCTGCTGGGCTTGCACAAACAGTGCTGACACGGCCGTCCGTGAGGAACACAAGGCGAGACAGATGGCGGGGGTCAGAGCAAGATTCCTTTTCTTCTTCAACAAATAGAACATTTTTAGTATGAACTTTTTCATTGTGAAATGCTAAAAAATATTTAAGATATTTAAAGAGTAACTCCACTTTTGTAAAAAAAATAAAAAATAAATAAATACCCTCCCCTTTGGGTGAACTCTGTACAGTGCAGGGATTTTAACAAACTTTGTTGCAGATTCCTACCTTTTGTTATTCTGAAGAGATCGCTGTTAGTTTGTCTGTGTCCATGTGCACAGTGAATGTGAACGATTTTATCATTATCAACCAGCTGATGCACCTGCAGGGCTCTGATGAGGAAAGTAGCAGGGTCCGCATCCCTTTAGAAATTATTTCCTTTTGGGAATATCTCACCAAAAACGAAATTTGCAGGAGATGCCCGAAATCTGTTCAAGCGTGCACCCCCCTTCCAAACAATATCAGGCCTCATGCCCTCAACAGGCAGGGGAGACACCCGCTAGGAAGGAACCTCCTGGAAAGCAACTTGTCCCCATGTTGGTCAGGACAAGGGCCAAGGGGGGCACCCAGATACATGCAGCCCTATGTACAATAATAAGGGGTACTGCCTACTTATTCACACAAAAAAAATGTAAAAATAGCGAAATAAAACACACAGAATTTTTTACAAGTCCTTTAAATAAATTTAAATGTAATTTTGAAAAAGCCTCACAAGGTACATTCATCGCCAATCACATCAGCCACCGATGCAGATTTATGTCAATTATAATGAACAATACCAACCTGCCAAAAAGAAAAAAAAAACTCCAACCACCTACACCAGGGGGGTCCAAACTTTCAAAACAAAGGGCCAGTTTACTGCCCTTCAAGATTTAGGGGGGTCAGACTGTAGCTGGTGGAGTAATATATGCCCCGTCATTGGTGGGAGTAAAAAAAAAAATGAAATAATGCCTGTGGTCAACAGGAGGAAGACTAGTGCCCCACCACTGGTATCAGTGGGAGGAATAGTGCCCCACCATTGGTATCAGTGGGAGGAATAGTGCCCCATCATTGGTATCAGTGAGAGGAATAGTGCCCCATCACTGATATCAATGAGAGGAACAGTGCCCCATCATTGGTATTAGTGGGAAGAATAGTGCCCCGTCATTGCTCTCAGTAAGAAGAATAGTGCCCCATCATTGGGGTTAGTAAGAAGAATAGTGCCCCATCATCGGTATCAGTGGGAGGAATAGTGCCCCATCCCTTTTATCAGTGGGAGGAATAGTGCCCCATCATTGATATCAATGAGAGGAATAGTGCTCCATCATTGGTATTAGTGGGAAGAATAGTGTCCCATCATTGGTGTTAGTAAGAATAGTGTCCCGTCATTGGTGTCAGTAAGAAGAATAGTGCCCCATCATTGGGGTTAGTAAGAAGAATAGCGCCCCATCATTGGTATCAGTGGGAGGAATAGTGTCTCATCACTTTTATCAGTGGGAGGAGTAGTGCCCCATCATTGATATCAATGAGAGGAATAGTGCTCCATCATTGTTGCCAGTAAGAAAAATAGTGCCCCATCACTGGTGTCATTAAGAAGAATAGTGCCCCATCATTGGTGTCAGTGGGAGGAATAGTACCCTATTATTGGTATCAGTGGGAGAAATCATGTCCCATCATTGGTATTATTATTATTATTATTCACGATTTATATAGTGGGAGGAATAGTGCCCCATCATTGGTGTCAGTGGGAGGAATAGTGCCCCATCATTGGTGTCAGTGGGAGGAATAGCGCCCCATCATTGGTGTCAGTGGGAGGAATAGTGCCCCATCATTGGTATTAGTCGGAAGGAATGGTGCCCCATCATTGGTATCAATGAGAGGAATAGTGTCCCATCATTGTTGCCAGTAAGAAAAATAGTGCCCCATCACTGGTGTCATTAAGAAGAATAGTGCCCCATCATTGGTGTCAGTGGGAGGAAT
Organism: Lithobates pipiens; assembly: GCF_037356315.1. Classification (NCBI taxonomy): domain Eukaryota; kingdom Metazoa; phylum Chordata; class Amphibia; order Anura; family Ranidae; genus Lithobates; species Lithobates pipiens. Next base: position 51,333,773 of record NW_027507785.1, read on the forward strand.
AGTACCCTATTATTGGTATCAGTGGGAGAAATCATGTCCCATCATTGGTATTATTATTATTATTATTCACGATTTATATAGTGGGAGGAATAGTGCCCCATCATTGGTGTCAGTGGGAGGAATAGCGCCCCATCATTGGTGTCAGTGGGAGGAATAGTGCCCCATCATTGGTATTAGTCGGAAGGAATGGTGCCATATCACTGGTATCCGTGGGAGAAATATTGTCCCATCATTCATTTCAATGAGAGAAATAGCACCATGTCATCGATCGGTATTAGTGGGAGAAGGTGTTTCCCATTATTGGTGTCAGTGGGAGAATTAGCTACCTATCTCTGGGGTCAGGGGAAAGAATAGTGTCCCATGATTGGTGTCAGTGGGGGAAAGAATGCCTTGTACCATTGGAAGGAATAGTGCCCCAAGGGCCAGATAAAGACAATCAAAGGGCCCCATCTGCCCCCCCCCAGGCCACAGTTTGGAGACCTCTGGCCTACACAATACTCTCCCGACTACTCGCCTTCAGATGGCAACTAAACAAATATATGAACCTGACCACATTTGGTCAATGATGTCACAGGAACCTCTTCTCCTGTTGGAGATTTTACCTTCACTTCCTGTCTGCTGTGGAGCAAGAAGTGGGGGGAAATCTCTCTAACAAAGCCTCGGACAGCAGAAAAAACCCAGCAGGGGTTCTCATAAACAGAAACCAAGAAAAAATAAAAAAAAGTTTAAGCTAAACATAAACTTTAACTGCAGCGTGCCTGAAAGTCAGCTTTAAAAATAAATTCTGGTCACCGCAGCCTTTCGAACGAATCGGCGGTGAACCCGACAAAAGAGCATGGCGTGTTATTTACAGCGTCCTCTCTGGTGGCCGGATAACCTTAACACTTCCCCTTTACGGAATATCACATTCCACGAACGCAGCTCCCCACCACCGCCCCACCTCTGTGTGGGTGCTGAACCATTTAATAAGCGCCGAGATATTTAGATTGTATAACAAATATTGGAACACTGACTTAATTAACATGAAGTGCTTAGTCTAGAACACATGCAGATTAGGGAAATTTAAAGGGTAATGCCGTGTACACACGACCGGACTTTTCGAGGGACTAGGACCGACGGTCTTTCTGACGGACTTTTGGCGGAGTTCCGACGGACTTTCCGAATGAACAGACTTGGCCACACACAATCACACCAAAGTCCGACGTGTTCGAACGTGATGACGTACGACCGGACTAGAATAAGGAAGTTCATAGCCAGTAGCCAATAGCTGCCCTAGCGTCGGTTTTTGTCCGTCGGACCAGCATACACACGAACGGATTTCTCGGTCCGGCGGAGTTCCGGTGGGAAAATTTAAAACGTTCTATTTCTAAAGTCCGCCTGATTTTTGGCAAGCAAAGGTCCGATGGAGCCCACACACGATCGAATTGTCCGACGGACTCGTTCCGTCAGACCTTTGCTGTCAAAAAGTCCGGTCGTGTGTACGCGGCATAAGTCCACCCAAAAGCTGATGTTCCATTCCTAACTGATTATGGAGAGGTAAACCACCTAAGAGTTTTTTGGGGACTTCATAGGGGGCAATAAGTTCCCACTTATGTGCACCTACTATAGTTAACACTCGTTACCACTTTTCTTAATCCTCATGTAACATTCTAGAAGTAACATACAGGAATGTTAAAGGAGAACTCCAGTTTTGACCAAAGAATACAATATTATCGGATATAAAATTGCTACACATACCATTTTGTTCATTGTTACTAAAAACGATTTTGCTATTTCAATTTTAAGTCATCGTAAGTTTTTTCAAAAATTTTATTTTTAATGTAGCACCTGTAGATGTGCTGTGTACTCAGTGGGCGTGTTGGACTGATGATGATTAGAGCAGTGTTCAGTGGGAGTGTTGTACTAATGATGATTAGAGCAGTGTTCAGTGGGAGTGTTGGACTGATAAAGATTAGAGCAGTGTTAAGTGGGAGTGTTGTACTGATGATTGATGATTAGAGTAGTGTTCAGTGGGAGTGTTGTACTGATGATTGATGATTAGAGTAGTGTTCAGTGGGAGTGTTGTACTGATGATTGATGATTAGAGTAGTGTTCAGTGGGAGTGTTGTACTGATGATTGATGATTAGAGTAGTGTTCAGTGGGAGTGTTGTACTGATGATTGATGATTAGAGTAGTGTTCAGTGGGAGTGTTGGACTGATAATGATTAGAGCAGTGTTCAGTGGGAGTGTTGGACTGATAATGATTAGAGCAGTGTTCAGTGGGAGTGTTGTACTAATGATGATTAGAGCAGTGTTCAGTGGGAGTGTTGTACTAATGACGATTAGAGCAGTGTTCAGTGGGAGTGTTGTACTGATGATTGATGATTAGAGTAGTGTTCAGTGGGAGTGTTGTACTGATGATTGATGATTAGAGTAGTGTTCAGTGGGAGTGTTGTACTGATGATTGATGATTAGAGCAGTGTTCAGTGGGAGTGTTGGACTGATGATGATTAGAGCAGTGTTCAGTGGGCGTGTTATACTGATGATGATTAGAGCAGTGTTCAGTGGGAGTGTTGTACTAATGATGATTAGAGTAGTGTTCAGTGGGAGTGTTGGACTGATGATGATTAGAGCAGTGTTCAGTGGGCGTGTTATACTGATGATGATTAGAGCAGTGTTCAGTGGGAGTGTTGTACTAATGATGATTAGAGTAGTGTTCAGTGGGAGTGTTGGACTGATGATGATTAGAGTAGTGTTCAGTGGGAGTGTTGGACTGATGATGATTAGAGTATTGTTCAGTGGGCGTGTTGGACTGATGATGATTAGAGTAGTGTTCAGTGGGCGTGTTATACTGATGATGATTAGAGCAGTGTTCAGTGGGAGTGTTGTACTAATGATGATTAGAGTAGTGTTCAGTGGGAGTGTTGGACTGATGATGATTAGAGTAGTGTTCAGTGGGAGTGTTGGACTGATGATGATTAGAGTAGTGTTCAGTGGGAGTGTTGGACTGATGATGATTAGAGTAGTGTTCAGTGGGCGTGTTATACTGATAATGATTAGAGCAGTGTTCAGTGGGCATGTTGGACTGATGATGATTAGAGTAGTGTTCAGTGGGCGTGTTATACTGATAATGATTAGAGCAGTGTTCAGTAGGAGTGTTGGACTGATAATGATTAAAGCAGTGTTCAGTGGGAGTGTTGGACTGATGATGATTAGCGTAGTGTTCAGTGGGCGTGTTGTACTGATGATGATGATTAGAGTAGTGTTCAGTGGGCGTGTTGTACTGATGATGATGATTAGAGCAGTGTTCAGTGGGAGTGTTGTACTGATGATGATGATTAGAGTAGTGTTCAGTGGGCGTGTTGTACTGATGATGATTATTAGAGTAGTTTTCAGTGGGAGTGTTGTACTCATGATGATTAGAGCAGTGTTCAGTGGGAGTGTTGTACTGATGATGATTAAAGCAGTGTTCAGTGGGAGTGTTGGACTGATGATGATTAGAGTAGTGTTCAGTGGGAGTGTTGGACTGATGATGATTAGCGTAGTGTTCAGTGGGAGTGTTGTACTGATGATGATTAGAGCAGTGTTCAGTGGGAGTGTTGTACTGATGATGATTAGAGCAGTGTTCAGTGGGCGTGTTGTACTGATGATGATGATTAGAGCAGTGTTCAGTGGGCGTGTTGGACTGATGATGATTAGAGCAGTGTTCAGTGGGAGTGTTGTACTCATGATGATTAGAGCAGTGTTCAGTAGGAGTGTCGGACTGATGATGATTACAGCAGTGATCAGTGGGAGTGTTGGACTGATGATTAGAACAGTGTTCAGTAGGAGTGTTGGACTGATGATGATTAGAGCAGTGTTCAGTAGGAGTGTTGTACTCATCATGATTAGAGCAGTGTTCAGTGGGCGTGTTGGACTGATGATTAGAGCAGTGTTCAGTGCTGGGTGTCAAAGTGATGAAGATTACAGCAGTGTTGGGCGTAATGGACCAATAACATTTAGAGTACTGTGTAGTAGTTTGTGTCAGACCAGTGATAATTAGAACAACTAGAGCAGCGTTTATTTATGAAGCAAATGCTACCTGTACAAAGATTTCACCGTAAAGTATATTTTTGAATAAGAACAGTTATACTTCTCTTTTTCTTTTCTTTTTTTTTTTTTTTAACCAATAAATGGTTTTATTGAGAATAGTTAAATAACATGTAAAACAATGAAACAGAATACATCAATATCTGTAAAGTTGGTTACAATATGAACTTAATATCGATTAAAGATGTATCAGGTAAATATCAAAAATAATAGTCTTTTCGCATATGTTTATGATTTACAGTTCTTTGTTAAATTAACTTAAATGAGGTCCACCCCGCCCCCCCCATATGGTACGAAGGTAGACTCTACTCTTCTTTTTTCTTTTTTTTTTTATACCAGTGTTCTTCTATAAGGAATATCGAGCTTAGAAAAGATAGTCTGTTCTTTTGACTAGAAATAAACAGGGCCTGACAAAGAGCCATCCGTCCGGACAATCTCCCACTCAGGGGACGCCAAGGCTGCCGCAGTTTTCACACACGATATAAGATTCCTCTGACGCGTCAAAGCCGCGACCCCCCCCCCCCCCACCCCCGTCTCAAAAAAAGGGTTTTATTTTCCATTCCCCGCTGACTGACACCTCCCACATGGGCCCTGCTGGTCCAAAACTTTTGCCTCCGTTTTCTACGAGAAATGAACCAAAAATGCAGACGACCATTAGACCCCGACCCGAACATGCGTCACAATTTAAAGCTCTGGGATTCCCAGCACTGAGCTGTCAGAGGAAATCCCTCGGCTCAAAGATCGTTTTTCTTTTAAATAAACCAGTACTCTGACAATGGCGGCTAAGTGGCTGCTTCATTTTATAGCAGGCAGAGTTGTTTAGTCATAAAGGTTGAAAAAGGGTACAAATCCATTGAATTTAACACAAATATCCCCATTAACCAATAGAAAAATGAATTAATAAATACATTGGAACCTGCGTGCCATATTCACCTCGATACACCCCCAGTCCCCAGGAATGGCTCCATTAATGCTGACTTTGTGAGAAGTCAAAGCTTAGGCAGGGCTTTGCATGCTATCCCCCCAAATCATATACCATATTAGAACAAAATAAGGTGGGACTTTACATGGACCTTGCAAGGTCTAATTAAAACCCAAATCATAGATATTTATGCAAAAATAAACATATCTTTATTCTTTCCATACACGTAATTGATTGTAAAAAAAAGTTCTAAAAGAACTAGTTAAAAACAGTTACAGTAAGGTTGTCCAGGGTGTTGTTATCCCAACTGGAAAATCAGGGCACATGGCCTACGCGTTTCACGGGATAACTTACTTCATCAGGGCCTCCGATTATTTCATAGAAAAAATAAAAAGATGCTATAAAAAACAGGTATACAGCTGTCAGGGCTGGGCTCAGCCCTTCCTTCTCTGAACTGGCCGCTCAGCTGTTGGCTAATTGCCAGCTCCTATCTCTACACAGTTACTCAGCTGTTGATGATATCCTGCTCGTCAGTCCTGCCTACTTAAGCCGTCCAGTCCGGAGGATCTCTGCCTTCACCTTGGTCAACATCACAGAAACTATCTTCTGCGATTCTGTTCAAGGCTTGCTTTGCTGACATACCTTCTGGCTCCAGATCCTGCTTGCTGTTCCACTACATTGATCCCTGACTTCTGGCTTATCTGACTATCCGTTCCGGTTACTGAACTTTGGCTATGTCTTGACTACGTTTGTTCTTTTTAATTTTATTATTAAACAAGTGTGATTTAACTGTACTTCTGTCTCGACCCGATTTCATGGTTTCTGACAGCAACATTATTAATATTAATTTCTCTATGTAGCAGGAAAAGTATTCCATAAGCCACATGTGGCTGCAAGTTCACTGTAAAGGAGTATGTGGCAGTCTCAGCCAGGGCTCCAGTCAGGCCACTCCCCCAACAAGTTTCGCTCCGCCCTAAAGCTTAACCATTTGCCGACCAGCCGCCGTCATTATACTGCAGCATGGCGGCTAGTTTCCGCAAATCGCCGTAGGTGTACGTCGGTGTAATGGATCCGCAGTAATGTTTGTCAGCTTACCTCTCCATGTGTTCAGCTTGAGAGACCAGCCACCCTTCACCTGGCTGCTTAAGTAATCTCTCCTCAAAGTATGGCTCCACCCCAGGCCCTATCAGGGAAAATCTATATTAACCTGTGCACGGCAAACCAGCCCTGCTGATCAATATTGTGTGTTTGTCTTCCGTGTGCTCCTTGCTGTGTGTTCTACGTCTGATTCTAGTTACTGATCTTGGCTTGTTCTTGACTGTCCTTGTCTGCTTCATATTGCGATTTTAGAGTGTTCCTTGACTATCCTTACCTGCTTGTGGCCCCGACCTTTGGCTATCTCCTGACTATCCTTTGTTGCCGCAGTCTGCTGCTTCCTCTCTACCTTCCTGTGGTCTACTGTGAGCTGGGAGGCCCTGGGGGTCGTAACCTGGAGCCAGACTGCAGCTAAATCCATCCCCACCACTAGGGACCTTGGTGAACACCCACTGGCTCTTAGATTCCGCGCTAGGGTTTGCCACCTTTTCTTCAAGCCAAACCCGAACACTTTAGCCGCACAAGGTAAAATTTTATTTTTAAGAGGGAACACTGTGGACTCTGGGGTAAAGGGGAACTCTAATGTAAGGTGGTTTCTGCTCACCAAACCTTCCACTCACATCAGAGTTCCCAGAATTCCCTCTTAAATTTGGGTTCCCAAAGCCCCCCTTACATCAGAGTCCACAGAGCACCCCTTACCTTAGTGTACTCACTCACTTGGAGGCAGGACAGAGCAGGAAGGGTGGAGAATTCAGTCACAGACATTGGATGGTGAGCTCACACACCCGAGGATGGAGGCTCAGGCATTGAAGCCTTTTATCCATTTCTGCTGGTTGCTGAGCTTCAAACTTCCAGCCCACACATAGCTTTCCTGAGGGATAGAACGCTGAGGATTAGAGTGTGGGTGGGCAGACAGAGGTGTAGGGGTGGGAGGAGGTGGGGCAGATCAAGCCCTTTCTCCTCTCCTGTCTGTGTATGGGGGTTGGGCCCGTGTGCATACCTATGCACTCAGTGGTTGTGATACTTGGTTACTTGGGGAGCCACAGTCCATTCTGAATATTGTGTCCGGGTCTCAGGTGGCCTGAAACCTGGACAAACTATTCAAAACCCAAACTGTCCGGGGTAATCCTGGAAGGGTGGTAACCCTATTCCGCGCCCTGGGAAATCTCATGCTCTAGCTCCCAGTGTGATCCACGTTGGTGCTCCAGAATACCTGTTCTCCTGAATCACCTAGAGCTCCGTCCGCAGCAGTCAGCCATCAGATCCACTACCGCGCGGAGCACTCCTGACCCCCACGGGGTGCATCTGTCACATGAACTCAGGTGACCTGACAGTCGGCTCCTTTAAGAGCTATAGCAGGCTGCACGGTGGGGGAGCCGATGCTCGTGGCCAGCAGCCGCAATGTCCGCTGGCCACCCACGATCGCTCCAAAGAGAGCCAGAATGGGGATCTGTCAATGTAAGCAAACAGATCCCCATTCTGACAGGGGAGTAGAGAGAGATCTGCTGTTCCTTGTGTTCAGGAACAGCGATCTCTCTCTACTCCCAGTCAGTCCCCTCTCCCCCCATAGTTAGAAACACCTCCCAGGAAATACATTTAACCCCTTGATCACCACTAGTGTTAGTCAGTCCCCTCCCCCTCGTAGTTAGAAACACCTCCCAGGAAACACATTTAACCCCTTGATCACCACTATTGTTAGTCAGTCCCCTCCCCCCCTCATAGTTAGAAACACCTCCCAGGAAACACATTTAACCCCTTGATCGCCACTAGTGTTAACCCCCTTCCCTGTCAGTGGCATTTATACAGTAATCAGTGCCATTTTATAGCACTGATCGCTGTATAAATGTCAGTGGTCCCAAAAAAGTGTGAAAAGTGTCAGATCTGTCCGCTGAAATGTCACAGTCCCGTTAAAAAAATCCCTGATCACCGCCATTACTAGTAAAAAAAAAATATCTATCCCCTATTTTGTAAACGCTTTAACTTTTGCGCAAACCAATCTATATACGCTTATTGCAATTTTTTTTTATTTTTTACCAAAAATATGTAGAAGAATACGTATTGGCCCTAAACTGATGAAGACAGTTATTTTTTTGGGATATTTATTATAGCAAAAAGTAAAAAATATTGTTTTTTTTTTTCAAAATTGGCCTTTTTTTTTGTTTTTGTTTATAGCACAAAAAATAAAAACCGCAGAGGTGATCAAATACAACCAGGTTTATTTGGGTACAGCGTCGCACGACCGCACAACTGTCAGTTAAAGTAACGCAGTGCCGTATCGCAAAAAAAAAACCTAGCAAGTTCACAGTCACATTACTAGTGAATAAAAAATGATTTATAAAAAGGAAAAACACTGCAAGCATTTAAAATACTTGATGCTTTCCTTTTTTCTTTTTTTTTTTTGCTTTAATTTTTTTTTTAATTCGGTGACAGGGTTGCTTTAGCTTCCTATCAGTCATGCAGTGAAATATCAGTTTTGGGTTAATATTTTTTTTTTATTAAAAAACAATCTGCCCCCAATCATCTGTACAATCTAGACCAGATAAGTGAGACAGATGGGGGGGGGGGGGAATCGATGTGACATTTTCTGCATCTGAGGCCACTGTATCTACAAGTAGATCTGATCAGATCCATCTCCTTAATCAATCATCATTGTTCAATGTACAGTACCAGCGCCAGGTCTGCTTTGTACGTCATATAGATAAATCCAGTCTGGGGATTGACATTCAACTCACTATAAGGAATGAGGCACATCTGAAAAAGTGTCAGCACTTCATACAGAGCATTTAAAGCTGAGCACCGGGATAAGCAAAGATCATCTAAACAAAAAAAGGCATGTTTATTGCTTGAATAATCTTGGGGGGGGGGGGGGTTATTTTATAAAACATTTGTTGCACGAATGACAAAAGCATTTGTGCAAGCTGAATGAACTGTCATTGTAAATCTTCTAAGAGCTAAAGCCTGTATCGTCAGCTCCATCTGGTGGCCAAGGCACAGCTAGTTTCCTTCTTGAAGTTATTAAACTATACAGTACTGCATTTTAGCCACTAGATGGAGCTGTTGATACAGCTCTTAGAAAATTTACAGCTGCATTTTGTTCGGTTTGCATGACTTTCGTGTTTATAACTAGACCCCTAGGTGTGCTTTGTGTATTTCTTCCAGAACTGTGCAGTAATCCAGTGTGAAATGTTACCTTTGTGCAGGAGCTTCCTGTAATAAAAGACTACTCATGGCTTCTCTCTCTCCTTGTGCAGGGAGACTGGTCTTGTCTCCGCCCCCCTCATGTAGTTTGCTGCAGGGAGCCTGCAGTCAGTGAAGCTTGCTGGGCCCCTCCCACACTGCTCTCTGCACAGGCTATGTACAGCACAGTGATATGTACAGCACAGTGATGATGTCACTGATACTTTACAAGGCAATAGCTCTGATTGCAAAAAGCATTTTGTGCACTCAAAGTGGATTTATATCCTTTGTGGTTATCAGGGAATATATTTAAATGTTTTTTTTGTGCCTGAAGTACAATTTTTCAAATGCACTTGTATCCAATGTTCATATGCAGTGAAGCAGGTAGGTTCATCAGCAGCTCAAGTAACCTGACAGGCCCACGGTTCTAACATTTCTATACTCTACATACATTTACAGAGAGACACAAGCTTCAGTTTCGCCCATCATCTGTCCAGGTGGACAATGTCAGAGTGGTATCACAAGACAACTTGTGCATTAGTGATCTTCTGTGCGTGGCCAATGGCCTCGGGTCATAACTAGTCATTTTCCTGTGCATGCACATCTATGTGAGCATGCTCATGCATGGTGCACATGCCCATTTCCAGCACTGGCACCAGAAGACCCATTTAAAGAGCAGAACTGAATTAAGAATTTGCTGTATGGTCTTCAGTTATTGACCTGAATTATATTGTTTGCTTACCTGTTGCTGACCCAGCTTATCTTTGGACCTGGCTTTACATTACCTGCCTGTTGCTGACCCAGCTTGCCTTTGGACCTGGCTTTACATTACCTGTCTGTTGCTGACCCAGTTTTCCTTTGGACCAGGCTTTACATTGCCTATCTGTTGCTGACCCCACTTGCCTTTGGACCCGGCTTTACATTGCCTACCGGTTGCTAACTCAGTTTGCCTTTGGATCTGACTTTACATAGCCTGTCTGTTGCTGACCCAGTTTGCCTTTGGACAAGACTTTACATTGCCTCTCTGTTTCTCACCCAGCTTGTCTTTGGACTTGTTTTTACATTGCCTGCCTGTTGCTGACCCAGCTTGCCTTTGGACCTGGCTTTACATTGCCTGCCTATTGCTAACTCAGGTTGGCTTTGGACCCGGCTTTACATTTCCTGCCTGTTACCAACCCAGGTTGCCTTTGAATCTGGCTTTACATTGCCTACTTGTTGCTGACCCAGCTTGCCTTTGGACCTGTTTTTACTCTGCCTGTCCATTGCTGACCAGGCTTGCCTTCAAACCTGCTTTTACTCTGCCTGTCTGTTACTGACCCAGCTTGCCCTTGGACCTAGCCCTGAGTGTGTGCAGGCAGTGAGTGCCACACTGTGTGTGTGTAAAAGGTGGGGGGAACCAGAGGTGCTGGTAAAGCTGGAGGTCAGGGTGGAGGAGGCTCCTTGCTGGTTGCTGCAGCTTCTGCCACCACTGGAGATCTTCTCCTGCCTGTATGGGAGACAGTTAACCCTCCTGTGCCTGGTGCTGCAGGACCAGTGAGATGTGAGGGGATTGTGTGATGGGGGAGGGGGGTGTCTGAGGGATGTGATCAGAGTGGAGGGATCTGGAGTTGGGGTTGCCACCTGTCTGGGATTCACCCGGACAGTCCTGGGTTTGAATCATGTGTCCGGGTTTCTGTCCACCTAAAAACCTGGGCACTGTATTCAGACAGGAATGTGGCTCGGAACAGGGCCTGACAGGAGGGTGAGGGGGCACTATGTGTGTCGCATTACTATTGTCTTTGGCAACCTATCTGGAGGTGTGATCAGAGTGGAGGGATCTGGGGGGATCTGGAGATTTATCAGAGTGAAAGGGTCTGTTGAGATAACTGGAGGTGTGATCAGAGTGGAGGGATTGGGGGGATCTGGAAGTGTGATCAGAATGGAGGGTTCTGGTGGGGATCTGGGGGTGTGATCAGAGTGGAGGGATCTGGTGGGGTATCTGGAGATGTGATCAGAGTAGGGATCTGGGGGTGTGATCAGAGTGGAGGGGTCTGGTGGGGTATCTGGAGATATGATCAGAGTAGGGATGTGGGGGTGTGATCAGAGTAGAGGGATGGGGGGAATCTGGGGTGTGATCAGAGTGGAGGGATCTGGGGATCTGGAGGTGTGATCAGAGTGGGGGGTCTGGAGGTGGGATCAGAGTGGAGGGATCTGGAGGTGTGATCAGAATGGAGGGATTTGGTGGGGATCTGGGGCTGTGATCAGAGTAGAGGGATGGGGGAATCTGGGGATGTGATCAGAGTGGAGGGATCTGGGGGATCTGGAGGTGTGATCAGAATGGAGGGATCTGGTGGGGATCTGGGGGTGTGATCAGAGAAGAGGGATGGGGGGAATCTGGGGGTGTGATCAGAGTGGAGGGATCTGGGGGGATCTGGAGGTGTGATCAGAGTGGGGGGATCTGGAGGTGTGATCAAAGTGGGGGGATCTGGAGGTGGGATCAGAGTGGAGGGATCTGGGGGTGTGATCAGAGTGGAGGGATCTGGGGGATCTGGAGGCGTGATCAGAGTGGAGGGATCTGGAGATGTGATCAAGGTGGGGGGATCTGGAGGTGGGATCAGAGTGGAGGGATCTGGGGGTGTGATCAGAGTGGAGGGATCTGGGGGATCTGGAGGTGTGATCAGAGTGGAGGGATCTGGAGGTGTGATCAGAGTGGGGGGATCTGGAGGTGTGATCAGAGTGGGGGGATCTGGAGGTGTGATCAAAGTGGGGGGATCTGGAGGTGTGATCAGAGTGGGGGGATCTGGAGGTGGGATCAGAGTGGCGGGATCTGGGGGTGTGATCAGAGTGGAGGGATCTGGGGGGATCTGGAGGTGTGATCAGAGTGGGGGGATCTGGAGGTGTGATCAAAGTGGGGGGATCTGGAGGTGGGATCAGAGTGGAGGGATCTGGGGGTGTGATCAGAGTGGAGGGATCTGGGGGATCTGGAGGCGTGATCAGAGTGGAGGGATCTGGAGATGTGATCAAGGTGGGGGGGTCTGGAGGTGGGATCAGAGTGGAGGGATCTGGGGGTGTGATCAGAGTGGAGGGATCTGGGGGATCTGGAGGTGTGATCAGAGTGGAGGGATCTGGAGGTGTGATCAGAGTGGGGGGATCTGGAGGTGTGATCAGAGTGGGGGGATCTGGAGGTGTGATCAAAGTGGGGGGATCTGGAGGTGTGATCAGAGTGGGGGGATCTGGAGGTGGGATCAGAGTGGCGGGATCTGGGGGTGTGATCAGAGTGGAGGGATCTGGGGGATCTGGAGGTGTGATAAGAGTGGAGGGATCTGGAGATGTGATCAAGGTGGGGGGATCTGGAGGTGTGATCAAGGTGGGGGGATCTGGAGGTGTGATCAGAGTGGAAGGATATGGAGAAAGGGTCTGTTGAGGTATCTGGAGGTGTGATCAGAGTCGAGGGTTAGGGGGGATCTGGAGGTGTGATCAGAATGGAGGGATCTGGTGGGGATCTGGGGGTGTGATCAGAGTAGAGGGATGGGGGGAATATGGGGGGGTGATCAGAGTGAAGGGACCTGGGGGATCTGGAGGTGTGATCAGAGTGGGGGGATCTGGAGGTGTGATCAGAGTGGGGGGATCTGGAGGTGTGATCAGAGTGGAGGGACCTGGGGCTGTGATCAGAGTGGAGGGATCTGGAGGTGTGATCAGAGTGGAGGGACCTGGAGGTGTGATCAGAGTGGGGGGACCTGGGGCTGTGATCAGAGTGGAGGGATCTGGAGGTGTGATCAGAGTGGGGGGATCTGGAGGTGTGATCAGAGTGGGGGGACCTGGAGGTGGGATCAGAGTGGAGGGACCTGGGGGTGTGATCAGAGTGGGGGGATCTGGACTCTGGAAGTTTGATCAGAGTGGAGGGATCTGGAGGTGTGATCAGAGTGGAGGGATCTGAAGGTGTGATCAGAGTGGAGGGATGGGGGGGTTATCTAGGGGGTGTCAGGGAGGGGGTAATTGTGGGTGTGATTAGGGTGGGGGTATTTGGAGGTGGAGGTGTGATCAGGATGGGGGTATCTAAAAGTCCACAGATTAGGGGGTGCAAGTTATGCCCTGAAATGGTTACCAGGATGGGCGGATTCTTCATGACTCAGCCTGGCAGATGAGGAGTTAAAAGCGCGGTGCCCACATATCGCCCAGAGCAATATTCCTTCTGCTCATTACGGAGCCGCCCGCTCGCGATGGATTAATTTATTAGCCGTCGCAGGAGGGATATTAAGCAGCGGGGAGAGTGTTGGCATTTCCATGATTTATTGAAATTAAACAGCAAATTTTTTTTTCCCCTTCTCTGCCTCCGTTTATAAGATAATGCGCAGTGCCCACAGCCCGCGGCCCTCGCTCATTTTGTCATCCCTTTTTTTTTTTTTCCTTAAATTTAATTGCAGCCCAAAAAAAAAAGATGCTGAATTTGCAGCCCAGGCGGCGCGATCCCTCGCGCTCAGATATGATTCGCTGACCTGTTGATTAAAGAAGCACTCCGCTCCAGAGAGCAAAGTAATTTCAGATTTGTTGTTGGAGCGAAGTATGTCTATTTTTCATTTTATATCCCTTGTAAGAATATCTAAAGTGCAGATCATTAACCCCATGGCAGAGATACTTTCAAGGCCTGCCTTTATTTTGTCTTCTCTGTTCTGCCAACCCCCACCCCAATCAACATGCTGATGACATTTTTAGATAAAAGCTATCCATTTTAATTATGGATCTTATTTTGGACCCAGTGATGTCATGGCTGAGTCTCTAAACTTCTCTATGCAATGAAGGCAGATCCCGGCTGGTGGGAGGATCCGGTGTCCCATCATATAAGGTCCCCCATCCGATAGTGTCCGCTGTGTACTGCACATGCGCAGTACACAGCAACACAGATTCCGAAAATTGCCCAGGATGAACGGCGCCTGCGCCGTGAGTCCAGGTTCTATCCCCACCATCCAAGTGGACATAGAGTAGGAATATAAAAGAGCCGAGCGCAGCGAGGCCGAGCCCGAAGCGTGGCGAGCGAAGCTCGCCCACGAGGGGCCCTCTAATATTCACAACCCTATGTCCGCTTGGATGGTGGGGCTACCACCTCCACTCACGGCGCAGGCGCCGTTCAGCTTCGGAGATTTTCCGAAGCTTTGTCTGCTCCGTAATGCGCATGCGCAGTACGGGGCGGACACTATATCATGGCCAGACACTATATGGCAGAACACCGGCAGGGTGCTGTAGTACTCCTCTCCAGAGCCCTCAGGCAAGCGGTGGGCTGGCTCTTGGGAGGAGTTATGTAAATTTAAAAATGCCTTGATGGGTGGAGTCAGTCTGGAGAAGTGGGTGTTCCTGGGTAGGCTGTATTTGCATAGGTAACACCCACATGTGATGCCTCCATGACTGAAAGAATTGAAAAAGGGAAAAGAAAGGGACGGGCCAGGAACATTCAGGCTAGGGAGGAAAGGGCTAGATGATGCTCAACGTCCTCCAGCCAGGAAATTATACAGGCTCGATCTGACTTGCTGCAGCTTCTGCTGTTCATCCTGATGACAATTACAACCGGGACAGAGAGTAATCATGTGTGATCAGTGCTCTGCCCCAGAGTACTGTAAGCAGGGCCAGGACAAGAGGGGTGGGGGGCAGGAGGGGCAGCTACCCCAGGTACTGTGATATTGTGTGTTGGGAGGGGGATTGTGGGGGGGCAGCAGAGGATAAGAATTGTTTTAGGAGGGGAAATTAGTAGTGAGGGGAGTAGCGAATTGAGGGTATTTGTTTTAGGAGGGTAGATTTGTGATAGGAGGGGGCATTTTGGGGGGATTGTTCTAGAAAAGGTAATATGGTAGGGGGCAGGGTATGTGTGCTAGGAGGAAAAACATTTTTTTGTGGGGGGGGGGGGGGGTTGCTAGGAGGATTGGGGGTTTATGTGCTAGGAGGGGAAATTTGTGGGAGGGATTTATGTTGGGAGGGGGAATGTTGGGAGGCTTGTTCTAAAAAAAAGATAATATGTTGGGGGGAGGGGATTTGTGCTGGGAGGGATTTTTTTTGGGGGGGGGGTTCTAAAAGGGATGATTGGGAGTTTGTGTGATCAGGGGTGAAATTTGGTGTGCAGCAGGGGATAAGAATTGTTCTAGGAGGGGAAATTTGGGGGAGGTGTAGGAGTAGTGAATTGAGGGGATTTGTGTTAGGAGGGGTGGCTGGGGTAAGAAGATTTGTGTTAGGAGGCAGAATTTTTGGGTTTTGTTCTATAACAGGTAATGTGGTAGGAGAAGGGGATTTATTCTAGGAGGGAAATTATTTTTGTTATCTTTTGGGGGGGGGGGGGGGGGTTGTGCTAGCAGGGATGATTGGGGGTTTATGTACTAGGAGGGGGAATTTTGGGGGGATTTGAGTTGGTAGGTGGAATTTGGGGGGTGGGAGAGGATACAGAATCATTCATTCTAGGAGGGGAAATTTGGGGGAGGTGTGCTAGGAGTAGTGAATTGAAGGGATTTGTGTTGGGAAGGGGGATTTGAGAAGATTTGTGCTAGGAGGGGGAATTTTGGGGGGTCTGTGCTAGATAAGGTAATATGGTAGGAGAAGGGGAATTATGTTAGGAGGGAAGTTATTTTTGTTTGGGGGGGGAGGGTTGTTTTAGCAGGGATAATTGGGGGTTGATGTGCTGGAAGGGGAAATGTGGGGGGGGGGAATTTATGTTGGAAGGGGGATTTTGGGGGGTAGCGGGGGATAAGAATTGTAGGAGGGAAAATTTGGGGGATGTGTGCTAGGATTAGTGAATTGAGGATATTTGTGTTGAGGGGGGATGAAGGAAGAAGATTTGTGGTAGGAGGGAGAATTTGGGGGGGTTTGCTAGAAAAGTTAATATGGTGGGGGGAATTTGTGCTAGGAGGGAATTTTTTTGGGGGGGGGGGAATTTGTGCTAGGAGGGATTTTTTTTTTTGGGGTGGGAGAGATTTGGGCTAGCAAATATTATTGGGGGTTTATGTGCTAGGAGGGGACATTTGGGTGAGTTCATGTGCTAGGATGGGGGATTGGGGAGAACTTGTGCTGGGGGGGGATTTGGAGTGGGGGGAGAGGATTTGTGCTCAGAGAGGAAATTTGAAGGGTAGAGGATTTTTTTTTGTGGGGGTGGATTAATGCTGGGAAGGGGATTTCAACGGGAGGAAGATTTGTACTGGGAGGAGGGGGGATTTATGCTGAGGGGGTAAGCATGCAGATTAATGCTCGATTTTTTTTTTTTTGAGGGGGGGGGTTTTGCTGACACATAATGCTCATACATCTTGGGGGGGGGGTGCAATTTGGCATGTTCGCCCCGGATTCTAGATGACCTTGTCCCAATTGCCAGCATGATAATGCACCCTTAGGGGGCAGGCTCATGACAACCTGGGCTCACAAGAAGTGAGGGACAACAATGGGAAGGCGCACGCCTTCTCCTGGGGGAAAGGGGCAGCACCATAAGGAAGGTGAGTACTGCAGCAAAAGATTTTTTTATTTTTATTTCTGCAGGTCACTGTTGTTGAATACAATCAGCAGAATCCGGAGTTGTTCTGTTTAAATTGCGTTGTGCTTTAAACTGCGGCCGGCGTAGACATACTGAACATAAATGGCGCTTAGCAGAGTCCATGTTCCAGCGTCGGGCAGGAAGCGGCAGCACATGGGTTAACATGAAGGGAGATGGACAAATTGACCCTAATTGCACCCTTTTGCCCAGAAACAGGACACTTCCTGCCAGCATAATCCGCGGTGCGCGCCGTGCGCAGCGTCTGTGCCCACCTAGGCAGCTGGTTCATTAAGGTGTGAGCCGCTCTACCTGTCAGCGCGGCGGGGGCTTCGTGTTTGCAATGCGCTCAGATTCATTCTCCTCACCGATCGCAAGACTCCAAGAAATCAACAAAACGTCAACGGCTGATGTCAATGCCTCTCACTGCTTTTTTTGTATTCCGCATGTCTAAGAGAAAGGAGGAAGAGTAGCTTGTCGGTGAATATAACACATATTATTAAGTCTTTGCCGCAGGGCCCTGACGAAGGTCCACCTTATCACCCGCTGAACTGCGGCAGTTCAACGTTTACAGGGCGTGCGGCCGCGTGATCCAACAACCGCAAAAGGTGTAAAGGGTTAAAGCATTATCGGATTTGGCGCTTTTTCATATAGACGCCGTTGAAAAGATACCTTCCCCTTAGGGACCTCTTTTCGCATGGGCACGCTGGGCAGTTGCCCGGGGGTCCCACTTGCCTGGGGGATCCCACCTGCCCAGCAATCCCAGCCAGGGCCGGACTGGCCTACCGGGATACCGGGAAATTTCCCGGTAGGCCGCCTGTCCTGGGGCTGCTTTGAGTTGTGGCCGTTCTCTTTTAGGATATCTAATTAACTTGCCAACCGGCTCATGTACATTTACGTCGGCACTTTGAAGATGGATATCTCGGTAACGGCAGCAACTGCTGCCACAATGGAGGTATCCGTCTTTTGAGCCGGCCGTCCTATGTACGATAATGGTGGTCTCTGCGGCGGGTGCGCCGCAAGATCACCATTATCGACAGCGCCCTCCGCTGCTTACCGGAGCCGTTGGCAGCGGATCCGCCGCAAGATCACCATCACCGGCCGCGCCCTCCGCTGCTTACCGCAGCCGTTGGCAGCGGATCCGCCGCAAGATCACCATCACCGACCGCGCCCTCCGCTGCTTACCGCAGCCGTTGGCAGCGGATTCGCCGCAAGATCACCATCATCGGCCGCGCCCTCCGCTGCTTACCAGAGCCGTTGGCAGCGGATCCGCCGCAAGATCACCATCATCGGCGGCGCCCTCCGCTGCTTACCGGAGCCGCTGGCAGCGGATCCGCCGCAAGATCACCATCATCGGCCGCGCCCTCCGCTGCTTACCGGAGCCGTTGGCAGCGGATCCGCCGCAAGATCACCATCATCGGCGGCACCCTCCGCTGCTTACCAGAGCCGTTGGCAGCTGATCCACCGCAAGGTCACCATCATCGGCGGCGCCCTCCGCTGCTTACCGGAGCCGTTGGCAGCGGATCCGCCGCAAGATCACCACCACCAAGGGCCGCGCCCTCCGCTGCTTACCGGAGCCGTTGGCAGCGGATCCGCCGCAAGATCACCATCATCGGCGGCGCCCTCCCCTGCTTACCGGAGCCGTCGGCAAGCGGATCCGCCGCAAGATCACCATCATCGGCCGCGCCCTCCGCTGCTTACCGGAGCCGTTGGCAGCGGATCCGCCGCAAGATCACCATCATCGGCGGCACCCTCCGCTGCTTACCAGAGCCGTTGGCAGCTGATCCACCGCAAGGTCACCATCATCGGCGGCGCCCTCCGCTGCTTACCGGAGCCGTTGGCAGCGGATCCGCCGCAAGATCACCACCACCAAGGGCCGCGCCCTCCGCTGCTTACCGGAGCCGTTGGCAGCGGATCCGCCGCAAGATCACCATCATCGGCGGCGCCCTCCCCTGCTTACTGGAGCCGTCGGCAAGCGGTGGAGGCCATCGGGTCCAGGTCGTGGCTGGGTATGTAGATGATTGAGGGGAAGATGGCCCCCACCCGTCTCCATACCATAGCAGGGTGGAAGCGACGTAAAAACGTCAGCTACGCCCATACGTTTTAAAAGGCCATTTTTTTCCTGTAATTTTTTCTTTTTTTTAAAGGGCCACGTACAGGTATGCTAGTTTGCCTGTACGAGCCCTTCTGCCGCCGTATATCATTGTGAGGCGGTCGGCAAGCGGTTAAGTCCAAATATGGACCTGTCACGCTTTTTTCTATTACAAGGGATGCTTACATTCCTTGTAATAAGAATAGAAGTGACCTTTTTTTTTTTTTTTTTTTATTTTAAACAGTGTAAAAATTAATAAAATCAAGTAAAATAAATAAGGGAAAAAAAATGAAATTTTAAAACGTGCCCTGTCCCGCCGAGCTCGTGTACAGAAGCATACGTGAGTAGCACCCACATATGAAAATGATGGTCAAACCACACATGTATCGCCGTAATCGTAAGAGCGAGAGCAATAATTCTAGCCCTAGACCTCCTCTGTAACGCAAAACATGTAACCTGTAGAATTTTTTAAACATCACCTATGGAGATTTTTAAGGGTAAAAGTTTGACGACATTCCACGAGCGGGCGCAATTTTGAAGCGTGACATGTTGGGTATTAATTTACTCGGCGTAACATTATCTTTCACAATATAAAAAAAATTGGACTAACTTTACTGTTGTCTTATTTTGTAAGACCGCTGCGCAAATACTGTGTGACAAAAAGTATTTCAATGACCGCCATTTTATTCTCTAGGGTGTTAGAAAAAAAATGTATAAAGTTCTAAGTAATTTTCTAGAAAAAGAACGTGTTTTTAACTTGTAAACACCGAGTCTGAAAAAGGGGCCTGGTCTTTAAGTGGTTAATAGTTCCCCCTTAAAGCGGAGTTCCACCCAAAAATTGAACTTCCGTTTTAAGCACCCCTCGCCCCCTTACACACCACATTTGGCATGTAATTTTTTTTTGGGGGGGGGGGGGGTGGGGGCTTTGTTAGGAGGGGGACTTTCTGTCCCACTTCCTCTTTCCACCCAGGTGACTCCTCCTTTCGCCTTATGTGGCCCCTCCCTCTATGCGATTTTCTGGGACAGGTCCCAGGAGATCGCCTGTCCATTGCGGGAGAGCAGCGTGACTCGCGCATGCGCGCCGGGCCATGAAGCGGAAAGCTGTCACGGGCAGGGGCCCAGAGTGGCAGTGGAGGCGTCGGCGGAGCGGAGGGGGAGATGAGCGACGCTCCATTCGGCCGCATCGCTGGACCGTGGAACAGATAAGTGTCTGTTCATTAAAATTCAGCAACTACACTTTTTGCAGCTGCTAACTTTTAATAAACATAAAAAGCCTGGAACTCCGCTTTAAACTTCCTCGTTTCCCCTACAGGCCATCCGCCGGAGATTCACATGGAGGCAAAGACAAGGTGAAACTTTCACTGGCTTCTCTAACTTGAAGTAGTTAAAAGTCCGCCTTTCCTGATTGGCTGGAAGAGTCGTCTCTGCGCTAACAAGTAACCGGAGCTGAAGGACTCTTATGGTGCGGAGGGGTTCTCAAGGGTTCTTAATGCAGGAAGCTTCCTCCATCTTGGCGTGTGTCATTATATCAAAGACGGGGCATGAGAGAGGATGGAGGAGGAAAAGATACTTTATAAAAAGAAACAGAAAACAAAAAGTGAAAAAGATCTCCATGGTGTACTGAATTGCAATGAACTTTAATAAAATAGTCTCAATTGCACAAGGAAACAATGACCTGGGGGGTAGTAGAGCATTCATGTCATGGACCGATGGAACAGGAAAGAGCCTTTCAGCCTGCTTAAAGGCAAAAGGTTTGCACAGGTATACTGATCGATTTCATCAGATGTGAATGTACAATATACAGTATATACACTATATTACCAAAAGTATTGGGACACCTGCCTTTACACATGAACTTTAAGCCCTTGTACACACGATCGGAGATTCCAACAACCAAATCCGTCGGATCTTGTCCGAAACTGTTGCATACGCACGGTCGGACAAAGTTGTCGGAAAATCCGATCGTTCGGAACGTGATGACGTAATTTCGTTACGATGGGACTACGTTCACGCTAGTAGCCAATAGCTTTGATGTAGGAATTTGATCTGAGCATGCGTGGCACTTTGTCCGATCGGAATTCTCTTCACATGATCGGAGTATGTCCGATCGGAGCATTTTGTCGGAAAATATTTCCGGCAAGTTGGAAAATTTGGTCCGCCGGATATTCCGACGGAAACATCATAGGCGTGCGCACAGGGTGTGCCGGATGTGCGCTTGAGCACAGGGTGTGCCGGATGTGCGCGTGCGCACAGGGTGTGCCGGATGTGCGCGTGCGCACAGGGTGTGCCGGATGTGCGCGTGCGCACAGGGTGTGCCGGATGTGCGCGTGCGCACAGGGTGTGCCGGATGTGCGCGTGCGCACAGGGTGTGACGGATGTGTGTGTGCGCACAGGGTGTGACGGAGGTGTCCAGGCACACCCTAATCACCCCATGCACAATAGTGTTATCGCTCTCTGTGTATTAGCAGGAACAGGGTAAAGATCTCCCTCTTACCGGTGTTCTGCCTAATAGAGTCCGGCCATCCATATGTGTCCGCTCCGTACTGCGCATGCGCAGTACGGAGCAGACGAAGCTTCGGAAAATCTCCGAAGCTGAACGGCGCCTGCGCCGTGAGTGGAGGAGGTAGCCCCACTATCCAAGCGGACATAGGGTTTAGAATTTTAGAGGGCCCCTCGCGGGCGAGCTTCGCTCGCCACGCTTCGGGCTCGGCCTCGCTGCGCTCGGCTCTTTTTTATTCTAACTCTATGTCCACTTGGATAGTGGGGATAGAACCTGGACTCACGGCGCAGGCGCCGTTCGTCCTCGGCAATTTTCGGAATCTGTGCTCCTGTGTACTGCGCATGCGCAGTACGCAGAGGACAGCATCTGATGGAGGACCCTATTTGACAAGACACCGGCTCTACCATAAAAAAAAAGGGTTTATGCTCTTCTCTTTCACTGTGCCGGCAGGGAGGTCAATATGCCGGGGTCATATATATATATGTAGACACATACACATGCATGTGTGTTTGAGCTTAAAGTGGTGTTCCACACACCAAAAAAATAAAAATAAATTTAAAATTCCTAAAAAAAAAAATTTAACTCATCTCTAAATGCCTGTTGCTAGGGGGTCCCTCGTAGTCTGCCTCTTTCAGTGCCTGGGCTCCTGACGTCACTTCCCCTCGGTGCAGGAAGGGCTCAGCTCTGCCCCTCCCTCCTGTCAGTCATCTGGGACAAGTGACAGGTCCCAGATGACTGCGCCGGCCAATCACGGCACGCGGCACCGCTCACGCATGCGCAGTGGGTGCCCTGCTCATCCATGTCTTTATGTGTTCCCAGGACACAGCGGGGACCAGTGGAGACGCGCAGCGCGACTCGCGCATGCGCAGTAGGGAACTGGGCAGTGAAGACGCACCGCTTCACTTCCCGATTCCCTGACAGAATGATGGCGGCGGGGGGCAGTTGAGAGACCAGCGATCGCTCGTCATCTGCTGCTGACATCGCTGGACCCTGGGACAGGTAAGTGTCCATTTATTAAAAGTCAGCAGCTGCAGTATTTGTAGCTGCTGACTTTTAATATATTTTTTTTAATGTGCAGCTCCTCTTTAAGGTGGTCTGATCCTTTAAATAAAAACTGGGAACCGTTTAGAGAGTTTGCAGAGGTTATAAATATTTAGATCAATAAAAAAAAAAAAAAAGTGATTGGTACAGATGCGTTTTAAAAGGCGCTTTCCAACGAACCGCGTTTCGTATTTCAGCCGACAAAACAACAATGATTTTGAGTCTGGAGACGTCATAATTAATCCACGAGATCAATGAGACCAGACAGAAGATCGATAGACAAAGACAGGAGACGAGCAGACATCAGCACATCTCTGGGCACCCTTTGTCTGCTGGACAAGCCAATAAAGTAACGATTCCATTACAGGAGAGGAAAAGAACCTGCAGACTTCACTCCGGGCTGATTTGTAACAGAGTTTACTCAGCCTAGGTTCATGCACTATATTGTCAAAAGTATTGGGACACCTGCCTTTACACGCACATGAACTTTAAGGGCATCCCAGTCTTAGCCCGTAGTGTTCAATATTGGGTTGGCCCACCCTCTGCAGCTATAAAAGCTTCAACTCTTCTAAGAAATGCAATTTCCTAAATCCAATTGACAATCTGTGGCAAGACTTGAAAATTGCTGTTCACAGACGCTCTCCATCCAATCTGACAGAGCTTGAGATATCTTGCAAAGAAGAAGAGTGGGCAGAAATGTCCCTCTCTAGATGTGCCAAGCTGGTAGAGACATCCCCCAAAAAAGAATTATGGACATTCCGACCACAAAATCCTTTGGATTTTTTCCGACGGATTTTGTACGAAACTTGTGTTGCATACACACGGTCGCACAAAGTTGTCGGAAAAGTGTGATATCCTGGTAACAGGGATGGCGAATAACTTCCAGACTCGGGGATGTGACCTCAAGCCTTGCTGCCCTCTCCGACTGGGGATGTCCTGAAGTCACTACAAAAGAGGGCACACCGCTAATCTAGCTACTTATCGGTAGCCCCGTAGTCCTCGGTACAACAAGTTCCAGAGTCCAGGGGGGTCTCTCTGGGGTCCTTAATGGCCGATGCGTTTCAAAGGCTAAATCCTACTTCCTCAGAGCCAAATCATACAGGTTCATTCAGCAAGGGCAATGATGGTTCGCCATCAGCGTCCTCCCCATCTCATCAGAGTCCTCCCTTACATTGCGGTCCCCCATCAGAGTCCCCCCTTACATCAGGGTCCCCCTTATATCAGGGTCCCTATCAGAGTTCTCTTTCCATCAGAGTCCCCACCTCATCAGAGTCCTCCCTTACATTGGGGTCCCCATCAAAGCCCCCCTTACATCAAAGTCCCTATCAAAGTCTGTCTTTACAGTCAGTGTCCACATCAGAGCTCCCTATCCCTTTATATCAGTCCCCATTACAGTCTTCCTGCACATTGGGGTCCCCATCAGAGTTTACCCCTACATCAGAGTCTCCTTATATCAGGGTCCCCATCAGTGTTCCTTTTCCATCAGTGTCTGACCTGAAATCAGGGCCCCCCTCAGATTCCCCCCTACATCATAGTAGCTATCAAAGTCTGTCTTTATATCAGAGTCCCCATCACAGTTCCCTATCCCTTTTCATCAGGGTTCTTATCATGCTCCACCCTTACATCAGA
The DNA here is from genome assembly GCF_037356315.1 of Lithobates pipiens. Taxonomy (NCBI): domain Eukaryota; kingdom Metazoa; phylum Chordata; class Amphibia; order Anura; family Ranidae; genus Lithobates; species Lithobates pipiens. Next base: position 51,357,772 of record NW_027507785.1, read on the forward strand.
GTCTTCTTATATCAGGGTCCCCATCAGAGTTCCCCTTTCATCGGAGTCTGACCTCAAATCAGGGTCCCCATCAGAGTTCCCCTTATACCAAGGTCCTTATACCAGAGTTCCCTTTCCATCAGAGTCCCCATCAGAGTCTGACCTCAAATCAGGGTCCCTATCAGAGTTCCCCTTACATCAGAGTCCCCCTTATACCAAGGTCCTTATACCAGAGTTCCCTTACCATCAGAGTCCCCATCAGAGTCTGACCTTAAATCAGGGTGCCCATCAGAGTCCCCCTTACATCAGGGTCCCCATCACAGTTCCCTGTCCCTTTTCACCAGGGTTCCTATCAGAGTCCACATTTACATCAGAGTCTTCTTATATCAGGGTCCCCATCAGAGTTCCCCTTTCATCAGAGTCCTCCCTTACATCAGAGTCCCCCTTATATCAAGGTCTTTATCAGAATTCCCTTTCCATCAGAGTCTGACCTTAAATCAGGGTCCCCATCAGAGTCCCTCTTACATCATACTCCCTGTTAAAGTCTGACCTTAAATCAGGGTCCCCATCACAGTTCCCTATCCCTTTTCATCAGGGTTCCTATCAGAGTCCAGCCTTACATCAGAGTCTTCTTATAACTGGGTCCTCATCAGAGTTCCCCTTCCATCAGGGTCCCCATCAGAGTCCTCCCTTACATCAGAGCCCCCCTTATATCAAGGTCCCTATCAAAGTTCCCTTTCCATCAGAGTCCCCATCAGAGTCTGTCTTTACATCACGGTCCTCATCAGAGTTCCCTATTCCTTTACATCAGGGTCCCCATCAGAGTCTGACCTTAAATCAGGTTCCCCATCAGAGTCCCCTTTACAGGAGAATCTCTATCAATGTCTGTCTGTACATTATGGTCCCCATCAGAGTCCCCCTTACATCATACTCCCTATTAAAGTCTGTTTTTACATCAGGGTCCCCATCAGAAACCCCTCCTACATTGGGGTCTGACCTTAAATCAAGGAGGTCCCCATCAGAGTCCTCCCTTAAATCAGGGGCAATGCACATATGCATTATGATGCTCCTTTGCTGCTGGCAGGGATAGGAGGTCCTGGGTGTGAGCACAATAATTGACACGCCTGACATAATGCATACATAGTTTAAAAAAATGCCATCCATTAGTATTATCCATCTGCAATCTACTACCACCACTCTTACTATTTACCTTCCCTATTTGCCAGTGACGCTGTCATGGTGCCGGAATACAATGTCCCTGTCCAAGGTGCTGAAAAATAATACAGCAGGACCATGCAAGATTTTATTAAAGTGTTAAACCAAAAAGCAATCATTTAGAATATTGTAGCTTACCAATTCTTAGATGTGAAGGCTAACAGTCAGTGGTGCGGTGGGTACAACTATATGAGCCATAACAGTCAGAGGTGTGGTGGGTACCACCATATGAGCTGTAGCTGTTAATGGTGTGGTGGCTACCACCATATGAGCTATAGCTGTCAGAGGTGTGGTGGCTACCACCATAGGAGCTATAGCTGTCAGAGGTGTGGTGGGTACCACCATAGGAGCTATAGCTGTCAGAGGTGTGGTGGGTACCACCATATGAGCTATAGCTGTCAGAGGTGTCGTGGGTACCACCATATGAGCTATAGTTGTCAGTGGTGTGGTGGCTACCACCATATGAGCTATGTCTGTCAGAGGTGTGGTGGGTACCACCATATGAGCTATAGCTGTCAGTGGTGTCGTGGGTACCACCATATGAGCCATAGCTGTCAGTGGTGTGGTGGGTACTATCGTATGAACCATACAGTAGCTGTCAGTGGCGTGGAGGGTACAGGCAACAAATAATTCTGGTCAAAGGAAAATTTTGTAACACGTTATATTAAAAGTTTCTCAGAGAACCCTTGTTTCTTTGTCGTATAAGAGAAGGCTTTGGCCAGCTCCAGGGACAATCCCTCGAAGTGGTAATTAGAGGCAGAATTGGGGTGGCTGACTACGTAGAGCTGTGTGGCTTCTCTCTGGTTGGGCCGAGGCCACGTCCCCATTACACGTCCCAGTGACAGACAGAAATGAAGTCACAGATTATCGGACTAATAAGGACGTCACCCAGGACCGCACTGCCAGCCCAGTGACAGGCCTGGGGGACATCAAAGCCTATTAAGTTTCCACATGAACCCCGCCACACTCCCCCACATAGGAGTCCCTGACGTAGGACTGAGGGATCGGGAATTAATTCCAGGTCTAAAGTCACATACAGACCTCATTAGTCTTTCTTAGCGATTTCAGATAAGGCCGGGGACACAAAACATAACAGCAGAGCTGACAGAGGAGATCCCAGCTGATGATGCTTTGATTTTGCAATCGCCATGGTTTTTGTTTCCTAAAATGCTTGTTTTACCAGTTTTTTTTTCCATCCTTTGTTGCATCTTAATGATGCTGATCTCTTGTTGCCACTTTGCAGTCACTTCTTGTCTACCTGCACTCTAGTGATGGCTGCTTGGCATTTAAGGGCGGCTTTCTGGATGGTGACAACAGCGGGCCATGCTTGTGTAATCTGCCTCTTGTAGTCTCCATTGGAAGCCTACACGACAGGGTGTCAACAGAGGGGATTTTGGGACAGAGCATTGTCACCCTATAGCAGAGAGTGCCAGAACAAGGACCTTCATGGCAGGATCAACTGGGGTTCTTTTAATGAAAGCTACAGATTTAAAGTGTGACTAAACCCACAATAGTAAAATCAGTCTGTATATGCAGGAAAGCATGCTTGTTATACTCAATGTGGAACCTAATGGGTTAATCCCCTGTTTCTCTGATCCTCCCCTTCTTCCACTGTCCCCAATCCATCTGTAGATAGAACAGAGAGTAGGGGACAAACTGCACATGCTCAGTTTGGTGTGTATTGCTAGAGATGTTTTTTTTTTCGGGAGAGTGCATGTGATCAGCAGTGCACAGGGCCAATCAGTACGATCCAGACAGAGGGGCAGGGGTCCTGCAGTCCGATAGGACAGTCAGAGGAGAATGAAAACTCCCCATACAAGCTTTACCCAGACACTGATAGAAGTCACAAGACTGCTCTAACTGCTGATGAGAAAAGGTATTTAGCAGTTTATATTTACTTAAATAATTGCATTTCCATGTTCTGTGTACTGTGGGAGACCAGATATAGTGAATGCAGAGTCCTGGGGAGACCAGATATATTGAATACAGGCTCCTGGGGAGAGCAGATATAGTGAATGCAGGCTCCTGGGGAGACCAGATATAGTGAATGCAGGCTCCTGGGGAGACCAGATATAGTGAACGCAGGCTCCTGGGGAGACCAGATATAGTGAACGCAGGCTCCTGGGGAGACCAGATATAGTAAACACTGGCTCCTGGGGAGACCAGATATAGTGAATGCAGGCTTCTGGGAAGACCAGATATAGTGAATACAGGGTCCTGGGGAGACCAGATATAGTGAATACAGGCTTCTGGGGAGACCAGATATAGTGAATGCAGGCTCCTGGGGAGACCAGATATAGTGAATGCAGGCCAATGGGGAGACCATATATACTGAATACAGGGTCCTGGGAAGGCCAGATATAGTGAATGCAGGCTTCTGGGGAGACCGGATATAGTGAATACAGGGTCCTGGGGAGACCAGATATAGTGAATGCAGGCTTCTGGGGACACCAGATATAGTGAATACAGGGTCCTGGGGAGACCAGATATAGTGGATACAGGGTCCTGGGGAGACCAGATATAGTGGATACAGGGTCCTGGGGAGACCAGATATAGTAAATGCAGGCTTCTGGGGAGACAAGATATAGTGAATGCAGGGTCCTGGGGAGACCAGATATAGAGAATGCAGGCTCCTGGGTTTAGTGACACTTTAAAAACACAGAAAGCTATTTGGAGAATGATGAAGCTCATATGAGATTTGAACCTGTGCCCAGATTATGAACGTTATTTACATATTCTGAACAAGCAGTAAAAGCACTTTAAGCCTAGGTTTACACTGACAGCGGGAATAAAATGGTGCAAGTTCAACTGAACTTGCACCATTTCATTCCCGCATGTCAGTCCCGACTTTGGGGCGATTTCAGAGACATCTGTGCGAGTTTATGCTCAGATGTCTATTGAAATCGCAACCCAGAGTCACCAAAAGTAGTACAGAAACCACCTTTGGGAATCAATGTGGCGCCGCACCAATTCGGACGGTGCCAGTGCCAGCGATGGCCGCTGATTTGGCATGCGATTTGACATGTCAAATTGCTGCAATGTGAACCAGGGCTAAAACATTTATCTCTGAATCTATGGGCATTGTGGGGAAATTCATTTTTAAAGTTCCCAACACTGGTTCTTAAAAAGCAATTAGGCAAATATTGAAATGGATCATATACAGGCAGCCCTCAAAGTTAGTCTCATACTCTCCTGGATCGCTGCATTTCCCGCCCAACATATTTCAGCGGTATGACGACACCGTGGACACCCTGATGACGTCATACTAACGAAACATATTGGGTGGAGCTACAGCGATACAGGAGAGTGTGAGACTAACTGCAAGGGCTAATAGGTGTGTATGTGCTACAACCTTCCTACTACTAGCAGATCCACCCGGTGCTCAGACCTCGAGGCTGCCGAGACCTCCAACATATCGGAACAAGGAAAATTCACAGAAGATATACAGTATATACTTAACTTTTCATCTGTATATATCTTCTGTGATGTGTTCCATTATTTGAGGTTTTCCCTTTTGCATTTTGATTTCACCTGTGCTGGTTAATCATGTGACCTTTTTTTTAATACTATTTAAGTGTTACTTATTCTGTTTTTTATCAGCCATGACTAAGGACCAGCGTCTGAAACGCGTAGGCTGTTTTTGTGCATTTCTTTTTAATGAAGGAATACGATTTGTTGGATGTCATCCTGAGTGGCTGACCATCCCTTTCCTTTAACTCTGAGGGTTGCCTGCATCTGATCCATCATAATAATGAGTTACGACACACTGAACGCAAATGCATGCGATCTGGTTGAATGGGCAGCGCACAGAATTGCATGTGAATTGCACAGGAACGCACAGCACATTCCTGTGCGATTCTCAGTGTTAGCTGCCCCTTATCTGTTTTTTTTTTTACTTTTATTTTATTGTTTATTTTTATAAAGTGCAGCATTTTTTACATAAACATACTATAAAGTATGGATGCACAGATACTATTTTTTTTGGTACACACCAATATTAATTACCGATACCTACCACAACTGTTGTGTTTATACTTCAGCTGTCAGCAATGGTACAAAGCATTGAAAAGTTAGTTACAAATGAATTGTTTTTGCTTTTTTTTTTGCTTTTTTCAATGTAAAACGTGTAAATTTATGTTAAAGGTGTACATATATTAATGAACAAAGCAAACAAATAAAAGCTTTAATAATTAATAGTTTATAAAATGGAATTGAAAAAAAAGAAATCAGCAGGAAAATAATAATTCAATGAGAATAAGGAGTTCTAAATTCAGATTTTTTTTATATGAATGCATTTTATGCAATAAAACAACAAGCCGTCTGTGTGCAGCAGCTGCCCCAGCCCCCTTAATATTTACCTGAGCCCCATCTCTGTCCACGAGTGTCTCGGTCGTCCGAGACTCTTCGCCATGATTGGCTGAGACACAGCAGCGGTGCCATTGGCTCCCGTTGCGGTCAATCAAAGTCAGCCAGCCAATCAGGAGAGAGAGGGGGCGGGGCCGGGCCACAGTTTCGTGTCTGAATTGACGCAGGGAGCTGTGACTCGGCTCGGGTTCCCCCATAGCAAGCTGCTTGCTGTGGGGGCACTCATCAGGAAGGAGGGGCCAGGAGCACAGAAGAGGAGGAACTGGGCTGCTCTGTGCAAATTCAGAGCAGGTAAGTATAACCTTTTTTTTTTATTTTTTTTCATTTATTGAGACTTTACAAAAAAAAAAAACGAAAGGCTGATTAGAGTAAATTACGAGTTAATAAGGGGTTAAACAGAGGAGCATTTAATTAAAAAAAAAGGTAAAGGTTGCTTTACGCCTTAATTCATTGGCAGGTCAAAGGTCATCCCTTTGATCTGTAGGTGAATAAACAGAAAGATACAAAAAGAAACAATGTTTCTTTTGATCTTTCTGTTTCAGTAGCTGAGCAATGTTGTTGATAAACATTGCCAGGCTGTTTTTTTTCCTGACACAGATCCCCCTAAATCAACATCCCTAACACATACCCTCTAATTTTCCCTTACTACAGCAATTCTTACCGCCTGCTGCCCCCCCAAATCCCCCCTTCCAACACAAATCCCCTCCCCTCCAATCTCCCTCCCCCCCCCCCACCACACACAATACCACAGTGCCCAGGGCAGCCACCCCTCCTGCTCACCCCTTGTCCCGACCCCTGCGTGGGGGGTGCCATTGACAATAAATAGCACCGCCACGCATCTGAAAAAATGTCAGTGCGTCTTGGTAAAGGGTGTGATTGCATGCATGCCTGACATGCAGAAATATGAACCCAGCCTAACGGTGAATGTGTGGTGAGAGGATGTGATCCGGATATCGGCCTTTTATCACACGGCTCAGGTTCAGGAGTTCTGACGAATGCCATCTTCTGATGAAGTGTTCATCTTGCTTGGTCACCCCCCCCCCCCCCCCCTGTAATCCTTTTTATAGGACTTTATAAAGATGGAAGATAACTGCGAGAACTAAAGACAACACCCCACAGGGCTCCGACATCTTGTTCCTCCGAAATCTGCGACTCCAGCCGCCACATTTAGCATCTCCTGGAAGTGTGATGATGAAGTGAGACATTAATGTAACACTGAGTCATGGTGACACGCCGTGACAGGTGCTGGGGGAGCTTTGCCGGGAGAGACGCGGCGGATGGAGAATTGACAGGACGGGCTTTGGTTGAAGTGTCAGACAAATAAAGACGACTGTGCAAGAGATCAAAATGTCCCCGGCTCTAATATATCATTTAGCAGAGACACGCTTACAACAAAAAAAAAGTCGTGTGTTCAACATATTTCTAGGGAGGGAGAGCGTGATCGCATGGAGCCAGGAGGGAGTCGGGGGGATAGAGCACCAAATAGAAGAGGGGTGGAAGGAAGAAGACAAGGAAAGGAGACACAGATTAAAGAGACACTGGAAGAGATTTACTAAAACTGGAGGGGCCAGGGCAGCAATACGGTCATGGACATGGAGGGGATGATCGGTGCAGCGGGATAATAATCACAGAAATCGATAGGCCTGTATGGCTTTCCCTGTAGTAGCTGAAAGCCGGCAGGAGGGAGAGGGGGAGAAGCCAGATATATTGTCCAAAATGTCTTGGTATGCTGACGCCAGGGCCGTCTTTAAGGCAGGGCAAAAGGGGCAGCTGCCCTGGGCCTTGTCATTGTTGTGGGGCCCAAAGCAGCTCATTCATACTTGCCAACTATCCCAGTTTAAATTCCCTCATGCCTTGAAGTTTTAGTCCTGTGCTGTGTCCTGATATTTCAGTGTGAAGTGCTGTTACTAATGCTGCTCAGCTCTGGCCTATTGTTGTGTACAGATGACTCACCTGCAGACCCCGTGTTTACATGTAAAAAAAACAGCATTCATATGTAAATAGCCATGGTATTACTAAGTAAATAGCTGCCGCCTGAGGCATTGATATGTAAATAAACGTATTCATATGTTTATCATGTTCCCCTGCAGTGAGGAGATGATGTGCTGTAACCTTTAGCAACTAATCAGTGAGCCGTAATGTGTGCTGTAACCTCTAGCAACCAGTCAGTAAGCAGTAATGATATGCTGTAACTGCTGGCAACCAATCGCAATTGCTGACTGATCTGATACAGTAAACTGATTTTAAGTCTAGCTGCTTTTTATTGTATGTCTCAGAGCAGGTGGAGAGGGAAATTGCATGGGGGGGGGGGGGGGGGCCAAGAAATTTTTGCCCGGGGTCCAATCAATATTAAAGACGGCCCTGGCTGACGCCTTAAGAGGGAACTCCTAAGGCGTCAGCACACCAAGACACGGGAGATTGGCATCATGCATGTGCAGCCGACAAATCTGCAGCAACTGCGCAATGTTATCATGTCACTATGGAGCAAAATCTCTGAGGATCTCAGCATACCAAGACATTTTGGACAATATCATGCTCCCAACTTAGTGGGAACAGTTTGGGGACGGCCCCTTCCAGTTCCAACATGACTGCCGACCAGTGCAGAAAACAAGGTCCATAAAGACATGGATGAGTGAATTTGGGGTGGAGGAACTTGACTGGCTTGCACAGAGTCCTGACCTCAACCCGATAGAACACCTTTGGGATGAATTAGAACGCAGTCTGCGAGACAGGCCTTCTCATCCACATCAGTGCCTGACTCCCACAAATGTGCTTCTGGAAGAATTGTCAAACATTCCCATAGACACACTCTTAAACCTTGTGGACGGCCTTCCCAGGAGAGTTGAAGCTGTTATAGCTGCAAAGGGTGGACCAACTCAATATTGAACCCTACGGACTGAGACTGGGGTGCCATTAAAGTTCATGTGCGTGTAAAGGCAGGTGCCCCAATACTTTTGGTAATATACAATACAATACAGGTGACCTATTTCTTTATAATACTGATATTAATAGAGTGTACTTTCTGTATTTTGTGTTCTGAAGTTTATATACTGTATATATATATATCTGTGTCTGTTTTGACTTCAGAAATCAGCCCACAATCATTCATCATCCATTGGCAGTCCCATCCAAAAGCATATTGTGAATGTGTCCCCCTCACTGGAGAGGCTCCCCGTTATGAGACGCCTCGCTCCTCTCCTGGGCCTTTTGTCTTATTACTTGTAGAAACTTTGACACAATGATGAATTCTATTTCCACCCATTTCCATCAACCAAAAACAACTCAACAATACTCATTCAGTAAGATTAGAAAAATACATTGTAAATAAATAAAAAAAAAAAACACAAATAATGTATCTGATACACAGTACTCTTTTTTCTTTTTTTCTTTTTTTAACCACTCCAGCTCTCACATCTCTACACCAAGGAACTTTCCATACAAGCAATAAAGATCTAAACTCCATGGACTAGTATTTTTATTATTATTACTATTATTATTATTTTTATACAGGGACAAGTATTAGGAATATAAAATGTGTTGTTTTTTTTATAGAAAGGGAATTCCTCCTTAGGATAACAAAATAGTACACATATTGCTGTTTTAATTTTTAGGACAAACAAGGCTTTTTCTTATTGGGCTCCATTCACAAAGTACTATCTTACCGCATGCCAGTATGTGGTAAGATAACGCACAGCGTTTAAAAAATAAATAAATAAATTTAAGTGCACTAAATGCTACTAAAACCCTGCATATGAGTATTTTGTACCCCATTCTCATTCACATAGGCAAAAAAAAAAAAAAAAAAAGCAGCCAGGCAATGTTTAACAACAACAATTGCTCAGCTGCTGAAACACTAAGATAAAAAAGAAACATTGTTTATTTTTGTATCTTTCTGTTTCTTCATCTACAGATCAATGGGATGAACTTCCATCTGCAGATAAAGTCAGTTTAAAGCCCCATACACACTATCAGTTTGTCTGCTGAGTTTTTCCTTTAGATTTACCAAAACCATGTAGTAGAAGGGCCTGCCTGATTGCATACAAATTGAAACGTCTAAGGTTTGACCTCATATTATATGGTTTTGGTAAATCTGAAGGAAAAACTCAGCAGAAAAACTGATAGTGTGTATGGGGCTTTAAGCAACCTGTCAAGGAAAAAAAAATTTTTTTGTGTGCTTTTAATCCATTATTAATCCTAAATTTTCTCTAATCAGCCTTAATTAACTCCTTATTCTCCTCCATTTAATTTATTATTTTCCTGGTGATTTTTTTTTCACTTTTTTAATTATTATTTTTTCATATTTTTTTTAATTATTAATAATTAAAACGCTTTTTTTTTTTTTTTGCTTTGTTTGTTAATATTTTTACACCTTATATTTATATCTTTCACATTGAAAAAAATTACAAAATGTAAAAAAAAAAAAAAAAATGTATTTATTTGTAAATAACTTTTCAATGCTTTGTACCATTGCTTTGTACCGTAACTGGTATGGCGAGTACTAAAAATAAGTAAAAAGAAAGGTACTCGCAAAAAAAAAAATGCACCGGTGCATCCCTAAAAAAATCCTTCAGCCTGTAGAACTTAAAGTGTAAGTTCACCTTTACAGAATCTGTAAAGGTAAACTCACACTTTAAAGGGGAAGTAAACCCTGATGGGTTTTACTTCCTCTTTATTTCCCTGCAAAGGTAAAGCATAATGGACTACTATGCATCGTATAGTAGCCCATTATGTGTCACTTACCTGACACAGGAGCCAGCGATGTCACCGCTGTCCCCTCTTCCACTAAGTGTCCATGATCCTTCCGGGTATCGTCGCTCCGGCGCTGTGATTGGCCGAAGCCACGATGACGTCACTCCCGCGCATGCGCATGCGCGCGGGAGCCGCCACTAACGGCACGATCGCCATTAGCAACAGCACGCTCAGTGCGCTGTCTTGCGCCGTAGACATCCGGGCCTGTCTTTAGAAAATATCACCCAAACCATGTAGGTTTAGGAGATATTTCTTGCACCTACAGGTAAGCCTTAATCTAGGCTTACCTGTAGGTAAAAGTGGTCTGTAATGCCGCGTACACACGATCGGAATTCTAGTCGCAAAAAGCTCTGATGCTTTTCCCAACGGAATTCCGACGGGATTTCGCTCAAGCTGTCTTGCATACACGCGGTCACACCAAGTTCCGACCGTCAAGAACGCGGTGACGTACAACACGTACAAGGGGACTAGAAAAAGGAAGTTCAATAGCCAGTAGCCAATAGCTTCCGTCTCGTAGTTGAATCTGCGCATGCGTGAGTTTTTGCGTGTCGGAATTGCATACGCACGATCGGAAATTTCCGATAGAAAGTTTTTCCATCGGGAAAATTGAGAACGTGCTATCAATTTTTTGCTGGCAGGAATTCGGGCAGCTAAATTCCGATGGAGCCTACACACGGTAGCATTTTACGATGAAAAGCTCTCATCGGGCTTTTGCTGGCCGAAATTCCGATCGGGTGTACACGGCATTAGGGTTTACAACCACTTTTAAAAAGCAGGAAAATAAGAGCCAAGGGGATAAGGGGAAGAAGGAGTTAATAAGGGCTGATTAGGGTAAACTAAGTTTTTTTTTAAAGGATTAAAGTCTTTAGCTCCTTGGGTGTTCTGTGATGCTGAAAAAAAGGGTTGGGCTTAATGGGGAAAAGGGCAGAGCCGTGACACCATGCCCCAGCAAGTTATATGAGCTGGGAGCCTAGCCTCATATCCATTGATATCTATTTCCCCCATACAAAAGATAATCTTTTTACCACCTCCTCTTTGCAGATATAGGCGGACTACGGCTGGGCTTCATCCCACACACATCTGCCTCTGCTTTGCCAAGTGACAGGTACACTTCACCTGTATCATTTTTCCGAGGCTCTTTCTGTATTCGGCCATCACAAAACATCCTTGACAGTTATATATGGAGCACTGAAAAAAAAAATGAATTAGGCAGCGAGACTAATTCCGGGCCGCGTTGCGTGCCGTCTCATTCTCGCATCCAGCGGCAGGAGCTAATTAGTGCTCCGGGGAGGCGATGAGCTGTGTAATAAATAGATTTCATTACAGCTTCATGTAAATAAATATCATTTCATACCCATTAGGATTACAGGCGGCGATTTCTGATTAACCCTTCAGCCTCTGCTGGCCATTTTTTGCATTGCAGCAAATCCCAGGATAGATTTCTGGATAAAGACTATCCTCATTTATTGTTTAAGTTTAATCTGCTTATACTTTGCTTCCTCTGGTTCCCCCCCCCCCCCCCCTATCAACATTTTTAAATAAAATCTTTCATTACAGTTTTCATGACATACATTTTAGGACCAGTGCTGTCATAACTCGGGCTCTGTGCTTCTCTATACAAAGCAGGCAGATCATGGCTGGTGGGAGGAGCCAGTGTTCTGCTGATTGTTGCTCTTCGTCGAAAAGTGCAGAACGGAAGGGCACTCCAGCTGATTTCCTGATCAGCTGGCGTGACGCCATAGCGCATTTGCATGCGCTATGGTGTGATGCCATAGCGCATTCACACATCGTAGGAGGCCTTTTTTCTTATGGGAGATACCATTTGACAAGCACAATTGAATGCTATACAAAGAGTGGAGGGAGACCGTATCTGTCATATTGTGCTTCGCTGTTGCGCCGCGGGTTTACGGTGTGCTCAAGGTCAGGTTTTGCCTGTGTCTAAGGGCGGGTTGCAACACAGCCACAGCCTACCTTGCAACAGCGAGGATCAATCTGACAACTACGCTGTCCCTCTGCTCTTTGCATAGCTTTCAATTGTGCCCGTAAAATGGTATCTCCCGTCGAAAAATGCCTCCTACGATGTGCGCATACACTAGAGCTGAAGTGGTTAAATACCACCAAAAGAAAGCTCTATTTGTAAAAAAAAGAATGATAAAAAATGTCAAGTGGGGGACAATGTTGCTTGACCGTGCAATTGTCATTCAAAGTGTGGCAGCGCTGAAAGCCGAACATTGGCCTGGGCAGGAAGGGGGGTAAAAGTGCCCGGCATTGAAGTGGTTAAGCATGCCCATTGCTCATTCCTAAACGCATCTGCAAAGCGATAATAAAATCCGATCGCTTGTTTACAATTATCTGGCCTTTTCGCTGCCATCAGCAAACGCTCTGTCTGTCCGCATTTCCTCCTTTATATAAGAGTAAGCCGCGGATTCTCGCCGGATGGCGCGCAAAGCTCATTATCCGCGATATATATGATAAAGTCGCACATTACGCTCTAGATCTCCCCGCGTTGCCTTATCGAGGTGGACAGTGTAATTAATGGAAGTCCTAATGGCGGGGGATGGTTTGAGTGGGTGCTGTCTGCACATTTCTGCTTTTCGCGGCACGGAGCCGGCTGCAGATTTATCAGCTGCGTAATGTTCACAGAGGCGGCCTGTCAGTGGGGAGGAAAATCCCCAAACTCTTGCAGGAAAACTAATAAAGAAAGACTGATGCAAAAAAAAAGTTACTACTGTAAAAAAAAAGAAAAATATGGCTGAAAGATGAACTCTGGGATAAGCACATGTGTCCAAATCCAAAAGGCATATAGTATTTATTCATATCTATAAAAAAATAAAAATAATATTTGCTCAGCATTCGCACTGCGGTAGCAAATATTGTGTCCCTCCTATGATCATCAGCTCCATCTAGTGGTCATAATGCAGAATTTTCCTGATTGTGGTATTTCTTAGGAAAATACTGCATTGTGGTCACAAGATGGTCATAGGAAATGCACATATCAGACACGGTACAAGGATCATTTACAAAATAATGTTGAATTAATTTTTTTTTAAATACATTTTTAATACATTTTCTCTCAAAGCTGAACTCCAGGATAAGCAAATATTGCCTATTCTTCCTTGAATCTCTGTGAGCTTTATTAATTTCTTCCAGATTTGTGCAGTAATCCAGTGTGAGACTTCCTGTAATAAAGACCGCTCACTGCTGCTCTCTCTTCTTGTGCAGGGAGACTGGTCTTGTCTCCGCCCCCCTCCTGTAGTTTCCTACAGGAAGCTTTGTAGTGGATGGAGTCTGCTAGGCCCCTCCTACAGCTCTGCACTCCCTCCTTGTGCAGGGTGACTGGTCTTGTCTCCGCCCCCTTCTGTAGTTTTCTATAATAGGTGGAGCCTGCTGGGCTGCTCTCTGCACAGGCAGCCTGTGGTGGGTGGGGTCTGCTAGGCACCTCCCACAGTTCTGCTCTCTCTCTTTTTTGCAGGGTGTCTGGTCTTGTCTCCACCCCCTCCTGTAGTTTTCTACAGACAGCCTGTAGTGGGTGGGGTCTGCTAGGCCCCTCCCACAGTTCTGCTCTCTCTCTCTCTCTCTCTCTCTCTCTCTCTCCTTCTACAGGGTGACTTGTTTTGGCTCCGCCCCTCCTGTAGTTTTTTACAGGCAGGCTGTAGTGGGTGGGGTCTGCTAGGCTCCTCCCACAATTCTGCTCTCTCTCTTCTTCTGTAGGGTGTCTGGTCTTGTCTCCGCCCCCCTCCTGTAGTTTTCTACAGGCAGCCTGTAGTGGGTAGGGTCTGCTAGGCCCCTCCCACAGTTCTGCTCTCTCTCTTTCTCTCTCCTTCTGCAGGGTGACTTGTTTTGGCTCCGCCCCTCCTTTAGTTTTTTACAGGCCGCCTGTGGTGGGTGGGGTCTGCTAGGCTCCTCCCACAGTTCCTCTCTCTCTCCTTCTGCAGGGTGACTGGTTTTGTCTGCGCCCCTCCTGTAGTTTTCTACAGGCAGTCTGTAGTGGGTGGGGTCTGCTGGGCACAGCATTGTGATGATGTCACTGCTAATTTAACAAGGTAATATTGCAAAGGAATTTGGTGCACACAAAATGGATTTATATCCTTTGCGGCGATCAAGAATTATTTGTTATTTTTACTTATTATTATTATTATTAACCTTATAATCTAATAATAATCTTATATTCTTATTAATCATATAGTAATAATCTTATTATTACTTTTTATTATTATTAATAACATTCCCCCCCGGGTGATCTCTGTACATTACGGGATTTGCCTTTGGGAGTATCTCACCAAAAATGACATTTTTGTTGCAGGGGATGCTCAAAATAAAATTTGTATCTTAGTGCAGACTCCTGGGGAAATCAGCGAGCCAATCACACAAGCAGGAAACTACATTTCTGGGTTTCTGGGGGGGGGGGGGGGGTTAGTTCTATATACCATCTCTGTACAGAACACCTCCAGGTTGCCGTTTTGTATTTTACAGAAAATTGCAGCACTGCAGATTGAAAAGGAAAGGTAATTTCTGCAGATTTAAAAAGGAAAAGTCATTTTTAATAACATTCAATTACAGTATGACTTGTATTGCAATTGTATATGCTAGATTATTATTTTTTTATTTTATTTTATTTTGCTAATTTTTTTTCCTCACGAAAGTGGAGTTACCCTTTAAATAAATATTTGTGTGTCTAGACGCAGATATAATATACACAGATTAATGCATTTCTGTATTCATATTAACCACCTCTTGCGGTCCATATACAGCAGAGCTCAGACCGGGAGAGGGAGAAGCAGCACGAGGAGCCAATCCATTGTTCTGCAGTTTTCACATGCTAACAAGGGGCAGGTGATTAGGAGCGAATCTCCCCAGCATGGACACAGGCAGCAATAAAAAATAAAAAAAACCTTCAAGAAGGGAGAAAAAGAACAAACATCCACCTCTCAGACTTGTAACCAAATAAAAAGCAAATGCGAAGATCAAAAGAAATGCAAATACTCCACATCCCCCGGAATATTCCGACTGGAAATGAGATCCGGGATTAAAAGGATTAAAATGGAGTCTGGTCTATCAGATAAGACAGATGCATGCAAAGTCTTTGTAGTTTTATCTAATTGACCAAACTCTGTATTTATCCTTTAAATCACATTTTTTCCAGCAATAAAAACCTGACAGGGGTTCTAACTCTTCCACATTCTCTTCAAAACGAAAGAAAACAAACAGATTTTGGCTTCACATACATCTGAATCGGTTTGTAGCCAGAATGGGAGCAAAACTTCTCCCGGAATTCAGCAGGAGAGCCAGCGAAGTGGATACAACTGAAATCTATATTACAAGTGAAGATTGAAATCTGTTTATATTTTGCCCCCCTCCCCCCCCCCCCAACATCGACATGTTAATGACATTGTCATCAGTACAAAATACACTAGAAGCCAAGGGGGTATAGGTTAAAACAAACCTGATGCCAAGGAGGGATTGTTACAAAAACACTAGAGGCCAATGGGGTATGGGCGCAAAAAACACTAGAGGGTGAGGGGTTATGGGTACAAAACCCACTAGAGGCCAAGGGAGTATGGGCACAAGAAACACTGGAGACAAAGAGGGTATGAGTACTAAAATACTAGAGACCAAGGGGTTACAGGTTCAAAAACACTAGAGGCAAAGGGAGTATGGGCACAAGAAACACTAGAGGCCAAGGGAGTATGGGCACAAGAAACACTAGAGGCCAAGGGAGTATGGGCACAAGAAACACTAGAGGCCAAGGGAGTATGGGCACAAGAAACACTAGAGACCAAGGGAGTATGGGCACAAGAAACACTGGAGACAAAGAGGGTATGAGTACTAAAATACTAGAGACCAAGGGGTTACAGGTTCAAAAACACTAGAGGCCAAGGGAGTATGGGCACAAGAAACACTAGAGGCCAAGGGAGTATGGGCACAAGAAACACTAGAGGCCAAGGGAGTATGGGCACAAGAAACACTAGAGACCAAGGGAGTATGGGCACAAGAAACACTAGAGGCCAAGGGAGTATGGGCGCAAGAAACACTAGAGGCGTAGAGGGTATGGGTACAAAAGCACTAGAGGCTGAGGTGTTATGGGCAGAAAAGCACTAGAGACAAAGAGGTTACAGGTACAAAAACACTAGCTGCCCACGGGAATATGGGCACAAGAAACACTAGAGGCCAAGAAGGTATGGGTTAAAAAGCTCTAGGGGCTGAGGTGATATGGGCAGAAAAACACTAGAGGCCAAGGGAGTATGGGCACAAAACTAGAGGGCGAGGGGTTATGGGTACAAACCCCACTAGATGCCAAAGAGTTATGGATAGAAAAAACAAAGCCACGGGAATATGGGCACAAGAAATACTAGAGACAAAGGGGTATGAGTGCAAAAACACTAGAAACCAAGGGGTTAGAGGTACAAAAACACTAGAGGCCAAGGGAGTATGGGCACAAAAAAACTACAGGCCAAGGGAGTATGGGCACAAGAAACACTAGAGGCCAAGAGGATATGGGTACAAGAAACATTAGAGGCCAAGAGGATATGGGTACAAGAAACACTAGAGGCCCAAGGGAGTGTGGGAACAAGAAACACTAGGGGCCAAGGGCACAAAAACACTAGAGAAAAAGAGGTAATGAGTACAAAAACACTAGAGACCAAGGGGTTACAGGTCCCGTTACAGGGCCACGGGAGTATGGGCACAAGAAACACTAGAGGCCAAGAGGGTATGGATAAAAAAGCCCTAGGGGCTGAGGTGTTACAGGAAGAAAAACACTAGAGGTCAAGGGAGTATGGGCGCAAAAACACTGGAGGGTGAGGGGCTATGGTTAAAAAACCCTCTAGATGCCAAAGGGTTATGGATAGAAAAAAACAAGGCGAAGGGAATATGGGCACAGGAAACACTAGAGACAAAGGGGGTATGAGTACAAAGACACTGGAGACAAAGGGGGTATGAGTACGAAGACACTAGAGACAAAGGGAGTAAGGGCACAAGAAACACTATTGGCCAAGAGGGTATGGGCACAAGAAACACTATTGGCCAAGAGGGTATGGGCACAAGAAACACAAGAGGCCCAAGGGAGTGTGGGTACAAAAACACTACAGACAAAGAGATAATGAGTATAAAAACACTAGAGACCAAGGGGTTACAGGTAAAAAAAAAACACTAGAGGCCCACGGGAGTATGGGCACAAGAAACACTAGAGACAAAGGGGGTATGGGCACATACCCCCGCACAAGAAACACTAGAGGCCAAGCAGATATGGGTACAAGAAACACTATTGGCCAAGAGAGTATGGGTACAAGAAACACTAGAGGCCCAAGGGAGTGTGGGTACAAGAAACACTAGAGGACCAAGGGGGTATGGGTACAAAAGCACTAGAGGCTGAGGTGTTATGAGCAGAAAAACACTAGAGAGCGAGGGGTTATGGGTACAAAACCCACTAGATGTCAAAGGGTTATGGATAGAAAAAAACAAGGCCAAGGGAGTATGGGCATAAGAAACACTAGAGACAAAGGGGTATGGGTACAAAAACACTAGAGGCTTAGGGAGTATGGGCACAATAAACACTAGAGGCCAAGAGGGTATGGGCACAAGAAATCCTAGAGCAGTGATGGCAAACCTTGGCACCCCAGATGTTTTGGAACTACATTTCCCATGATGCTCCACTACACAGCAGAATGCATGAGCATCATGGGAAATGTAGTTCCAAAACATCTGGGGTGCCAAGGTTTGCCATCACTGCCATCACTGCCATCACTGTCCTAGAGGCTCAAGGGAGTATGGGCACAAACAAAACACACCTGAGACTAAGGGTATAGAGAGGAACAAAAAGAAACTCAATTTCATGAAGTACATGAACTATATATATATATATATATATATATATATATATATATACACAGATGCCAGGAAAATATGGGCACAAAGACACTATCAGGAGCTGGGTCCAGCCTCAGAAAGGAGCAGACGTCTCCAGGAACTCCCAGGAAATAGAAGAAATTGAAGGCAGAAGATAAACAGATTAAACTTCAGCTTTAATTTGCCATGGTCTGCATATCTGGGGGTGTGGCAGGGGGCGTGTCCATTGTCTACATACTTTGTGCTGTGGGGGTGGTTGGGAGGTAAAGGTGGGTCGCGGGCGCTCTCAGTGCTCCGCTCTTCTTATGTTCTTAGTAGAAGACGTTTTTGTAGCATTAATGATACGCAGGTCAGGGTTCTGAGCACTTCTCTTCTCTTATAGTTTTCTTGGCGGCAGAAGTGTTGCTAATTTGGCGCTTAATGCAGCGAGACGTCTTCGTTTGAAGTCCTCGGCGTGCATTGTACGCATCACTAATACGCCACTTTGGCGCCCTCGCCTCCTATTCGCGTGTGATGGGAGGTCACCCAGGGCCGCCTCCATTGAGCCGCTAATGGTCAGTCCTTTCGCGGCACTCGGGCCGGTGAATAAGCCGCACCATCGATTTTTTTTTTTTTTTGCCGCCTTTGTCTGCGGCGGGATGAGAATTCCGTACACGTGTCCGGATACCTGTAATCTGAGGATGTCATTACCGCTTCTGGGTGAAGAAATGAATAATGTCCATCTGATGTCTGATCTTTAAGATTTGTAACAATCAGATACATTTGTCATCCGCAGGCACCGTCCTTTGTCTCTTCTTCCTGCATTTGTCCAACCTGCTCATTATCTCCCGTCTGTAGGACTGACGCACGCCGCCCTAGCGATCGATCTCAGGAGGAACAACCAATAAGGCAGCTTCAAACATTTGGATCATTAGCTATTGTGGGTTTTATCCAGTGCCTCACATTTCCTACCCCCCCCCCCCCTCCGTCCAATCTCTAATGATTAAATCACAACGCAGCAAACCGTAAAACACGTGAAAAAGCGCGGTTGCAAAACACGCAAACCTAAGAGAACACGTCATTGCTACGTACTATCACATAGGGGGCTATTGATCTTCTACACTCACCGGCCACTTTATTAGGTACACCTGTTCAATTTCTTGGTAACACAAATTGCTAATCAGCCAATCACATGGTAGCAACTCAATGCATTTAGGCATCTAGACATGGTGAAGACGACTTGCTGAAGTTCCAACCGAGCATCAGAATGGGGAAGAAGGGGGATTTAAGGGACTTTGAACGTGGCAGGGTTGTTGGTGCCAAACGGGCTGGTCTGAGTATTTCAAAAACTGCTGATCTACTGAGATTTTCACACACAACCATCTCTCGGGTTTACAGAGAATGGTGGTAAAAAGAGAAAATATCCAGTGAGCGGCAGTTGTGTGGAGGAAAATGCCTTGTTGATGTCAGAGGTCAGAGGGGAATGGGCAGACTGGTTGGAGATGATAGACCATAACATCACGTTACAACCAAGGTATGCAGAATACCATCTCTGAACGCACAACACATCCAACCTTGAAGCAGATGGGCCACAGCAGCAGAAGACCACATCGAGTACCAATCCTGTCAGCTAAGAACAGGAAACTGAGGCTACAACTCACACAGGATCACCAAAATTGGACAATAGAAGATTGGAAAAACGTTGCTTGGTGATGAGTCTAGATTTCAGGTGCGACATTCAGATGGTGGGGTCAGAATTTGGTGCAAACAACATGAAAGTATGGATCCATCCTGCCTTGTATCACCGGTTCAGGCTGGTGATGGGGGTGTAATGGTGTGGAGGATATTTTCTTGGCACACTTTGGGCCCCTTAGTACCAATTGATCATGGTTTAATCACCACGGCCTACCTGAGTATTGTTGCTGACCATGTCCACCCCTTTATGACTACAGTATCCCCATCTTCTTCACTCACCACATCTCATCCAATAGAGAACCTTTGAGATGTGGTGGAACAGGAGATTCTCATCATGGATGTGCAGCCGACAAATCTGCAGCAACTGTGTGATGCTATCATGTCACTATGGAGCAAAATCTCTGAGGAATGCTTCCAACACCTTGTTGTAACTATGCCACTAAGAACGAGGGCTAAAGGGGGTCCAACCCAGTACTAGCAAGGTGTACCTAATAAAGTGGCCAGTGAGTGTGATAGCAATAAAGTTAGGGGGAAAAAAGTAAAAAAAAAATTCAAAGCCCCGCCCCATAAACACATCTGTCTGGGTTGCCTATGTACAATCCAAATTCCTAAAAAGTTGGGGCGCTGTGTAGTGTGTAACATCCCTGTAAAAATAGAATGCAATGATTTCCAAATCTCATAAACCCACGTTATATTCACAATAGAAAATAGAATACATCAAATGTTTACCCGCCTCTCGCCCACCGTATAGACAAATGACAGCAGAGTGGTTCTTGTTCTGGGATGATGTCATATGATGGAGCCCATTTAAGCCCCGATCGCGCACCAGCGGGGGCACGCAGCGTGGCAGTCGTAGGCGTAGGACCCGACCCCGATCTTGGCAAAGAGCCACGCATCATTGACACCAGTCTGTGCCCATCAGTGAGGCCAATCTGTGCCCATTCATGATGCTAATCAGTGCTGCTTTTCAGTGCCTGCCAATCAGTGCCACCCATCCGTGCCACCTATCATTGCTCATAAGTGCGACCTATCAGTGCCCATCAGTGCCAACTATCAGTACCCATCAGTGCCTATCAGTGCTGCATATAAGTGTCAACTATCAGTGACCATCAGTGCAGCATATTAGTGCCTCCTCATCAGTGCCCATCAGTGCCGCCCCATCGGTGCCCTTTAGAGCCGCCTCATCAGTGCCCATCAGTGCTGGCCCATCAGTGCTCTTTAGAGCCGCCTCATCAGTGCCCATTAGTGCCACCCCCATCAGTGCAGCCTCATTAGCGCACATTAGTGAAGGAGAAAATTCACTTATTTGCAAAATTTTCCGACAGAAACTAAGAAAACTTTTTTTTTCAAAACTTTTGGTCTTTTTATGTTTTTTTAGCAAAAAATAAAAAAACCCAGTGGTGATTAAATAACACCAAAAGAAAGCTCTATTTGTGTAAAGAAAATTATAAAAAATTATTTTGGGTACAGTGTCGCATGACCTCGTAATTGTCATTCAAAATGTGACAGCGCTGAAAGCTGAAAATTGGCCTGGGTAGGAAGGGGGTAAAAGTGCCCGGTTTTAAGGTAGTTAAAATGGACCATTTTAAGAAAAAAAAAGTGATTTTAAAATTGATGGCAGCAACACATCTCAAAAAAGTCGGGACAGGGCAACAAGAAGCTGGAAAGGTAAGTGGTTACCAACAAGGGAGTGCTGGAAGAAAATTTTACAACTATGTTAATTGCCAACAGGTCAGTAACATGGCTGGGTTAAAAAAAAAGAGCATCTTAGAGAGTCAGAGTGTCTCAGAAGTAAGGATGGGTAGAGGTTCACCAATCTGTGAGAAGCTGCATCTAAAAATTGTCCAACAATTTCAGAAGAATGTTTCTCAACGTAAAATGGCAAAGAATTTAAATATATCATCATCTACAATACAGAATATCATCAAAAGATTCAGAGAATCTGGAGAAATGTGTGTGTGAAGGGAGAAGCCCGAAACACAATATTGGATGCCGGTTATCTGTGGGCCTTCACGGTTCTGAATCTGCATTAAAAACAGGCATGATTGTGTGATGGACATCAATGCATGGGCTCAGGAATACCTCGCTGCTCCATCCAAAAATACAAGGTAAAGCTCTATCATGGAAAGAAGAACCCATATCTAAACATGATCCAGAAATACCACTGTCTTCTCCTGGCCAAAGTTCATTTAAATGGTCTGTTGCTAAGTGGAGAACTAATCAAAATTGAACACTGTTTTTGGCAACCATGAGCACCTTGTCCTCCAAACTAAAGTGGAGAGGGACCTTCCAGCTTGTTATCAGCATTCAGTTCAAACTCCTCCATCTCTGATGGTGTGTGTGTGTGTGTGTGTGGGGGGGGGGGGGGGCACATTACTGTGTTTGGAATGGGCAGCTTGTAAATCTGTAAAGGCACCATCAATGCTGAAAGATATATCCAGGTTTTAAAGTTTTAGAGCAGTATACGCGATCATCCAGGCAACGTCTTTTTCAGGGGAGATCTTGCGTATTTCAGCCGGACAATGCCAAACCGCGTACTGGATCTATGCCAACAGCAAGGCTTCCTAGTAGAAGAATCCGGGACTCGGAGCTTAACTGGCCTGCCTTCAGTCCGGACCTTTCACCAATTGAAAATATTTGGAGCATCTTTGCATAAAATATGACAAAGACGACCCAGGACTGTGCAGTAGTTAGAATCCTATATCAGACAAGGGATAACATTCCCCTCCTAAAACTTCAGAAACCGGTCTCCTATTGGGTTGAGGTCAGGACCAGTCAAGCTCCTCCACCCCAAACCTGTTCATTAAAGAGGGATTCCGTCCAAAAAAAAATATTAAAAGCCAGCAGCTATAAATACTACAGCTGCTGACTTTTAATAAATGGACACTCACCTGTCCCGGGTTCCAGCGATGCCGGCAGCCGAGGCCGATCGACCGCTCGGGCCTCGGCTGCTGCCGCCGCCATTCGAGGTGAGGGAATCAGGAAGTAAAGCGAATCGGCTTCACTTCCCGGTTCCCTACTGCGCATGCGCGAGCGGCGCCGCGCAATAGGAAATCTCCGCGCTGTCACTGGGACCCGTGTGTGTCCCAGCAGACAGCGCGGCAGGGCAGGAAATGGCGTAGACTCCCGTGGGAGTCTATGCCCGGAAGTGGGTGAAAATACCTGTCTTTGACAGGTATCTCCACCCCCCTCCCCCCTGAAAGGTGTCAATTGGGACACCGGAGCGGGGGGGGGGGGTTCCGATCAGCGGAGGTTCCACTTTAGGGTGGAATCCCGCTTTAATGTCTTTATGGACCTTGCTTTGTGCACTGGTCCAAATCATTTGGTGGAGGGGGGAGTATGGTGTGAAGTTGTTTTTCAGGGGTTGGGCTTGGCCCCTTAGTTCCAGTGAAGGGAACTCTTAAGGCGTCAGTATACCAAGACATTTTGGACAATTTCATGCTCCCAACTTTGTGGGAACAGTTTGGGGACGGCCCCTTCCTGTTCCAACATGACTGCGCACCAGTGTACAAAGCAAGGTCCATAAAGACATGGATTAGCGATATTAGGGTAAAGAAACTTAACTGGCCTGTAGGGAGTCCTGACCTCAACACGATAGAACAGCTTTGGGATGAATTAGAGTGGAGACTGCGAGCCAGGTCTTCTCATCCAACATCAGTGCCTGACCTCACAAATGTGCTTCTGAAAGAATGGTCAAACATTTCCATAGACACACTCCTAAACCTTGTGGACGGCCTTCCCAGAAGAGTTGAAGCTGTTATAGCTGCAAAGGGCGGGGCCAACTCAATATTGAAGACTACGGACTAAGACTGGGATGTCATTAAAGTTCATATGCGTGTAAAGGCAGGTGTCCCAATACTTTTGGTAACATAGTGTATATTTTGTACATTCACATTACAAGCTAAGGTCCTTAACTCACATTCATATACTAAGGCCAATTTAGACAGGAGCCAGTTATCCTGCCAGCATGTCTTTGGAGTGTGGGAGGAAGCCCACGCAGGACACAGGGTGAACATGCAAACTCCATGCATGATTCGAACCGGCGACCTTAGTGCTGCTAGGCAGAAGTGCTAACCATTAGACACTGTGCTGCCCATAGTATTTCAGAGAATATATAATGTTTTGGGGGGGGGGGTTTTAACTAATCTTCAGGGCCAAAGCCTGCATTTTAACATGAAAAAAAAAAAAATGCCTCCAGGATTAAAGCAGAAAACAAAAGAAAAAAAAAAACATTGGCGGAATATCGGCGTGGAGACGTTTTTTTTTTTTTAGTTCTTGGTAGCTGGTGACGAGCGTAATTTTTCAATAAAAGCGAAAGTGATGAAAATGTGACCCGACAATAATGACGCCTGAGGGACCGCGAGCCGGCGTCTCTCTTGCCCCGGGTACCCCTGCCTCGTTCGGCGGCCACGGCTTCATTTATAAAGCCATTACGTTGTATTTGGGGCGATGGCGGCGGACACTTCACCCCTAAATGGATTCTGATTTATTGAAGTGAATCTTCGCCGTTCACAATCTCGCCTCTATCAACCCGCTAATCTCTTCTAGCGGCTCGCCGGGGCCGGGTTCCTATAGGCTCGGCCGCGGCGCAGTGGTCTGCGTTCTCACGTCGGCGGGAGATAGCACGGCGAGGATATTTGCTTTTTCCTCGCTTATAACCCTGGCTTTGCCTTGCTCTTTGGCAACACCGCTGAGCTTCACTGATTGCCAACAGAGCAGCAAAGTTGGTGCGTGAGCCGGGGCTGGGCTCAGTTCATTACTGCGGCACCCCCCGGCCTGAATAACATAAGCCTGAGCGCAGGACGGGCACGCAGGATCCGTTACCAGTCAATTCAATCAGCGAGCTCCCGCACGTCAGGAAAAAACAAAAACAAGGCAAGACGATGATCTGTAAACGAATGTTACCATGGACGAAACATTCATAGGTTTCACTACGAACGCACGCTATGCTAGGATACTAAGTCAATCTGACATTCACTGAGGGTGAATTTTCCTGCTCTATGTACTTTAAAAGAGCTATTTGTCCTGTAAAACTGCATGTACGTTTGTTCTATGCGAAAAATCGAATGCTATTAGGCTATTTTTTTTTTTCTCCAGGTCGGATGTCCTTTATTCAGGACACTGGTGTGAATCAGGGGCAATACTGCATGATGCCACTAGATGGAGCTCACAGGCATTGGAAGATCATCAGCTCCATCTAGTGGCCATCTTGCAGTATTTTTATGATTCATATTTTGTATGAATGAAGAACATTCAACCTGGAGGGAAAATAACCTGATAGCTGGGTTTTTTTTTTTTGTTGTCCGGAATGCGGTGGTGCTTCATATTGCCACCCCCCAGCACTGGCCCTGTGATCACCATACTCGCTTCCTCTTACAACTTTTGTGTTTACAATTGACAGCATGCCTCTTTGAGTGGCTCAGGCACAGAACTTTTCCTGTAGAAGAGGTGGTCAGCCATACTAGACCCCCAACAGCGGCTCCTCGTGCAGCCCTTGTCCCCAGCTGGGACATCTCTACAGTCAGGTCAGTACTAGCTGCTCTTCCGTAGTGTGTCATTTTGTACTGGGAAGGTGGGTGGAAAGAGGGCACTGTACTGGGAGGGGGGAGGGAATTGGAGGAGAGCTCTGTATTGGAATTGGTGGGGGGAAGGTTAGGAGAGGGGGAGGGCTATGTACATGGGAGGGGGAGTTGGAGTTGGGGGATGTTAAATTTTGGATTTACACTGGCCTGTGTTTTATTCACTCCTGACTACTGCACCCTGTGCTATATGCACTCCTGACCTCTGCACACTGTGCAAAATGCACACCTGACCTCTGCACCCTGTGCGATATGCACTCCTGACCTCTGAACCCTGTGCGATATGTACTCCTGACCTCTGCACCGTGTGCGATATTCACTCCTGACCTCTGCACCCTGTGCGATATGCACTCCTGACCTCTGAACCCTGTGCGATATGTACTCCTGACCTCTGCACCCTGTGCGATATTCACTCCTGACCTCTGCACCCTGTGTGATATGTACTCCTGGCCTCTGCACCCTGTGCAATATGTACTCCTGACCTCTGCATCCTGTGCGATATTCACTCCTGACCTCTGCACCCTGTGCGATATGCACGCCTTACCTCTGCACTCTGTGCGATATGCACTCCTGACCTCTACACCCTGTGTGACATGCAGTCCTGACCTCTGCACCCTGTGCGATATGCACTCCTGACCTCTGCACTCTGTGCGATATGCACTCCTGACCTCTACACCCTGTGTGACATGCAGTCCTGACCTCTGCACCCTGTGTGATATGCACTCCTGACCTCTGCACTCTGTGCGATATGCACTCCTGACCTCTGCACTCTGTGCGATATGCACTCCTGACCTCTGCACCCCGTATGACATGCCCTCCTGACCTTTGCACCCTGTGCGATATGAACTCCTGACCTCTGAACCCTCTGCGATATGCAGTCCTGACCTCTTCACCCTGTGTGACATGCACTCCTGACCTCTGCACCCTGTGTGATATGCAGTCCTGACCTCTGCAGCCAGTGCGATATGCAGTCCAGACCTCTGCAGCCTGTGCGACATGCACTCCTGACCTCTGCACCCTGTGTGACACGTGTCTTCTACCTGCTGGTCCTTCTGCCAGTTCTTCTAACTCCTCTAACTCCGGCAACGTCATCCGGAGACCCCGCCCCCTTGTGATGTCACTGCCCCTCATCATGACGTCACAATTATTTTAGGAGCACTGTTAGGTGGGCTTGGTGAAATGAGTAAGGTTTAATCCGGTGGAATCTGCACCACACAGGGTGATTAGGGTGTGCCCAGGCACACCTGGCGCACCCTGTGTGCACCCCTAAGCTCACATGTAAGTTGGGCATCACATAGTGAGCACCATACAGCAAGCACACTCAACATCAGTGGTTGGTAAGTAGCAAACTGTAGACTCTATTCTAGTAGGCTGTGTCTTTCTGCCTGCTAGGAGAGCTAACCCCACATGCCTTCCTCCCTCATCTCAACTGCCCAAAGCCAACAGGAAAATGACATCACACGTGCACCATCATCCACCTCCTAAGGCCAGAATGCAAGCGAATGGCCATGCGTGCACAGAGTGCCATTCCTGCCAACTATGGGCAGCTGGCGCACAGGGGAAGGAGAGCCGCTGTGCCTGAGCATCCAGGGCCACATGCATCTGTATCATGTATTGTCAGTGGGGAAGGAGGTGCATTTATGCATCTTCACCCTGGGCACTAGCCAAGCTTGTACCAGTACTGCCTCTATGTTAGGGAAATGGGAAGAGGTGGAGGTGTTCTGTAGTGCTAGCACTTTCTGCCCTAGGGTGGCAATGCTACTTGTCCACTGATAAAGTACAAGTAGTGAGCATTGTCACCCTAGAACAGGAAGGGTGTCACTGGCAAGATCACCAGGTGAAATTAAAGAGGAAAAAAGCTGGAAAAAAAAAAGAAAACTAATGCAGCCACCGCCTGTAAGAATTGGCATTCTGCAATGTTACTATATTGTTCTTGAGTTTAGATAAACTTTGTCTCAGCAGGAATGAAATGAGGAATTGTCACCAGAGCAGCTTATACAATAAACGTCAGCGACTAGCAGAGTGCACACCCAGCAGGACTGGTGGCACTGGAGGGGTTAATAATCAGACCACTGCCTATTCCCATTACATATTCCCCTCCTGGGTCACTCCACTGATGACACTATCCATCAAGAGGCAGTTCAGGGCGCTCGATAATATGGAAAGGTTAAAGGACTCGTCGGCGTCTCTGGGGAGGGAGTTGTTTGTGCGCAAGAGAGACGTGAGGGGCCCTTAATTGTGCTCCTTAAAGTCATGGGATGACTGACCTTTAAATTAAAGGATACTTAAAGAAGAACGTCAGTCCGAATGAAAAATGGGATATTGTTGTAAGAAGATGAGGAAAAGAGGTATACAGAGTACAGGGGTTTATTACCTTGCTTTGAAAGAGTTCCTTACTGTAAGAGCTGTATATTGTGTTATAGGCCAGTGGTCTCCAAACTGCGGCCCGAGGGCCGGATGAGGCCCTTTGCTTGATTTTATTCCACCCATTGTTGCTGACATAGTTCCTGACACCAGGAATGGTGCACTAATCCTCCCGCTGACACCAATGATGGGGCACAATTCTTCCCACTGATACCAACGATGGCACACTATTCCTCCCACTGATGCCAATGATGGGGCACTAATCCTCCCATTGACACCAATGATGGGGCACTATTCCTCCCATTGACACCAAAGATGGGGCACAATTCTTCACACTGATACCAATGATGGTGCACTATTCCTCCCATTAACACCAATGATGGGGCACTATTCCCCCCATTTATACCAAAGATGGGGCACAATTCCTCCCATTGATACCAATGATGGGGCACTATTCCTCCCATTGACACCAACGATGGGGCACTATTCCTCCCACTAACACCAATGATGAGGCACTATTCCTCCCACTAACACCAATGATGGGGCACTATTCCTCTCATTGATAGCAATAATGGAGCACTATTCCTCCCATTGACACCAACGATGGGGCACTATTCCTCCCACTAACACCAATGATGGGGCACTATTCCTCCCACTAATACCAATGATGAGGCACTATTCCTCCCACTAACACCAATGATGGGGCACTATTCCTCTCATTGATAGCAATAATGGAGCACTTATCCTCCCATTGACCCCAATGATGGGGCACTATTCCTCCCATAGACATCAATGATGGGGCACTAATCCTCCCATTGATACCAATGATGGGGCACTGTTCCTCCCATTGATACCAACAATGGGGCACTATTCCTCTCACTGACACCAAGGATGGGGCACTATTCCTCTCATTGATAGCAATAATGGAGCACTAATCCTCCCATTGACCCCAATGATGGGGCACTATTCCTCCCATAGACATCAATGATGGGGCACTATTCCTCCCACTAATACCAATGATGAGGCACTATTCCTCCCACTAACACCAATGATGGGGCACTATTCCTCCCATTGATACCAACGATGGGGCACTGTTCCTCCCATTGATACCAACAATGGGGCACTATTCCTCTCACTGACACCAAGGATGGGGCACTATTCCTCCCATTGATAGCAATAATGGAGCACTAATCCTCCCATTGACCCCAATGATGGGGCACTGTTCCTCCCATAGACATCAATGATGGGGCATTAATCCTCCCATTGATACTGTAGTGGATTATATTTTGGACAAAATGTCATACGCATGTAAATTTAGTTTTTTGCCTCAGAACAGTAGGGGTTCTGAGGGTTAATTATGTAGGATGGCCTTGACATCAGTCTGGCCGGGCTGTGTTGGAAGTTCTGCCTGGTCATGTGAGCAGTGAGGTACACGTGACAGGCCAGAACCAGGCCTGGTTGGACGTTTTGAGTATCAACCTTCTCGGAACCAATCAGTGGGAGTGATGGGTCCCGCTGGGGAGTCTGGGAAGGGGTACTTAAGATGTGTGGGTCACGTGTTTAGAGGGGAGGAGTTTGTGAGGCCTGTGTGGTCTGGTCTTGTTCCAGGACCAGGGTATCCCCGTGAGAGGTCACTGGGTGTTCGACATCCCGCAGCATGTTCCTGTTAGAGGCCCCTAATAAACCCGCCTAGTCTGGGGTAGGGATCCGTCTGTTCCCGAGTCTCGGAACCGGCTGGTCCGAGGCGCAGTAACTGAGGAAGGATTCAAGATGTCCGGGTGTGCTCTCAGCTTGGAAAGGCGCCACAGCTCGTGGAAGTGACCGGGGGAGGACTCTTCGGAGGAGGGACGACAAGTGGCATCCTGGGAAGTGCCTGGTTACTAAGTTGGGAAGGACATTGACGAATCCACGCTTTTCCAGTACCATTGAGGAGACAGAGAACGTTACAGGTACTGAGAAAAAAGGTTCCTGTTCACCCTCAGTTACAACTTGTACACGTTCATAGGATTGTTTCAAGTATTTGAATCGACGTGCTGACTGTCATGATCTCTGGCCAGAGATCGGTTCAGCCTTGAAGTACCCAGCTGCGAGTTGCTACTCTCTGGGTGGAATCAGAGACTTTGCTAGACCTGCAGTTCAAGGTGCCTGAGTTCTTCACCCGTGCCCTCTGTTCCCATGAGAGACTGTGTTATTGGATGTTACTACTGCAAAATAAAACCTTTTAACCACTTACAGACCGAACCATTTTGCTGGTCAAAGACCAGACCACTTTTTGCGATTCGGCACTGCGTCGTTTTAACTGACAATTGCGCGGTCGTGCGACGTGGCTCCCAAACAAAATTGACGTCCTTTTTTTCCCACAAATAGAGCTTTCTTTTGGTGGTATTTGATCACCCCTGCGGTTTTTATTTTTTGCGCTATAAACAAAAATAGAGCGACAATTTTGAAAAAAACTCATTATTTTTTACTTTTTGTTATAATAAATATCCCACAAAAATATATATAAAAAAAAAAATTTCCCTCAGTTTAGGCCGATACGTATTCTTCTACATATTTTTGGTAAAAAAAATCGCAATAAGCGATTATTGATTGGTTTGCACAAAAGTTATAGCGTTTAGAAAATAGGGATAGTTTTATAGCATTTTTATTAATAATTTTTTATTATTTTTTTTTACTAGTAATGGCGGCAATCAGCGATTTTTATTGTGACTGCGACATTGTGGGGGACCCATCGGACATTTTTGACACATTTTTGGGACCATTGTCATTTATACAGTAATCACTGCTATATAAATGCAGTCATTCCTGTGTAAATGACACTGGCAGTGAAGGGGTTAACCAGTGGGTGGCAGTGTAGGGGTTAAGTGTTCCTAGGGGTGTGTTACTAACTGTGGGGGGGTTGGGCTTTCATTTAGTGAACACTGATCTCTGCTCCAATCACATGGAGCAGAGATCAGCGTCACTAGTTGCTAGGCAGAATGGAGAAATGCTGTTTACAACGGCATTTCTTCATTTGGCCGCTCCGTGAGACGATCGCGGGTATGCCCGCGGCGATCGAGTCCGCGGGTCCCGCGACCGGACTCACGGGGGTCCCGACTCATTGGCGGCGCGCTCCCGATGGCAGGGCAGCAAATTTAAAGGGACGTACATGTACGCCCATTTGCCTGCCCGTGCAATTCTGTCGACGTACATCGTCGTGCGCTGGTCGGCAAGTGGTTAAAAAGGACTTTATCCGTGTCAGCGTTCAAGTTGTGGGGTATCAACCCTGGGAAACCCTAGATGTGGAAGAGCAGGCCAAGAGGAGGTAACTGGTAAGCCCAATAAGTCAAGGCCGCCCTGCAAGAGTTATGGCTGCTACAATATCAACGATGGGACACTGTTCCTCCCATTGATACCAACAATGGGGCACTATTCCTCTCACTGACACCAAGGATGGGGCACTATTCCTCCCATTGATAATCAACTATGGGGCACTATTGATCTTTTATTGAAAAGAATCAAGCAACAAATTTTATACAAAAGTAAAAAAACAAAACTATAGTACAATACTTCAACAGAAATCAAAGGAATACACATCCATGTTCAGAATATATACAATATATACATAACCCACTACCAAAACATTTTTAGAAAACTATTTACATAAAGAAGAAGAGGGGGCCTAAGAGGCACAACCCATCACCTATGTACGCAGCCATTTATCAAAAATGAATCATAAATTAAAAAATCTCGGGTGATAAGAGACAGACAGCCACAGCTGGGAAAGAGAGTCCTGGCAGTCAGAGAGGCTTGAAACCCCTCCACACCTTCAACCAAGCCCCACGGCTCCGCTTGTCTCTCTCAAGCTCCCAAATTTTCCCCACCTCATGCAAAATGTCATACACCACCACCTCAACAGGAAGGATTTTATGCCGAGTACAGACCTGACACCGTGCGTTCCAGGTGAAATAATGGACTACTAGGCTAACTAAAAAAAAGTGTTTGCAAACAAAAAACTCCACCAGTATTGAATGCGCCGTACGCCCACTCAGCATAACCCAGCCTGGAGAGGAAAGGAACACCTAGGTCCCGCCCCACCTGTTTGAACACCTCTATGTTAAAAGGGCAACGAAGCAGAAAATGATGCATAGTCTCCTCCTCATCTGCACACTCTTCCCGAGCACAGTTACGATCAGGGCCAACATTAGGGGGTACAGCCGATACAACTGTAAGGGGCCCCGCAGCCCGAGGGGCCCGCCTGGGCCAGAAGAAGGCAGGACGGGTGAAGGGGAGCCATGTTGTGCACTATAGAAACAATCTTGCAGCTTCTGCTGCTCTCTGTGTCATTGAGCTCAGACATCAAGCTCTTTACTGCCACCTCTGGCTACTATGTGCATGTGCACCCGTCGTGTGAGCTGCCTGTACTGTGCTTCTCTGTGTCAGCAACATGTCAGCTTTGTGAAAACGAGTTGGGAAAAGGTAGATTTCCTTTACAAGTAGGGGCTGTGAAGGAAAGGGAGGGGGCTGTTTGTGTACAAGGAGTGGCCAGAGGCTTGTGTGGAAAACACAACCAGGCCAGTTCTCTAAATTTAAGGGGGACTCTATCTAAATTAATCAGTCTTAACCCTGCCCTCAAAACTGGGCCTGGGAAAACCCTTAGGGCCAATGGGTCATGAAAGACTTCGCTCAAGACTCGACTCATAAGGACTTTCCTCTGAACTTGAGATCTTCAGCCAACAATCACCACTTCAGGCAAGGAGCGACATAGGCTATAAGATAACCACAATGTCCCCTGAGATTCTTCACTTGGTCACCTTCTTCCCAAAGCCGTAGAAAAGGCCTAAACCAAGATCTAAAAATTCCTTCCCAACCAGGAGGTTCCACTGCAAGCCTATTACCAATGTTAAACTTGAGAAATAACAGTGAAAAGAAAGGAACTGGGTTGACCATACCTAAGCCACCCTCCCTCCTGGATAGATAGGTGATATTCCTCTTGATGGGGTTCAGTCTGTTCCCCCACAGCATCTGGAAGAATACACTACTGACCCTACCATAGAGAGACACTGGCAAGATGCAGACAAAGCTGATATATAAGAAGATCGGAATCAGGTAAGTCTTAATCAGCTTAACCCTTTCCCTCAGAGATAACTTCCATCTCTTCCAGCTGACCACCTTTGTATTGGCAATTTCCAGTCTGCATTCCTAGTTTTTGAGGCCATAATCGCTGGGTCCAAAATCAATGCCTAGTATATTTTATCTTTTGTACCTTTATTTTTTCCTGGGATATTGTAAAGGTATCCAGGAGTTCAAACCCCTCACCTTCCTTTCCCATCCAGAAAACTTCACTCTTTTCCTGATTTATCTTGGAGCCTGATGCCTCAGAGTACCGTGATGTCAGAGACCACCTCCTTCGCTTCATTTGTCCCAGTGACAATCACAGACAAATTGTCCGGCTCATCCGGGAGCCCCACTGGTACCCCACACAACATGCTGCTCTCTAGCCTACTGATGAAGGGGTCAATTGCAAACACATAGAGCAGGGGACTCAGGGGACAACCCTGGTGCACCCTCAGGCCAACCTCAAAGGACTGCCCAACCAATAAGAAGAGGAAAGCTTTCTGCCCCTTTATACAAGATTTTCAACCAATTGACAAAACCACCCGGCAGACCGTACTTACGAAGGAGCAACCAACGGTACTCACGGTTAACATGATCAAAAGCCTTTGCCTGATCCAATGGCAGCAACTACTTTCCCCAGCCTGCAGCCCTGCATTGCTCCAAGGCCTCCCGGAGAGCTAAAACCACTGTGAAGGTGCCCCTATCCTCGACCAAACAGTGCTGATGGTGAGAAAGCAAAGACTCTGCTAGTGACGATAGGCGCCAGAAAAATATCTTTGCCAGCACTTTTCTATTGACTTTGAGAAGGCTGATGGGGTGCCAGTTCTCAATCATCAAAGGATCTTTACCTTTTGAAAGAAGAATCACAGCTGAGTATCTCATGGAAGGGGGGAGCTCCCCCTCAGCAAGGCAACTGTTAAAAACCTCTACCAAATGTAGGGCGAGAAGAGACTTAAGTGGTTGTAAACCCTTACAAACCACTTTGATCTACAGGTAAGCCTAGCTTAAGGTTTACCTGTAGGTCCAAGAAATATCTCCTAAACCTACACGGTTTAGGAGATATTTACAAAAAAGACAGTCACCGCT
Organism: Lithobates pipiens; assembly: GCF_037356315.1. Classification (NCBI taxonomy): domain Eukaryota; kingdom Metazoa; phylum Chordata; class Amphibia; order Anura; family Ranidae; genus Lithobates; species Lithobates pipiens. The sequence continues at coordinate 51,391,725 of NW_027507785.1, forward strand.
GTCTATGGTGCATGCGCTGTAGACAGCGGCGTGCAAGCACACTGAGTGTGCCGCTGCTAACGGCGATATGTCGTTAGTGGCGGCTCCCGTGCGCATGCGCGGGAGTGACGTCATCGCTGCTCCGGCACTGTGAGTGGCCGGAGCAGCGATACCCAGCAGAAGATGGACTCTCCGAGCTACAGGGGACAGCGGCGACATCGCTGGCTCCTGTGTCAGGTAAGTGACACATAATGGGCTACTATGCGATGCATAGTAGTCCATTATGCTTTACCTTCACAGGGAGACAAAGAGGAAGTAAACCCATTAGGGTTCACTTCCTTTTTAAAGGCTTTGTAAAACTCACCCGTCAAGCCTTGGGCCTAGTTACTGTATTAAAGTCACCTCCAAAGACCACTTGGATGTAAAAATAAATGGCTTGATCATTGTAAAAAGGCATTTCTTGTCCCACTTTGTGTGCGCCCCATAAACATTAATAAGGAGCAGGTCCTGCCCTCCCACAAGGACGTCTAAAACCATAAATCTCCCAATCTCCACCTCAATAACCCGACAGACAGTTAGCATGCCAGTTTTAAACAACACCGCCTGTCAGGAATCCGTCCGTTCCGTGCGATCGGCTCTCCGTACGTGCACGCGCGTTCGTGCCGCGGGTCGTCGTGGGCACGAGCGTCTTCCGACGCGCGCGGGTGCACGACGTTCGTATGTGCGCGCGGTACACGCACGCACGGGCGAGCGTTAGCTCGATTGGCGCCAGTGGCCCTTTTTAAAGGCACAGTTGCAGGGGTTCTGTGCTGTCTCGTCTGCAGCTTGTGCCTGAAGTAACCTTCTTATCTGCCTGCTACCCATCTGATACCTGACCCGGCTCCGTCTGACCTTGTTGACCTCTCCTGCTCCGACCCCAGCTTGTTTGACCCTTCTTGGACTGTTTCCCTGTTGCCGAACCTCTGCTTGTACCTGATACCTCTGCTGACTCCTGCTTGCTTCTGTGTCTGCTACCTTCGCATCCAGAAGATCCATCCATCCTGATTCCACGGTCTGCGGCCTTCTCCTAGCTGCTCCCCAGCTACAAGAGAGTTCCTGCTCCTGAGGATCCTCACCTACCCAGCACCTGCTGCTGCACCTGGCTGGACTCTCCTACCCCGCTGCGCTCCGGTCTCCCTGTTCCCATTCCAGTGAGACCAGAACTAGAGCCGTAAGGGAGGTCCCCTTCCACTAAGTCAGACTCATCATCTGAAGTCCTTAACAGTACGAGACAGCCATGTCTGAGTCTGCGGAAGGGGCCTCTGCCATGAAGGAGATTTGCTCCCACCTTGCGGCCCTCACCCAGGCCGTGAAGTCTCTTCAGGATGGCTACACCAGGTTGGAGGAGCGTGTCCAGCATCTCTCTACCCCGGGGTCACCCGACACCACACCTCAGCCTCCTCCTGCTCAGCCAGTCGCTCATTCGGCAATCATGATGCTCCCACCTGAGCCCAGGGTTCCCATTCCAGAAAGATTTTCAGGGGACCGCTCCAAGTTCCGGGCTTTTCGCAACGCCTGCCAGCTTTACTTTGCCCTCCAGCCCAGGACTTTCTCCCTGGAGGCAACTAAGGTGGGGTTTGTCATCTCTCTCCTGCAAGAAGAACCTCAGTCCTGGGCCCACCACCTCCTGGAAAATGACAGCCCCCTTACTCAGACTCTCTTCACCTTCTTTGAGGGGATGGCTCAACTTTATGATGATCCCCAACGGGCTGCCACCGCAGAATCCGCATTAACTGCGCTCCAGCAGGGCCGTAGGACGGCTGAGGACTATGTCTCGGACTTTAGACGCTGGAGCGCAGATACCCAGTGGAACGAGTCGGCCCTTAGACACCAATTCCGCATGGGCCTGTCTGAAGGCCTCAAAGACGAGTTAGCTCGTGTTGGCACTCCTGACGCCTTAGAGGACTTAATTGCTCTGGCCATCCAGATAGACCGCAGACTTCGCGAGCGTAGGGCCGAACGCTCTTCCCAACCACTGAGACCTGCCTGGATGATGGCCAGGACCCCGTCTTCCACACCTTTCTTCTCTCCTCCCCCTCAAAGAGGACCTGCCAGTGTGGCTCCTGCTCCTGAGGAACCTATGCAGCTGGGACTACTCCAACCTTCCCTGTCTCCTGAAGAGCGAGCCCGCCGCCGTCAAATGAACTTGTGCCTATACTGTGGCGGCTCCGGACATTATGTGGCCAACTGTCCTGTGAAGTCACGTAAGTGCCTCTCTTCAGTATCTCGCAGTTCCTTTAACCCGCCTTCCAACTCTCTCCATGTTGCCCTTCTGCTCTTGTTTCAGCTTTCGGGAAGAACGATCCACGTCAACGCCATCCTTGACTCCGGAGCCTGCGGTTGCTTCATTGACGCTGCCTTCACCGACCTGCATTCCATTCCACTCCAGAAAAAACCTCATGGACTCGCTATCTTTTTGGCCGACGGTTCCCAGATTAAGTCCGGTCAAGTCACCCAGGAGACCCTTCCACTACCCACCTCCACCTCCTGCCAACATACGGAACTGTTAATTCTTGATGTCATTTCATCCCCACTTTTTCCTGTGATTCTGGGCATCCCATGGCTGCAGGCCCACAATCCCTCCATTGACTGGACTTCAGGGGAAGTGAGGTTTCTCTCCCATTATTGTCAGGACCACTGCTTTCCGGGGGCTTCTGTACAATCCGGAACACTTCTCTGCCTAGACCCAGACCTGGACTTATGTCAATCTGTCCCCGAGCCTTACCATGAGTTTCTGGATGTTTTCAGTAAACGAGGGGCTGATTCCTTACCCCCGCATCGCCCCTACGACTGTCCCATCGAGCTCCTTCCTGGGGCAGAGATCCCGTTTGGACGTGTCTACCCTTTATCCGAGAAGGAACAAGAGGCTCTGAAGGCATACATCTCCGAGAATCTCAAGAAGGGGTTCATCTGTCACTCCACATCTCCTGCCGGGGCTGGAATATTTTTTGTTACTAAAAAAGACCAGACCCTTCGACCCTGTGTGGACTATCGGGAGCTGAACAGGGTCACGATTAAAAACCGCTATCCCCTACCCCTGATTCCAGAACTCTTCCAAAAACTAAGGTCGGCTACTATTTTCACTAAGTTAGACTTAAGAGGAGCCTATAACTTGGTCCGCATACGAGCAGGTGACGAGTGGAAAACTGCGTTCCGAACTCGTTTTTGGCACTACGAGTACCTGGTGATGCCTTTCGGGTTGTGTAACGCCCCAGCCACCTTCCAGCACTTGATTAATGACGTCTTCCAGGACTTCTTGGATATCTTCGTCATCGTATATCTTGATGACATCCTGATCTTTTCCAGGTCCCTGGAGCAGCACCGGGGACACGTCGGCAGAGTACTGCTTCGGCTCCGGCAACATGGACTCTACGCTAAAGCCGAGAAGTGTAAATTCGAGCAACAGGAGATCCAATTCCTCGGCCTTGAAATCTCTCCAGCAGGTATCAGGATGGACCCGCAAAAGGTCGCTGCTGTCCTTGAATGGCCAGCCCCCACTGACAAGAAAGGCATCCAACGCTTTGTGGGCTTCGCTAACTTTTATAGAAAATTCATTAACCAGTTGCCGACCGCCGCACGCCGATGTACGTCGGTACAATGGCACGGGCAGGCATAAGGACATACATGTACGTCCCTTGCCTCCCGCGGGTCGGGGGCCCGATCGGGCCCCCGCCCGGTGCCTGCGGCGGTCGGTATTCGTACGGGAGCGATCCCGGACGAGGGGACGGCCATTCATTCATGGCCACCCCCTCGCGATCGCTCCCGACGAATAGAAATCCCCGGTGACATCACTTCCTCTCCTGTAATGTAAACACAGGAGAGGAAGTGATGTATTCTCTCCTCCGTGTCGGTATTTTTCGTTCCGACACGGAGGAGAGCGGATCAGTAAGTTGCACCAACACTCTACACACACAGTAGAACATGCCAGGCACACTCACACCCCCCCTTTACCCCCCGATCACCCCCCCAATTACCCCTGCCCCCCAGTCACAGTGACACCAATGTCATTTTTATTTTTTTTTTTATTTTTTTTGCATTGGTGTCATTTGTGACTGTAATAACTGTTAGGGCAGTTAGAGTTAGCCCCCTTTAGTTCTAATGTACCCCCCTAACCCCCCCAATAAAGGTTTAACCCCGTGATCACCCCCCGTCGCCAGTGTCACTAAGGCTGGGTTCACATTGCAGCGGTTTATGAGAACGAATGTGATTCGCACCGCACTGCAGTGCAAATCACATCCGATCTCTGTGCGATTCGAGTTCAGCCATTCGCCGCACCCGCCACACCCGCCGCACCCGCCGCAAATTCGCACGGGACCCTTTTTTTGGCCCGCAGCAGAATCGGATCGCATGGGTGTTCACACCATGCGATCCGAGTTTGCAGATCGCACTGCGATATGCGAACTGATCTGGGGGTGTCAGTAACATTTCACTGACACTCCCAGCAGTTCGCATAGGGCAGTGTGAACTGCCGCCGGGAGGCATGCGATGCGGGAACCCGCCGCGCATTCGTGGCGTTCCCGCATCGCTCCAGTGTGAACCCAGCCTAATAAGCGATCGTTTTTCTGATCGCTGTATTAGTGTCACAGGTGACGCTAGTTAGGCAGGTAGGTATTTAGGTTCGCTGCAGCTTTTTATAGCGCCAGGGACCCCCATATACTACCGCATAAAGCCCCCTAATTGCCCCCTAGTTAACCCTTTCACCAGTGATCACCATATAACTGTTACAGGTGACGCTGGTTGGTTAGTTATTTTTTTATAGTTTCAGGGCACCCGCCATTTATTACCTAGTCTCACTAGTGTACCCCTAAATTTAGGGGTGTCTACTTTCCAAAATGGGGTCATTTGGGGGGGGTTTGTGCCATCTTGGCATTTTATGGCCTTCAAAACTGTAACGCCCTTAGAAAGCCTGAAGGCGGTGCTTGGTTTTCGGGGCCCCGTACGCGGCTAGGCTCCCAAAAAGTCCCACATATGTGGTATCCTCGTACTCAGGAGAAGAAGCAGAATTTATTTTGGGGTGTCATTTCACATATGCCCATGGCATGCATGAGCAATATATCATTTAGTGACAACTTTGTTAAAAAAAAAAAAAAAAAAAAAAGTTTGTAATTTTCCCGCAACTTGTGGCAAAATATAAAATATTCCATGAACTCAACATGCCTCTCAGCAAATAGCTTGGGGTGTCTACTTTCTAAAATGGGGTCATTTGTGGGGGTTTTGTGCCATCTTGGCATTTTATGGCCTTCAAAACTGTAATAGGTAGTGAGAAGTGAACTCAAAAATTTACGCCCTTAGAAAGCCTGAAGGCGGTGCTTGGTTTTCGGGGCCCCGTACGCGGCTAGGCTCCCAAAAAGTCCCACATATGTGGTATCCCCATACTCAGGAGAAGCAGCAGAATTTATTTTGGGGTGTCATTTCACATACGCCCATAGCATGTGTGAGCAATATATCATTTAGTGACAACTTTGTGTAAAAAAAAAAAAATAATTTTTTTTTTGTCATTATTCAATCGCTTGAGGCAAAAAAATAAAATATTCAATGGGCTCAACATGCCTCTTATCAATTTCCTTAGGGGGTCTACTTTCCAAAATGGGGTCATTTGGGGGGGTTTTGTACTGCCCTGCCATTTTAGCACCTCAAGAAATGAGATAGGCAGTCGTAAACTAAAAGCTGCGTAAATTCCAGAAAACGTACCTTAGTTTGTAGATGTGACAACTTTTGCGCAAACCAATAAATATACAATTATTGACTTTTTTTTTACCAAAGACATGTGGCTGAATACATTTTGGCCTAAATGTATGACTAAAATTGAGTTTATTGGATTTTTCTAATAACAAAAAGTAGAAAATATCATTTTTTTTCAAAATTTGCGGTCTTTTTACGTTTATATCGCAAAAAATAAAAATCGCAGAGGCAATCAAATACCATCAAAAGAAAGCTCTATTTGTGGGAAGAAAAGGACGCAAATTTTGTTTGGGTACAACATTGCATGACCGCGCAATTACCAGTTAAAGCAGCGCAGTGCCAAAGTGTAAAAAGACCTCTGGTCATTTACCAGCGAAATGGTCCGGTCTGAAAGTGGTTAAAGGATTCTCAGCCATTATCTCTCCCATCACCCAGCTCACCAAGCAAAATACGCGCTTCCTTTGGGGTCCTGAAGCCCAGGCCGCCTTCAGGAGACTCAAGGACTTGTTCACCTCTGCTCCTATCCTCAGTCACCCGGATCCATCTAGACCTTATATTCTGGAGGTAGATGCCTCTGAGATAGCAGTAGGGGCAGTGGTCTCCCAGCGCTTAGGTAAAGACGACCTGATGCACCCCGTGGGGTTCTTTTCCCGAAAACTCTCTCCTGCGGAGAGGAATTATGATGTGGGCAACCGGGAATTACTTGCCATTAAGTCTGCTTTGGAGGAGTGGAGACACTTACTCGAGGGGGCGGTACACCCCGTGCTTATCTTCACGGATCACAAAAACCTCGAGTACCTCCGTACCGCTAAACGCCTAAAACCTCGGCAGGCCCGCTGGGCCCTTTTTTTTTCCCGGTTCTGTTTTCACATAACCTATCGCCCTGGATCAAGAAACGTTAAGCCAGATGCACTCTCCCGTATGTTTGACAGCCCCAAGGACACCGCACCCCCGGATACCATCCTCCCTGCTAACACCTTTCTACTCATCCAGCCAGACCTAGTGTCTCTGCTAAAGAGTGCTTCCTCCACATCTTCCTGTCCCCCGGGAATTTCACTAGCATCCAGGGAAGGCCTGCTTTGGAAGGACAACCTGATCTTCGTCCCTGAAGATGTGAGAATTAAGGTCTTGGGTCTCCTCCATGACCATCCGCTCTCTGGGCACTTTGGTGTCCGCAAGACTTTGGAACTGGTACAACGCTCCTTCTGGTGGCCAGGCATGAGGGAGTTCTGCAAGCAGTATGTAAACTCCTGCCCTGTATGTATCGGAATAAGGTCCCCAGGAATCGGGCTTGGGGGCTGCTTAAACCTCTTCCCGCACCCGACCGCCCTTGGCGGATGATTACTATGGATTTCATTGTGGAACTTCCCCCTTCTGAGAACTGCACTGCTATTTTTGTAGTTTGTGATCGTCTGACTAAGATGGCCCACTTCCTACCCTTAAGGGGAACCCCTTCTGCAACCGAGACTGCCCATATTTTTATCAAAGAAATAATCAGGCTTCACGGGGTACCCACCAATATTGTATCTGATAGAGGGGTTCAGTTCACCTCCCGTTTCTGGCGAGCCCTATGTGAATCTTTGAAAATAGAATTGGCCCTGTCCTCTGCCTACCACCCACAGACCAATGGGCAAACGGAACGCACCAATCAAACCCTCGAGCAATATATTAGATGTTTTTCTTCTTTTGTCCATGACGATTGGGTTTCCCTGTTACCGCTGGCGGAATTCGCCTACAACAATGCCAGCCATGCTACCACTGGGCAGTCCCCGTTTTTCGCCAATTACGGTTTTAACTTGTCTTTTCTTCCCAGTATCCTTACAGAATCTCATGTTCCAGCAGTACAGGATACGGTATCCTTTCTCCAGCAGAATAACCGGACCCTGCAGGAGGTCATAACCAAGGCTCAGGCTGACAGCAAGAGGAGCTTTGATCGAGGAAGAAGGGGAGAATTGATCCTTCAAGTCGGGGACCAGGTATGGCTGTCTTCTTCTAATTTAAAATTAGCATGTCCTTCCAGGAAATTGGCACCCAAGTTTCTGGGCCCGTTTCCTGTTAAGAGGAAAATTAACGAGGTGTCTTATGAACTGTCCCTGCCTGATTCCATGAGAATACATCCAGTCTTTCATGTAGCTCTACTTAAGCCTGCTGTACCTGATCCCTTCCCTGGTAGGGAAACAAGGCCACCTGACCCTGTGCTGATTGACGGCAGTGAGGAATTCGAAGTGGAGGCCATTCTGGATTTCAGAAGACGACGGGGACAAGGTCAGTTTCTAATTAAATGGAAGGGCTATGGCCCGGAGAATAATTCTTGGGAACCTGCTTCTAATGTACATGCTAATAGACTGATCCAGGCCTTCTTTGCTGCACACCCGGAGAAAAGAGCCACTAGGGGCACCCGGAGGTTGCCCCTTGTGGGGGGGCAATGTCAGGAATCCGTCCGTTCCGTGTGATCGGCTCTCCGTACGTGCACGCACGTTCATGCCGCGGGTCGTCGTGGGCACGAGCGTCTTCCGACGCGCGCGGGTGCACGACGTTCGTATGTGCGCGCGGTACATGCACGCACGGGCGAGCGTTAGCTCGATTGGCGCCAGTGGCCCTTTTTAAAGGCACAGTTGCAGGTGTTCTGTGCCGTCTCGTCTGCAGCTTGTGCCTGAAGTAACCTGCTTATCTGCCTGCTACCCATCTGATACCTTGTTGACCTCTCCTGCTCCGACCACGGCTTGTTTGACCCTTCTTGGACTGTTTCCCTGTTGCCGAACCTCTGCTTGTACCTGATACCTCTGCTGACTCCTGCTTGCTTCTGTGTCTACTACCTTCGCATCCAGAAGATCCATCCATCCTGATTCCATGGTCTGCGGCCTTCTCCTAGCTGCTCCCCAGCTACAAGAGAGTTCCTGCTCCTGAGGATCCTCACCTACCCAGCACCTGCTGCTGCACCTGGCTGGACTCTCCTACCCCGCTGCGCTCCGGTCTCCCTGTTCCCATTCCAGTGAGACCAGAACCAGAGCCGTAAGGGAGGTCCCCTTCCACTAAGTCAGACTCATCATCTGAAGTCCTTAACACCGCCACACCGCCGTGAGGAGATGGCTGCGAGCTTCCAGCAGGAGAAGCCCCGCTGGCCTCCATGGCTTCACCACTAAGGAGCCAGGGGGGCTGGGAAAGATTTCACCACACTCCCCTCTCACACCGATCACCTGGAGCAGCTTCACCACCTGACAGCAAGAGAAACTCCTCCCTCCAGACACCAATGATGGGGCACTATTCCTCCCACTGACACCAATGATGGGGCACTATTCCTCCCACTGACACCAATGATGGGGCACTATTCCTCCCACTGACACCAATGATGGGGCACTATTCCTCCCACTGACACCAATGATGGGGCACTATTCCTCCCAATGACACCAATGATGGGGCACTATTCCTCCCACTGACACCAATGATGGGGCACTATTCCTCCCACTGACACCAATGATGGGGCACTATTCCTCCCACTGACACCAATGATGGGGCACTATTCCTCCCACTGACACCAATGATGGGGCACTATTCCTCCCAATGACACCAATGATGGGGCACTATTCCTCCCACTGACACCAATGATGGGGCACTATTCCTCCCACTGACACCAATGATGGGGCACTATTCCCCCCACTGACACCAATGATGGGTCACTATTCCGCCCATTGATATCAATAATGGGGCACTAATTCTCCCACTGATACCAATGATGGGGCACTATTCCTCCCACTGATACCAATGATGGGGCACAATTCCTCCCACTGACACCAATGATGGGGCACTATTCCTCCCACTGACACCCATTGACACCATTAAAGAAGAACTAATCCTCCCACTGACACCAATGATGGGTCACTATTCCTCCCATTGATATCAATAATGGGGCACTAATTCTCCCACTGATAACAATGATGGAGCACTATTCCTCTCACTGATACTAACAATGAGACACTATTCCTCCCATTGACATTAGTGATAGGGCACAATTCCTCCCACTGATACCAGTGATGGGGCACTATTCCTCCCAGTGATACCAATAAGGGGGCACTATTCCTCCCATTGATACCAACAATGGGGCACTGTTCCTCCCATTGATACCAACAATGGGCCACTATTCCTCCCACTGACACCAATTATGTGGCACTATTCATACCATTTTTATCAACACTGGGGTACCATTACTCCTATTGATATCAACTATGGGGTTCACGATTCCTCCCATTGACACCAATAAAGAAGCACTAATCCTATCACTGACACCAATGATGCGTCACTATTACTCCCATTAATAACAATAATAGAGCATTAATCCTCCTATTGACACCAATGATGGGGCACTATTCCTCCAACTGATACTAACAATGTGGCACTAATCCTCCCATTGACAATAATAATGTAGCACTAATCCTCCCACTGACTCCAATGATGGAGCACTATTCCTCCCACTGATACCAGTCAGTCATGGCATTGTTTACTGCCATTGATGCCAGGACATTATCTACTCCTGGCCACAGTCTGCCCCCTCCCCCCCCCCCCCAAAGTCTGAAGGACAGTAAACTGGCCCTGCTATAGGCCTACACAGGAGCTGCTTCAAAAACGACTTGTTTTCCTAAAAATATAAATTACTTAAGTTACTTAGTTATAAGAGTGGTTAGTAGAGTAGAAGGTAGGTTTGAGAATTTGGGTGGACATTAGAGGTCAGGAAGTTCATCCTGTTAACTACTTCCTGCTGGTCCATGAAGTTCTAAATTCAAGTTGGTATACCGGTGTTCTGGCGTATAATGTCCGGCCATCAAATAGTGTCCGGGTCGTACTGCGCATGCGCAGTACGGAGCAGACGAAGCTTCGGAAAATCTCCGAAGCTGAACGGCGCCTGCGCCGTGAGTGGAGGTGGTAGCCCCACCATGCAAGCGGACATAGGGTTGTGAATATTAGAGGGCCCCTCGCGGGCGAGCTTCGCTTGCCACGCTTCGGGCTCGTTGTTATACTGGTGTTCTGCCGTATAATGTCCGGCCATCAAATAGTGTCCGGGCCGTACTGCGCATGCGCAGTACGGAGCAGACGAAGCTTTGGAAAATCTCCGAAGCTGAACGGCGCCTGCGCCGTGAGTGGAAGTGGTAGCCCCACCATCCAAGCGGACATAGGGTTGTGAATATTAGAGGGCCCCTCGCGGGCGAGCTTCGCTCGCCACGCTTCGGGCTCGGCCTCGCTGCGCTCGGCTCTTTTTTATTCCTACTCTGTGTCCACTTGGATGGTGGGGATAGAACCTGGACTCACGGCGCAGGCGCCGTTCATCCTCTGCAATTTTCGGAATCTGTGTTGCTGTGTACTGCGCATGCGCAGTACGCAGTGGACACTATCGGATGGAGGACGTTATATGACAAGACACCGGGAACCGGGATGATGTCTGCCTATACAGGCATCATCCTGATATCAAAATTTACAGGAGCTTATTCTCTTTTAGTAAGAAATGATTTAAGTGGTTGAACAGCCACTCGATCACTTCTGCAGGTGGCAGAACGGGGTACCCCCTCTTGTCATCGCTACCTTTCTCTGGCCCTCCCGTCCGATCGTTAAGCCCAGGGCCACGGCGCCCGGCAGCGGCTGCTGCAACTGACAATGGTCCTCCCTCTCTGTGGCCCCAGAAACCGGAAGCGATGAGAATTTGTGACATTCCGTCACAACGGATGTTGTTCATTCCTTGTGATAGCGATAAAGTTAATGAAAACGTTTTAGATAAAATAAATAAACCCGCGATCATTCCCCGCATTGACAGAACGGGATTCTGCTTGTGTAAACAAGGCAGATCTCCGTTCTGACAGGGAAGATCACACACAGGTTCTGTCTTTCTGCTAAGCAGGAAGATGGATCTGTGTGTTTCCCCAGCCACACCGTCCCCCAAAACAGTTAGAAAACACAAACAGGGAGTACATTTAACCCCTTGATCGCTCCTGATGTTAACCCCTTCCCTGCCAGTGTCATTAGTACAGTGACAGTGTATATTTTTAGCACTAATTACTGCAATAATGTCACTGATTCCCAAAAAAGTCTCAAAAATGTCAGTTAGGGGTCTGATTTGTCCGCCGCAGTCCCGCTAAAAATCACAGATCACCGCCATTACTAGTAAAAAAAAAATAATAATAATAAAAATACCATAAATCTATCCCCTATTTTGTAGATGCAATAACTTTTGCGCAAACCAATCAATGTACGTTTATTGGGATTTTTTTTACCAAAAATATGTAGCAGAATACATATCGGCCTAAACTGATGAATAAATTTGTTTTTGTTTTTTTTTGGAAATGTTTTATAGCATAAAGTAAAACAATTTTTTCAATTTTTTTTTTTTACATTTTTGATCTTTTTTTGTTTATAGCGCAAAAAATAAAAACCACAGAGGTGATCAAATACCATCAAAAGAAAGCTCTATTTGTAGGAAAAAAGGACATAGCGTCTTGTGGACCTCATTACAGTTTGCTTGGACTTTCGGATACTTGTCTGTGATAGCAGCCGCTCGCTTAAAGCGGAGGTCCACCCTAAAATGGACCTTCCGCTCATTGGAACCCTCCCCCCCCCTCCGGCGCCACAATTGGCACCTTTCAGGGGGGAGGGGGGTGCAGGTACCTGTACAGTACAGGTATCTGCGCACACTTCCGGCGTAGATCCTGCTGAAGGTACGCCCCTTTCCGCAGAATCTACGCCCCTTTCCAAAAAGTCCCCCGCTGCCTGCTGGGAAACACACAGATCCCAGAGACAGCGGGGACATCCTTTTTGCGCAGCGCGACTCGCGCATGCGCAGTAGGGAACCGGGAAATGAAGCCGAAAGGCTCCACTTCCTGATTCCCATACCCAAGATGGCGGCGGCAGCACCTGAGAGACGATCGAGAGATCGGCTTCGGGTGACGACATCGCGGGCGCGCTTGGCGGGTAAGTGTCACTATTTTAAAAGTCAGCAGCTGCAGTATTTGTAGCTGCTGGCTTTTTTAAAAAAAAAAAACGGTGGACTCCCGGCGGACTCCCGCTTTAAGTATAACCCTGTGATTTAAATATGTAAGTGATATTATACGTTTTTATAACTAATTAAAAGCATTTTTACTGAGTGGCGCTCTTCTATCTTTTATATAATCTTTTGCTACATGAATGGGCTGCCTAATAGCATGATATACAGTATAGAAGCCCAAAGCTCCACCTACTGGTTGGATATAAAAACATATCATATTCTTTATATGCAATCTTCCCTTATTTATATTTGCCAGAAAAAAATTAAAATAAAATAAAAATGGTAATAAAAAAATATTCATATCACTATATAACACTATATACCACACATGCATTCCCTGTAAGAACAAGTGAATTAAGCAGACCATAGATGATTTGATTTTCTTTGCTTCCCCCACGAGTGGAAAGAAAGAAAATCGCTCGATTTCCACATCAACGTAAAGCCTCCCATTGCACTATTGTGTACTATCTGCATGGCCATGGGGAGCCTTCCCGGCCGGCAGAGCCCCTTGATTACCGCTAAGGGCAATAGCCACCTGTCAGGGCCGGGACAAGGGGTGGGCAGGAGGAGCGGGCGCCCTGGGCACGGTGGTATTATGTGGGGTGGGGGGGGGGGGCGGGTGACCACAAGAAAGAAGATTAGGTGGGGGGGGGGGGGTTTGTGTTGAGAAGGGAAATTTGTGGAGCGGCAGGGGGTAAGATATGTTCTAGAAGGGCAAATTTGGGGAGGTGTGCTAGGAGTGGTTAATTGAGGGATTTGTGTTGGGAGGGGGGATTTGGGGTTGTTTGTGCTATAAAAGTAATATGGTAGAGTAGAAATGTGCTAGGAGGGGAAATGTGTGTGTGTGTGTGTGTGGGGGGGGGTCTTGATTTGTCCTAGGGTGAGGAATTGGGGAGGGGAATTTGTGCTGGAAGGGGGGGGAGTTGGAGTGCGGGAGGATTTGTGCTTGTGGAGGAAATTTGAGGGAGAAGAGGATTTGTGCTAGGAGAGGGGATTTGTGCTGTGGGGCATATGGGGAGAGAGAGGGTTTGATGGGGGGGGGGGGCAAAGATCTGTGATGGGGGGGATTTCAGCAGGGCAGCAGATTTATACTAGGAGGACAGGAAATGTATGCTTAGGGGGTGAGCATGCAGATTAACGCTCAATTTTCCCTGATACATAATGCTCATACATCTTGGGGGGGTGCAATTTGGCATGTTTGCCCTGGGCTCTAAATGACTTTTGCCCGGCACTGCCGCCGGCAGTAATTGCATGCCAAAAATTGGACAGGCTGGTTGTACTAAACTTGATCAGTGGATTGACTTGGGTACAATCAGTACATGGGTACATGGATTAAAGCGGTAGTAAACCCGCACATTTTTTTTTTTTTTTTTAAACCTGCAAAGCAAAAGGCATAATGAGCTAGTATGCACCGCATACTAGCTCATTATGAAATACTTACCTTAGAACGAGGCCCCGACATCTGGCCCGATCCACGCCGAGGGAGCTGACATGCTCCCTCGGCGTTTCTTCCGGGTATCGCGGCTCCGGCGCTGTGAGTGGCCGGAGCCGCGATATCGTCACTCCCGCGCATGCGCGCGGGAGATTTCAGTCCGGCCGCTCGGCTGCTGCCGGATTTTGACGGCGAGAAACCCCTTGTGCGCATGCGCCGCTGCAGTCAGCTGCGCATACCGAGGGGAATATCTCCTAAACCGTACAGGTTTAGGAGATGTTTTTTTTACCTACAGGTAAGCCTTATTATAGGCTTTTCTGTAGGTAAAAGTTAAAAATGTGGGTATACAACCACTTTAAATCTCGGCCGGTTCCTGCTGAACCAACTGAATTTCGATCCATCTATGGCTGGCTTTAGAGGCAGTGTAGCATGAATAAAGAAGAGCTAACAATTAGTTGGTCAAACTTGCCTGATAATAGATTTCATTTTGGAAGAAGTGCAAAAGCTGAAACTAAACTTTTTCTTTTTTTTTTTTTCCCCCACTAATAAAGTTCTCTATGTCATGGTGCAATCCTGACACCTAGAGGTAGAATTTGGAATAACACCTATTTTCATATTGGATATCTTGTAACTGTTTTAGTTTGAATGTGAAACAATGTAAATCTCTACGTTTGAAACAGTAAGCTATATGCTGGGGATTGGCTGACCTATAAAATTATAAAATATCATTCTTCAGTAAAAACTGAAAATTAGGTCCTGAGATGCCTCCCTCCCATAGGTGCGTGCACAGGGTGTGCCAGGTGTGCCTGGGCCCGCGCCCTAATCACCCTGTGTGTCCCATATCCCCCCTGTTTAGACCCCTGATATTTCACCAAATCAAAAGAAAAATTATCCTTGTAAATTACCCCCTGGGGAAGATACGAATTAACTGCTTGTATCGACATGCGTAGGGGAAGGGGACAGGACGGAACGCTAGTTAGTGCACCCACTAAGGATAATCAGCGTACCACCCTGATATCAGCCGCCACAGCTTGGTTTTCAGAGTGGCCCCCTGACTTGCCATACAAATGTGAGTACCCTGCAAGGGATTTTTTACTGTGTTGATAATAAAAGTTTTATCATACTACACTATGAAGTCCTCCTTTTTCTGTTGGTATTACTGAGGCACAAAAGGGACTCCATTGCCATATTGAAGCACAGAGTGAGGCCGCCACGGGAATTCGGATTTACCACTGAACCATTTACAGGGTCCAATGCGTGTACTGACCAAGCCTAATCAGCAAGGTCACACGCTCTAAGGTGAGTGGCTATTACCTGGGGGGAACACCTGAGTTTTTTTGATTGCACAACACACTGTAGCACTTTTTTTCTCATATATATATACCCTGTTTCCCCTAAAATAAGACCTAGTGTGATTGTCGGTGATAGCTGCAATAAAAGCCCTACCCCCCAAATAAGCCCTAGTTAAAGCGGAGGTCCACCCTAAAGTGGACCTTCCGCTCATCGGAACCCCCCCCCCCTCCGGCGTCACAATTGGCACCTTTCAGGGGGGAGGGGGGTGCAGGTACCTGTACAGTACAGGTATCTGCACCCACTTCCGGAATAGCTCTCTGCGGAAAGGGGCGTAGGTTACGCCCCTTTCCGAAAGTCCCCCGCTGCCTGCTGGGAAACACACAGATCCCAGAGGCAGTGGGTCCATCCTTATTGTGCAGCGCGACTCACGCATGCGCAGTAGGGAACCGGGAAATAAAGCCGAAAGGCTCCACTTCCTGATTCCCATACCCAAGATGGCGGCGGCAGCACCCGAGAGACGATCGAGAGATCGGCTTCGGGTGCCAACATCGCGGGCGCGCTGGACAGGTAAGTGTCACTATTTTAAAAGTCAGCAGGTGCAGTATTTGTAGCTGCTGGCTTTTAAAAAAAAAAAAAAAAAAACGCGGAGTCCCGGCGGACTATATATATATATATTTTATTTATTTATTTATTTATTTTTATAAGGATTTTATAGTTTGGTTCACCATTATATTGGTTTAAAGCGGGAGTCCGCCGGGACTCCGCGTTTTTTTTTTTTTTTTTTAAAAGCCAGCAGCTACAAATACTGCACCTGTTGACTTTTAAAATAGTGACACTTACCTGTCCAGCGCGCCCGCGATGTCGGCACCCGAAGCCGATCTCTAGATCGTCTCTCGGGTCCTGCCGCCGCCATCTTGGGTATGGGAATCAGGAAATGGAGCCTTTCGGCTTCATTTCCCGGTTCCCTACTGCGCATGCGCGAGTTGCGCTGCGCAATAAGGACAGTCCCCGCTGCCTCTGGGATCTGTGTGTTTCCCAGCAGGCAGCGGGGCACTTGCGGAAAGGGGCGGGCACTTGCGGAAAGGGGCGTAATCTACGCCCCTTTCCGCAGAGAGCTATCCCGGAAGTGGGTGCAGATACCTGTACTGTACAGGTATCTGCACCCCCCTCCCCCCTGAAAGGTGCCAATTGTGGCGCCGGAGGGGGGGAGGGTTCCGATGAGCGGAAGTCCACTTTAGGGTGGACCTCCGCTTTAAGGATTTTATTGATTGCTTTTTTCTCACCATATGGACATTTTATCATATCCCGCATGAAAGCACTTTATTTGGAATATTGTATGTATTTTAGCACATTATCACTTTATTGCTGTTGTTATATAGCAGATTTTTTTTTTGTTTCACTATTTGGATTTTAAGTTTGAAAGTGCAGCGTACTTTAGAATATTAGGTTCCACCCACTACAGGCTGCCTGCAGACAACTACAGGAGGGGGGCAGAGACAAGACCAGTCACCCTGCACAAGGAGAGAGCACGAAGCTGTAGGAGGGGCCCAGTAGACCCCACCCACTACAGGCTGTCTACAGAAAACTACAGGAGAGGGCGGAGACAACACCAGTCACTGCACAAGGAAAAAGCAGAACTGTGGGAGGGGCCCAGCAGACTCCACCCACTGCAGAGAATTACAGGAGGGGACGGAGACAAGACCAGTCACCCTGCACAAGGGGAGAGAGAGCAGAGATGTGGGAGGGGCCCAGAGACTCCACCCACTGCAGACAACTACAGGAGGGGGAGGAAACAAGACCAGTCATCATGCACAAGGACAGAGAACAGCAGAGAGCGGTCTTTATTACAGGAAGTCTCACACTGGATTACTGCACAGATCTGGAAGAAATACACAAAGCACACGAAGATTGAAAAAGAATAAACATGAGGAATGGATTTAGAAAATATTTGCTTATGAAGGAGTTCAGCTTTAAGAGCAATAAAAGTTTAAAAACAGCCTATCCAGACTGTATTTACAGTAAACCTCAGATTGCACCCTGTACTTTCAGGAATGTCCAGTAGATCGAGCTGGATGAACGTAAAACATACTACAAAACATACTGCCTCTGGAATCAGTGGCGGCTGGTGAAGTTTTAGGATGGGAGGGGGCGCTAGA
This sequence comes from Lithobates pipiens, assembly GCF_037356315.1. NCBI lineage: Eukaryota > Metazoa > Chordata > Amphibia > Anura > Ranidae > Lithobates > Lithobates pipiens. Next base: position 51,409,330 of record NW_027507785.1, read on the forward strand.
CCCCGCCCTTCCTTTTTGACCCCTTCCACTTCTCCTAAGCCCCACCCCTTATATAATCCACCCACTCTGTTCCCTGTATTCTACTTGATCCACCTGTAATGTCAGAAGTATACAGCTCAGCATCACAGGACAGAGTATACAGCCCCAGCATCACAGGACAGAGTATATATCTCAGCATCCCAGGACAGAGTATATAGCCCCAGCATCACAGGACAAAGTATATAGCTCAGCATCACAGGACGGAGTATATAGCCCCAGCATCACAGGACAGAGTATACAGCCCCAGCATCACAGGACAGAGTATATATCTCAGCATCCCAGGACAGAGTATATAGCCCCAGCATCACAGGACAAAGTATATAGCTCAGCATCACAGGACGGAGTATATAGCCCCAGCATCACAGGACAGAGTATACAGCCCCAGCATCACAGGACAGAGTATGTAGTTCAGCATCACAAGACAGAGTCAATAGCTCAGCATCACAGATCATGATATATAGCGCAGCCTCACAGATCATGGTATATAGCACAGCCTCACAGATCATGGTATAGCACAGCATCACAGATCATGGTATATAGCACAGCATCACATATCATGGTATATAGCACAGTCTCACAGATCATGGTATAGCACACCATCACAGATCATGGTATATAGCACAGCATCACAGATCATGGTATATAGCACAGCCTCACAGATCATGATATAGCATAGCCTCACAGATCATGGTATATAGCCAGGGCAGGACTTAGGGTGGTAATTTCCCCTAGGTTTGAGTCACTTTCGGGCCCTACCTTCTATACATTACCATATTTATCGGTGTATAACAAGCATCGGCGTATAACACGCACCCCAAGTTTAGGAGAGAATTTTAAGGAAAAAAAACTTTTAGGAGGGAAGTTTAAGGAAAAAACTTACATTTAAATGCCCATCAATGCAGCCTTATCAGTGTCCATCGGCAGCCTTGCCCATCCATCTGCAGCCTTGTCAGTGTCATTTGCAGCCTTGTCAGTGTCATTTACAGCCTTGTCAGTGTAGCCTTGTCATTTGCAGCCTTGCCCCAGTGTCATTTGCAGCCTTGTCATTGCAAAATGGCGCTGCCGAGATACAGAGTCCTGTGTATCTCGGCGGCTCTCGGGTCCTCTTGGCGGCTCTCGGGTCCTCTCGCAGTCCCGAGCGGAGCCGAGAGTAGCCGAGTGTACTCGGCTCAGCTCACAGTCACGCCCAGTCCCTGTGATATGTCCATCATAGGGCGGGACTGGACGTGACTGTGAGCAGAGCCGAGCTGAGTACACTCGGCTATGTATCTCGGCGGCCCCCTATCGGGTTGGATCCATGGGCTTGAGCCCAGTCAAGCCCAATGGTAAGTCCAGCCCTGTATATAGCACAGTCTCACAGATCATGATATAGCACAGCCTCACAGATCATGGTATATAGCACAGCCTCACAGATCATGGTATAGCACAGCCTCACAGATCATGGTATATAGCACAGCCTCACAGATCATGGTATATAGCACAGCCTCACAGATCATGGTATATAGCACAGCCTCACAGATCATGGTATAGCACAGCCTCACAGATCATGGTATATAGCACAGTTTCACAAATCATGGTATATAGCACAGCCTCACAAATCATGGTATATAGCACAGCCTCACAGAGCATGGTATAGCACAGCATCACAGATCATAGTATATAGCACAGTTTCACAAATCATGGTATATAGCACAGCCTCACAGATCATGGTATTTAGCACAGCCTCACAGATCATGGTATAGCACAGCCTCACAGATCATGGTATAGCACAGCCTCACAGATCATGGTATCGCACAGCCTCACAGATCATGGTATAGCATAGCCTCACAGATCATGGTATAGCACAGCCTCACAGATCATGGTACATAGCACAGCGTCACAGATAATGATAGTCTCACAGATCATGGTATATAGCACAGCATCACAGATCATGGTATATAGCACAGCCTCACAGATCATTATATATAGTGCAGCCTCACAGATCATGGTATATAGCACAGCCTCACAGATCATGGTCTATAGCACAGCCTCACAGATCATGGTATAGCAGAGCATCACAGACCATGGTATATAGCACAGCCTCACAGATCATGGTATATAGCACAGCCTCACAGATCATGGTATATAGCGCAGCCTCACAGATCATGATAGTCTCACAGATCATGGTATACAGCACAGCCTCACAGATCATGGTATATAGCACAGCCTCACAGATCATGGTATATAGCACAGCCTCACAGATCATGGTATATAGCGCAGCCTCACAGATCATGATAGTCTCACAGATCATGGTATATAGCACAGCCTCACAGATCATGGTATATAGCACAGCCTCACAGATCATGGTATAGCACAGCATCACAGATCATGGTATATAGCACAGCCTCACAGATCATAGTATAAAGCACAGCCTCACAGATCATAGTATATACCGTGTTTCCCCCGATAGTAAGACACCCCCGATTGTAAGACGTATCGGGAGTTTCAGAGGGGTCGGCTAATATAAGCCATACCCCGAAAGTAAGACATATGTCTTACTTTCGGGAAAACACGGGGGTATTGCCGCCTCCAGTGGCGTACTAAGAGTGGGGCGGGGGGTGCGGGCCGCACAGGGTGCCACACCCTGGGGGGGGTGCCAGGCCAGCGCCCTCCCCCTCCGACTGAAGAGACAGCGCCGTTCTGATCAGTCTCGGGCAGCGGCTGTCACTCACAGCCGAGCATAGTGAAGCCGCCTCCCCCTCCTCTTGTATGGCTACACAGTGCTGTCCATGAAGGAGAAGGAGGGGGAGGCGGCTTCACTGAAGCCGCCTCCCCCTCCTCCTCCTCCTCCATACACAGCACTGTGTAGCCATACAAGAGGAGGGGCTTCACTCTGCTCGGCTGTGAGTGACAGCCGCTGCCCGAGACTGATCAGAACGGCGCGACGCAACCACAGAGAAGGGGATTATTGCGCCAGGTCCCGGATCACTGCCGACAGGTGTCACTGGCTCTGTGTCCTCCCGGTACAGGTCAGTGCTGGTCATACAGAGAGAGACCAAGGAGGGGGAGGGGGAGGGGGGTGTGAAGAGATTCTCTGCAGCTCTTATTATGTAACCGCAAGATGCATACAATACTGTTCAGGTTGTTAATAAATGTTAATTTTATGGTTAAAACAAAAAATTCGACAATTTTTTTCCAATATAAGACATACCCCGAAAGTAAGACATAGTGGGGCTTTTGGGGATAAAAAGAAAGTAAAACACTGTCTTACTTTCGGGGAAACACGGTAGCACAGTCTCACAGATCATGGCATAGCACAGCCTCACAGATCATGGTATATAGCACAGCCTCACAGATCATGGTATATAGCACAGCATTGTAGATTATAGTATATAGCACAGCATCACAGATCATAGTATATAGCACAGTCTCACAGATCATGGTATATAGCACAGCATCACAGATCATGGTATAAAGCACAGCCTCACAGATCATGGTATATAGCACAGCCTCACAGATCATGGTATAGCACAGTCTCACAGATCATGGTATATAGCACAGCATCACATATCATGGTATATAGCACAGCCTCACAGATCATGGTATAGCACACCATCACAGATCATGGTATATAGCACAGCATCACAGATCATGGTATATAGCACAGCCTCACAGATCATGATATAGCATAGCCTCACAGATCATGGTATATAGCCAGGGCAGGACTTAGGGTGGTAATTTCCCCTAGGTTTGAGTCACTTTCGGGCCCTACCTTCTATACATTACCATATTTATCGGTGTATAACAAGCATCGGCGTATAACACGCACCCCAAGTTTAGGAGGGAATTTTAAGGAAAAAAACTTTTAGGAGGGAAGTTTAAGGAAAAAACTTACATTTAAATGCCCATCAATGCAGCCTTATCAGTGTCCATCGGCAGCCTTGCCCATCCATCTGCAGCCTTGTCAGTGTCATTTGCAGCCTTGTCAGTGTCATTTACAGCCTTGTCAGTGTAGCCTTGTCATTTTCAGCCTTGCCCCAGTGTCATTTGCAGCCTTGTCATTGCAAAATGGCGCTGCCGAGATACAGAGTCCTGTGTATCTCGGCGGCTCTCGGGTCCTCTTGGCGGCTCTCGGGTCCTCTCGCAGTCCTGAGTGGAGCCGAGAGTAGCCGAGTGTACTCGGCTCAGCTCACAGTCACGCCCAGTCCCTGTGATATGTCCATCATAGGGCGGGACTGGACGTGACTGTGAGCAGAGCCGAGCCGAGTACACTCGGCTATGTATCTCGGCGGCCCCTTATTGGGTTGGGTCCATGGGCTTGAGCCCAGTCAAGCCCAATGGTAAGTCCAGCCCTGTATATAACACAGTCTCACAGATCATGATATAGCACAGCCTCACAGATCATGGTATATAGCACAGCCTCACAGATCATGGTATATAGCACAGCCTCACAGATCATGATATAGCACAGCCTCACAGATCATGGTATAGCACAGCCTCACAGATCATGGTATATAGCACAGTTTCACAAATCATGGTATATAGCACAGCCTCACAAATCATGGTATATAGCACAGCCTCACAGATCATGGTATATAGCACAGCCTCACAGATCATGGTATATAGCACAGCCTCACAGATCATGGTATAGCACAGCATCACAGATCATAGTATATAGCACAGTTTCACAAATCATGGTATATAGCACAGCCTCACAGATCATGGTATATAGCACAGCCTCACAGATCATGGTATATAGCACAGCCTCACAGATCATGGTATATAGCATAGTCTCACAGATCATGGTATAGCACAGCCTCACAGATCATGGTATATAGCACAGTTTCACAAATCATGGTATATAGCACAGCCTCACAGATCATGGTATATAGCACAGCCTCACAGATCATGGTATAGCACAGCCTCACAGATCATGGTATATAGCACAGCCTCACAGATCATGATAGTCTCACAGATCATGGTATACAGCACAGCCTCACAGATCATGGTATATAGCACAGCCTCACAGATCATGGTATAGCACAGCCTCACAGATCATGGTATATAGCACAGTCTCACAGATCATGGTATACAGCACAGCCTCACAGATCATGGTATATAGCACAGTCTCACAGATCATGGTATAGCACAGTCTCACAGATCATGGTATACAGCACAGCCTCACAGATCATGGTATAGCACAGCCTCACAGATCATGGTACATAGCACAGCGTCACAGATAATGATAGTCTCACAGATCATGGTATATAGCACAGCATCACAGATCATGGTATATAGCACAGCCTCACAGATCATTATATATAGTGCAGCCTCACAGATCATGGTATAGAAGAGCATCACAGACCATGGTATATAGCACAGCCTCACAGATCATGATAGTCTCACAGATCATGGTATACAGCACAGCCTCAGAGATCATGGTATATAGCACAGCCTCACAGATCATGGTATAGCAGAGCATCACAGACCATGGTATATAGCACAGCCTCACAGATCATGGTATATAGCACAGCCTCACAGATCATGGTATAGCACAGCATCACAGATCATGGTATATAGCACAGCCTCACAGATCATGGTATAGCACAGCCTCACAGATCATAGTATAAAGCACAGTCTCACAGATCATGGTATATAGCACAGCCTCACAGATCATAGTATAAAGCACAGTCTCACAGATCATGGTATATAGCACAGCATCACAGATCATGGTATAAAGCACAGCCTCACAGATCATGGTATATAGCGCAGCCTCACATATCATGGTATAGCACAGTCTCACAGATCATGGTATATAGCACAGCATCACTGATTATAGTATATAGCGCAGCATCACAGATCATGGTATATAGCGCAGTCTCACAGATCATGGTATATAGCACAGCATCACAGATCATGGTATATAGCGCAGCCTCACAGATCAATGCAAACTGAAAAATGACACTGTTATCACTGATTTGTAATTTGCAGCTGGGAAGATCTGTTGACTCATCCAATTCCAGAGTAGCATACCTTTCAGTTCTATGTGAAAAAAGCAAAACTCTGTACTGACCAGCATATGTGATACATTTTTTGCATGTCATTATATACAGTATAGATATTGCTATATGATATCAACTTAAACCCCACTTTTCCTTGTTTATATTATCTGCCAATAACTTAGTATACAGTCTTCATTACGTGGTTATATTTAATGTTATTTCCCCCGGTTTATGACATCCTCATGTCACAGCCTCCAGTAAGGTTGCCATGGGAATGCTAATCTGTTATCGCAGTTTGTGCATCCTGTTTAAAATGATGGGGCCACCCATGTACTGCTCGGGGTTGTTAGGGACAATCAGAGAAATGAGCCTCCAAGATCACATTCGGTGGGGCTTACTTACTTAGCTCCGCTCAGGCCGCACGTTCCACGGAGCTGCTGATGTCACTACCAGTCTATCACTGGCACAGGGAAATCGGAAGACACGTCGTAACTTGGAGGGAAAGCAAATCTCGATGAAAGCACCCGGCTGTAGTGATACTACGGGCACCGGGTGGAAGTATTCCTGTCAGGTCACCTTGAGGCCAGGTGACAGATGCACCCCGTAGGGATTAGGAGTGCACCACAAGGTTGTGGACCCTACGGCTGACTGCTGCGGACAGGGGTCAAGGTGATAGGAAGGCAGGGCCGCCAGAACACCAAGATGGATCCCACCGGGGTTAGAGCGTAAGATTCCCTGGGGCGCGGAGTCTAAGAGCCAGCAGGTGTTCACCAGAGCCTCAAGTGGTGAGGATGGACTTGGCTGCAACTGGCTCCAGGTCGCGACCCCCAGGGTCCCCCAGCTCACACCCACAGTGGGCAACAGGAGGATAGGGATGGTGAGGGACAAAGCCAAGGTCGGGGCCACAAGCAGACAGGAATAGTCAGGGACATGCCAAAAGGTCAGGATCACAGGCAAACAGGGATAGTCAAGGACACGCCAAAGTCGGTAACGGAATAACAGCAGAGCACATGGCAGGTAACAGGAAGCTAACACACAAAGGTTGATCATCAGGGTTGGCCTGCAGTGCACAGGTTAATATAGAGTTCTCTGATAGGAGCTAGGGTGGAGCCATGCCAGAGGATGGATTATAAAAGCAGTCAGGTGAGGGTCGGCTGGTCTCTAGAAATTAACACATGGAGACAGGTAAGCAGACGAACTCTATTGCATAATCATGACAATTCCGATGCAATTGATTGCGCCACAAGCAGGTCAAAAGCCTGCAAATGAAGCGTCTCGTCTGCAATCTCGTGATTGCATAGACATCGCGTCGCGCTTTCCATAGTGCACTGTGTCCGGCACGCGAACACAGTGCACTTAAAGGACCTTTTGTTTTCGCCCATGAGCCCCTTATGGGCGGGCCACCACTGTCTGGAATTTTACTTGTGACCGGTGGGCCAACCAAAAAGATGTTCAGATCTGAGTGCTCCAATCCTGTTAACAAATTTGTTTTGCTCATGCATGCCTAATCCAATAAGATCTGCTTGTATGACAACCCTGGTGGCCTTAAAGGGTAACTCCACATTTATGAAAAAAAAAATATAGCAAATAACAAAGAATCAAAGCGGTATTAAACCCAAAAACAATTTTTTTTGTTATATTGCAGCTTACGAATTCTTAGATGTGGTGGCTGGATTCGATTTTTTCATGTACAATACCATTCGTTTTTTTAATTCTAAGCCATTGCCCTCCCCTGCCCCAAAGCACCTTGTCCCCGTGTTGATGGAGACAAGAGCCTCTTCCCCACAACCCTGACCAGTGGTTGTGGGGGTCTGCTGGCAGGGGGCTTATCGGAATCTGAAAGCCTCCTTTAACAAGGGGGCCCCCGGATCCCACCCCTCCCCCCATGTGAATGGGTATGGGGTACTATCCTATTCATGCACCAAAAAAGTGTAAAAACTGAGTACACAACACAAGTTTTTGAAAATTCCTTTATTAAAAAATGTTAAAATAATGTCCCCTGAAGTAGACCCAATATCAATCATGGCGCCCGCCGCACAGCCGGACCCGAGGTAAGGAGGCATGCTGGGTTGATGATGTCACACAGAGCGGGTTCACGAGATTACATCAACATTATTTAAGAAATGTCAGATGGCAGAGGAGGCAGTGCAGGCAGACGACAATAGTCTTTGACGAGACCGGAGATTTTTTTCTTTTCTTCTTTCAGGTCCGGCGAAACAGTATATACAGTAAACCTCAAGTCCCTGTAGTTTCAAGAATGTCCAGCAGATGGAGCTGGATGAATGTAAAAACAAACTACAAAACGTACTTGTTGACCGGCTGCCTCTGGAATTGTACATGTAAATGGTGGGCCAACGGAAAAGATGTTCAGATTTGAGAGGTCCGATCCTGTTACCAAATTTGCTTTGCTCGTGCATGCCTAATTTTGTAAGATCTGCTTGTATGACAACCCTGGTGACCTTAAAGCAGTAAATCTCAACCAGGGTTCCGTGGAACCTTAGGGTTCCTCCAGAGGTTACTAGGGGTTCCTTCAGCATTGGGCAATTTCTGCCTCTCAGATAAGTTCCCACTCACACCATTAATCGTTTTAGCTCTCTCTAAGGAGGTAATTCTTCCCAATGACCACAAGTGTAAGCACCATTCTTCCCCCTGACCATCACACTAATGTATAACGAGTTGTAGAGTTCTAATTTTTAGCAGCGGTTCCTTGAGACCGGAGAACTATTTCAAGGGTTCTTCTGTGTTGAAAAGGTTGAGAAAGGCTGCCTTAAAGGGTAACTCCACACTTGTGGGAAAAACATACAGCAAATAAAAAAAATTATAGCAGTACTAAACCCGAAAGCAAACATTTATTGTATAGCAGTTTACTAATTCTTAGATGTGATGGCTGCATTTGTTTTCTTTTCTTGGCCTTCTGTTCTTTGTTTGCCCCTTAGTACCAATTGAGCATCGTTTAAACACCACGGCCTACCTAAGTATTGTTGCTGACCATGCACATCCGTTTATGACAACAGTGTACCCATCTTCTGATGTCTCCTTCCAGCAGGATAATGCACCATGTCCATAGGCGTGCACACAGGGTGTACCAGGTGTGCCTGGGCACACCCTAATCATCTAGCGTGCCTTAGCATTATCGCTCTGTGGGGCAGTGGGGAGATGGGAAAGATTTCCCTCTTACTGGCAAATCACTTTCACTGTGTCGGCAAGGAGATTGATGTGTCAGGGGCATTGATATGTAGACACACAAACACGCATGTGTGTTTGAGCTTTGGGGTGCACACCCTAATGCAATAGGCTGTGCACACCTATGACCATGTCATAAAGCTCCAATCATCTCACCACTGGACAATGAGATCATAAGGAAATTATCCCTTTATTGAAGCTTCATATGACAAGTGGTTGACAGATGGAGCAGGGGACAAAAAGGTAGATGAGTTTCACGCAAATGTTAGCCCTACCTTTTTGTCCCCTGCTCCATCTGTCAGCCACTTGTCATATGAAGCTTCAAAAAAAGGATTTTTGGAAATGCAAATGTAAAGCAGTCCATAGATCAACTGTAGTGAATAGTCCAACACCAATAGATTCCTGTGCCAAGACAGAGATCTCTGTGACCATAAATCAGCTTCTTCGATTCCAGCCTGCCCTCCAAACAACACACATATATGCTTGGAGTAAAGAAGAAATGTCTGGAGGGCCACACTCCAATAAAATCACCTTTATTTGAATCCAAAAAAAGCATTAAAAAACGACATTCCATAAAACAAGCAAGCGAGGGAATAAGATACAGCTGGCACTACAGCTAACGCGTTTTACGCCACTCTCAGTGCTTAATCATAGCTGAAACTATACGCTAACACACAGCTATATGTACATACATGTTATACTGGCCTAGATCTATCCTAGACTGCAATTCAAAGTTAACCATGTGTAGCTAATGAGACACAGATGTAAGTGGTTAATTAATGAACTCTCCTGTTTCCCATACCAGACTCCTCAATTAGCCAATTGTTTGTAAAAGAATCTGAAAAACAGATCCAAATGTTACATATATAAATACAAAAAGTGAAAAGTATAGAAGTCACTAGAGAAATGCCAGCACATGCAGAAATCACAAAACGTGGGGCACGAATATTTACAAAAAAAGAAATTCAAGACTGTTAATATAAGTATACAAAAGAAGAAAAACACACATATATACATACCAAAGTGTATGCAACTCTTGATATATAGGCGTCAAACTGCACTTGTAAGGATATGATCCTCCAACGGCAGCACATAGGAATTCCCCATCACTCCTTGCTTACATGCAGCTTCAGCCTTTCACGATCGTGCCTGTGTGGTGACGTTACATCGTTCAGCTCCGCCTACGTGTTTCGTCATAAATGACGGCATCAGGGTCACATAAGATATATATTATTGTGTAAGCTTGGCATGCCTTTTGATATATTATTTTGCTGTGTGTTTTAGCTTACACATAATTGTGCTGCTGCTTTGTGGTATTTCAGATAACCATTTGCACAGTATTTATACAGATTGGAAGACTCTCTGTATTGTAAGCGGTAACAGCTATAAGCAGGCAGGACAGGTACTAGAACAGGGTAAGTCCCCCATAAAGATGATCAGAAGCTGCTGATCACTCAAGTTGTTGTTTCACTTGAGGCTGGAGGGGAATGCTGCGACTGGAGGGAAACAGAGATCTGTATTTCTGCTTAGCAGAAACCCAAGATCTTCATCTTCTTCCCTCACAGACCACCGTTCTCCCTCTCCTGTGAACGATCGTGGGTGGTCGGAGGCCATTGCGGACGCCGGACCCGCTGATTGGCTCGCGCTGTGTCCAATCACAGCGGGAGGGGGTAAGTGAATTTGAACTTAAGGGCCGCCCTGCACTACTGTGCAGATCACATGCGATGTCTGTGAGATGCAAATTCAGCCATACATATCATATGGCTGAAATCACATCGCATTTGCACCAAAATGGTGCAGGACCCTTTTTTTTCGGTCCACACTGGAAGCGGATTGCATGGATGTCCACACTTATGCGATCCGATTCTTGAACCATTTGACAGTTCACACTGCGATCTGCGAACCGATTTGGGGGTGTCCTTAACTTTACATTGACACCCGCAGCAGTTCTCAGATGTTAGTGCGAACCGCCGGCGATTCAGATGCGATTGCGATCGCTCTGATTCCTGCATCGCACAAGTGTGAACCCAGCCTGGATGGCTAAATTTGCATAGCATGCGCATCTAAATGGCGCAGGACCCTTTTTACTTGGTCCGCACTGGAATCGAATGTGGACACCCATGCGATCCGATTCCCTGCACCATTTGACAGTTCGCATTAGACATGTGCACTGCCGAAAAATGTGTTTGTTTTAGTTTAATTCGTTTTTGAGGTTTTTTTTTTTTTTTTTTGTCTTTCGGGTCATTCGTTATGATCGACATTCGTTATTTTTAAAAAAATGCGTAACTTCGGAAAAAAATTGGAATTCATTATGTTTCATTCGTTTAGATGCGGTATTTGTAAATTCGTCATTTCGAAAATCCTAAAATTTTAAAATCCGAAAAAAATAACTAACTATTAAATTATAGGTATTGGGATTTCCTTTCAAATTTTGGCTGTTTATGAACGTAACGAATACGAATTTATCCGAACTCCCGAATTACCCGAATTATCGAATGCTGCATCTAAGGCTGGCCATACATTATACAATTTTCTTCTATAGATTTCCTTTAGATTTACCAAAACCATATAATATGAGGTCATATCAAAACACTTTCAATTTGTATGCAATCAGGCAGGCCCTTCAACTATGCAGTTGAAGGTAAATCTAAAGGAAATTGAATAAGAAAATCGTATGGTGTATGGCCAGCTTAAATGAATGGAAAGTAACAAATTAATAATAATAATAATAATAATAAATAATAATAATAATAATAATAAAACGTTTTTATTATTATTTATTATTATTAATTTGTTATGTTCCATTCATTTTGATGCGGCATTCGCTATTTTGGATAGTTTGTAACTTCGGATAAATTCTTATTCGTTACATTCACTAACAACTAACAAATTTGTAAGGAAAGTCCAATACTTACAACTTAAAGCGGGAGTCCGCCGGGAGTTCCGCGTTTTTTTTTTTTTTTTTTAAAAGCCAGCAGCTACAAATACTGCAGCTGCTGACTTATAAAATAGTGACACTTACCTGTCCAGCGCGCCCGCGATGTCGGCACCCGAAGCCGATCTCTAGATCGTCTCTCGGGTCCTGCCGCCGCCATCTTGGGTATGGGAATCAGGAAATGGAGCCTTTCGGCTTCATTTCCCGGTTCCCTACTGCGCATGCGCGAGTTGCGCTGCGCAATAAGGACGGTCCCCGCTGCCTCTGGGATCTGTGTGTTTCCCAGCAGGCAGCGGGGCACTTGCGGAAGGGGGCGGGCACTTGCGGAAAGGGTCGTAATCTACGCCCCCTTCCGCAGAGAGCTATCCCGGAAGTGGGTGCAGTTACCTGGATTATCCAGGTAACTGCACCCCCCTCCCCCCTGAAAGGGGTCAATTGTGGCACCGGAGGGGGGGAGGATTCCGATGAGCGGAAGGTGCATTTTAGGGTGGACCTCCGCTTTAATAGTTAGCAATAGTAATTATTATTAGTTATTATTTCGGATTTTGGGGTTCTCGAATTTTCGGGTTTTTGAATTTTTGGGTTTTCGCCCCTATTTTCGAATTTTTGGAACAATTTGTTAAACGGGTTTTCGTTAATTCGAATAGTTCCGAAATAATGCTTTGGCGAATTTGGTCGAAAAAAAAAAAACGAATTTGGAACTAGGTGAATTGCACATGGTCTAGTTCGCACTGCGATAGGCATACCAACCTGATGGGGGCGACATTAACTTTCTATTGACACCTGCAGAGGTTTGCATAGGGCAGTGTGAAATGCTTGCGAGTCCTATGCGATTGCGGAAGCCGACACTGGAATCGCGCTGGTTCCCCGCAACGCGCTAGTGTGAACCGGCACTTAAAGTCGACTAACGAGAGCAGATAAACACAGGAGTGCAAAGCGGATCCCTGAGCCGTACTGGGTGCGTTGTGTTTTTAAAAGTCCGGCATGCTGCATTTTTGATGCGTAGTGCACCAAAAACGCATATGCGTTTTTAGGGTGCTTTCACACCGCTCTGTTGAAAAAATGTGTTAAAAATGCATATGCGTTTTTGATGAGTTTCTGGTGCGTACACCAAAAAAAGCAACCAAGGTGCGTTTTTCATGTTTTCAAGTAAAAATGCACCAAAAATGCATCAGTGTGAATGGGCTTTTTTTCAGAATTGCTCTCTACTAGTCCTGATCTATCTTCCCCGGGTGAATGAGGGGCCCAGACAGAAAACATAGCGCTTGCGCCAATGACAGAGGCTCATATACAATGAAGTGGCACAAACGTTTGGCTGTTGGTGAAAGGATTTCCATCACTGAGCATCTGATTTTTCTGATCTGCTTTGCACAGCCGGCGCTCACAAGCTGTCATTGCTGGACACGCAGCTGCCACCGACAGATTAAGAGTCATGTGCCCGGGATATACGCAGTTCGGTTCTTTCTGTTACATCAGTGAACATTTCTACTTCACATATTTAAGCGGTATTAAACCCAAAAGCAAACATTTATTATTTTCTTAGATGTGGTGGCTGCATTCGTTTTCTTTTTTCAGGCTTTCTTTCTTCTCATTTTTCATTTGGTGATCCAACCAGCAAGTCTGTGTTTTTTTCGAAAGTGCAAGCGCTCGTGCAGAATGTGTCAGTTTACATGGATGAGAGATACCATTTAACACTGGCAGCGGGTGATTAAAATGATCAGTTTTATTTATGCATGCAAAACCTTTATCCCAATAGGAAAAAAATGGTTACTGTAACTGCTTATGTTAGCTTTTTTTTAAACGTGGAATCGCTCAATTTCCCCATCAAAACAGTTATAGCATTCTGGATCGCCTTGGATCAGTGGCAGCTGGTGTTTTTTTTTTTTTCTTTTGGGGGGGGGGGGGCAGCAGACAAACACACCGTAACCCCCCCACTGTTTGCTGGTCGCTCCGGCACTTACCCCATCAGCGGTCGGTGGTGGCAGGCAGCGTGGTGCAGTGGCTCCGTGTCCTCTCCTCCATGGTGGCTTCCAGCTTCTCCCGTCCTCCCCCTAGGCATCCAATAGGATGGCCTGTCCTTTCAGCCAATCAGGTGATCGGTGTCAGAACCAGCTTCCTGATTGGCCGGGAGGAGGATCAGTGTTACAACAGCGAATCTTCATTCACTGTTGTAACACACCTGGGTTGGGATCGGAGCACACTCTCTCCACCCTATATTGAAGCCTTCAAAAACAGCCCCCCTCTGCATTGCAGTCCATACGCCGGTGTCCTGAAAGGGGCCAGACGCATGGATGGGGGGGGGGTGGGGATGGACGGGTGGGGGGGGGGTAGCCCGTGTGCCTTTAATGGCTCCTGCCTTGGATACAATCAGCCTGACAATACATGGATCGAATCTCGACCAGTCCCTGCTTAACAGACTGAGATTCGAAACGTTCTATGGCCGGCCTATGGCCTCATGTACACTTTGCTTTTCTCTCTGAAGAGCAATCCATATCGGCCCTTCACTGTTGCCATGTTTTAACAACCCCCCCCCACCTTGTGGGCTACCGTGCTGCAACCGCATGCATCATGCACATTTGTGGGGCAGTGGTAGCCAGCGTGGCCCCATTTACTTGAATGGGTTGTGCTCGGCAGGAGGTAGTGCCCACTGAGCTCAACAGGGGGTATAATTCCTGCTATGGCCAAGTCATGTGTACACCTCCAACCTCTGCCTTTCCAGCTAAAGAGGGAGCGGTTGAGGGGTGGTAAAAATGTGTCTCAACTAGGTTTTTTTTCAGCAGGAACGAGGGGGGAATTTTTACAAGGGGAGGGTCTATTGTTTCTGGGGAGGTCAGTTGTCACCGATGGGGGATCTATTGTTGTTGGGGGGGTTGGCTCTTATGCTACTGGGAGACAATTGTTGCTGGGAGGCATCTACTGTTGAGGCAGGGGTCTATTGTTGCTGGAGGGGATCTATTTGTACAGGGGGAAAGTCTGTTGTTGCTGGGTAGGTCAAGTGTCGCTGGTGGGGGATCTATTGTTGCTGGGAGGCAATCGTTTCTAGGAGACATCTACTGTTGAGGGAGAGGTCTATTGTTGCTAGCTGTTTAGAGTCTGTTGTTGCTGGGGGTGCTCCATTGTTGCTGGCTACAGGGGATCTATTTTACTTCCTATCATTAAAAAAAATTACATACAAATTACTTAGCATCACAAATTGATACTTGGTTCTGTATCCATTACTGAGAGGTGGGTAGGGGGTGGAACCAAGGAATGGTGCTCAGAGGTGGGTAGAGAGTGGAACCAAGGAATGGTGCACAGAGGTGGGTAGGGAATGGAACCAAGGAATAGTGCTCGGAGGTGGGTAGGGGGTGGAACCAATGAATGTTGATCGGAGGTGGGTAGTAAGTGGGACCAAAGAATGGTGCTCAGTGGTGGGTAGGGAATGGAACCAAGGAATAGTGCTCGGAGGTGGGTAGGGAATGGAACCAAGGAATAGTGCTCGGAGGTGGGTAGGGGGTGGAACCAATGAATGTTGATCGGAGGTGGGTAGTAAGTGGGACCAAAGAATGGTGCTCAGTGGTGGGTAGGGAATGGAACCAAGGAATGGTGCTCGGAGGTGGGTAGGGAATGGAACCAAGGAATGGTGCTCGGAGGTGGGTAGGGAATGGAACCAAGGAATGGTGCACAGAGGTGGGTAGGGATTGGAACCAAGGAATAGTGCTCGGAGGTGGGTAGGGGGTGGAACCAATGAATGTTGATCGGAGGTGGGTAGTAAGTGGGACCAAAGAATGGTGCTTAGTGGTGAGTAGGGAATGGAACCAAGGAATGGTGCACAGAGGTGGGTAGGGAATGGAACCAAGGAATAGTGCACAGAGGTGGGTAGGGAATGGAACCAAGGAATAGTGCTCGGAGGTGGGTAGGGAATGGAACCAAGGAATAGTGCTCGGAGGTGGGTAGGGAATGGAACCAAGGAATAGTGCTCGGAGGTGGGTAGGGAATGGAACCAAGGAATAGTGCTCGGAGGTGGGTAGGGGGTGGAACCAATGAATGTTGATCGGAGGTGGGTAGTAAGTGGGACCAAAGAATGGTGCTCAGTGGTGGGTAGAAAAAAGGAAAAGGAGGGCTTACTGAATGATAGATTAACACTTCACTAATACTCATGTATAACTAATTTATTATGGTAACAAAAGTTTAAGACATGGTAAAAGACTATGGTCTTTAATTTAAGGACTTACTGACATGTAATTTGGCTAGCCATGATGGGGCGGGCCAAAGAATTCACACACATGTAGGACAATAACATAAAACATGTAACAATTAACTAAAAAAACGTCCGGATGCCAGGTATATTGGGACAGGTTGTAACCACTCGGTCCTTGCCGAATTCCGATATGTCAGCTAATACTGTGAATGTGGAACAAACAAGTACCAATCCCCTGGAGGCTCGAGCCATAAAGGGAAGGAGGAGAGAAAAATGGGCAAGGGGGAGACCAAGGGTTATCCAGTCATAGATCCAGAGGTAGGACTGTAGATATGCCAATGTCATGAGTACCTATGGTCCATGAGGAAATAACCCAGCAGTATGGTTGTATGACTTCACCTCTTGTGTAGCTTAATAGCAATGCATCCTTTAAAGAGGAAGTAAAGGCAATTTTTTTTTTTAAAGCACACCCTGTAAGGCAAAGGCATAATGAGCTAGTATGCATAGCATACTAGCTCATTATGAATAACTTACCTGAGAACGAAGCCCCCGAAGCGGTCCTCCGTCTTCCTCTTCACCTCCGCACGGGAGCTGACACTCGCGGCATATCGCCGCAATCTGCGGCCTGCCCCAATGCGCCTGCGCGCCGCTGTCTACGGCGCATGCGCCGTAGACAGCGGTGGCTGTCTTCGGGTAAATATCTCCTAAACGGGATAGGTTTAGGAGATATTTCTTGGACCTACAGGTAAGCCTTAATCTAGGCTTACCTGTAGGCCAAAGTTGGTTGTAAGGGTTTACAACCACTTTAACTATATTCTCTGCATGGAGTCAGCCTAGCCTCTACCTATACCACTTTTTTTTAAATGTATGACAAAGGGATCATCTCATAGGTCATACATTACCACTCCTGTGGATTACTCAGTCCGTATCTTCCTCATATGGAGCAAAACGGGACATCTGTACATCCTGGGGAGGTAAGGAAACCATCCAGTGGATTGGTGTACTTTAAAGTTGCCACTTCTCCATAAACAGGGGTACATGCAAATCTATACAGGCCAAACCTTGGCTTCTTCCATTGTGCCGGTCATGTGAGACCACTCTTCATCTACTTCAGGGTAGACTCATCCAACCAGATAGGGGATAGAATCATGACGAGTGGAATGAAGGAATGGTGCTGGGGGGTGGGTAGGGGGTGGAACCAAGGAATGGTGCTCGGAGGTGGGTAGGGAGTGGAACCAAGGAACAGGGCTCAGAGGTGGGTAGGGAGTGGGATCAAGGAATGGTGCTCAGAGGTGGGTAGGGAGTGGAACCAAGGAATGGTGCTCAGAGGTGGGTAGGGGCGGGAACCAAGGAATGGTTCTTGGAGGTGGGTAGGGGGTGGAACCAAAGAATGGTGCTTGGGGGTGGGTAGGGGGTGAAACCAAGGAATGGTGCTCAGATGTGGGTAGGAAGTGGAACCAAGGAATGGTGCTCAGAGGTGGGTAGGAAGTGGAACCAAGGAATGGTGCTCGGAGGTGGGTAGGGGGTGGAACCAAGGAATGGTGCTCAGAGGTGGGTAGGGAGTGGGACCAAGGAATGGTGCTCAGAGGTGGGTAGGGAGTGGAACCAGGGAATAGTGCTCCGAGGTGGGTACGGGGTGAAAGCAAGGAATGGTGCTCTGAGGTGGGTAGGGGGTGGAACCAAGGAATGGTGCTCAGGGGTGGGTAGGGGGAGGAACCAAGGAATGGTGCTCAGAGGTGGGTAGGGAGTGGAATCAAGGAATATTGCTCAGAGGTGGGTAGGGGGTAGAACCAAGGAACGGTGCTCAGAGGTGGGTAGGAAATGGAATCAAGGAATAGTGCTCGGTGGTGGGTAGGGGGTGGAACCAAGGAATGGTGCTCGGAGGTGGGTAAAGAGTGGAACCAAGGATATTGCTCAGAGGTGGGTAGGGGATGGAACCAAGGAATGGTGCTCGGAGGTGGATAGGGGGTCGACACAAGAGGTGACTCAGAAGGAGGGAGTTCCTGCACCTATTCTCTGAGAAAAAAAGCCCTGGTCTCAACTATGTGTTTTTACTGCCTCCAACCACCCCCCCCCCCCCCAACTGCTAATGTAAACATGCCTTAACTATCACTCTGGTGCATTCGGTGCATAAATCAGTAATCTGGAAAGCTGACGATAGACAAGGAGGTCCACAAAGCCTAACTTGATGAGAATTGGGTGGAATTTCCTCGGAGGTAAGTGTACATAGCCTCGCACATTCAGCACACATGGATCCGGAGGGTGTCAGCCAGTGACAGACGGACGGAGGCTCCGCTCTGAGCGCATTGTTTTATACAGGGCTGAATCTGCATGTTTTGTCACAGCACAGACAAAGCTCTCCCTTGTTTTCTGGAATGTGTCCCCATTGAAAAGTATGAGGCCGTGGAGGTGGGGGGTCAGATGACTGGGTGAGAGCTGGCCTCCTATTCTCCCTGACCGCACAGTGTGACCACAACCTTGCACATATCTGGGCTCTGATTGGGGGCATACCTATGTGGATGCCAGCTGCTGGGTCCATCAACTGGTCTTCTCTTCAGTATTGTCAGTTAAAATGCCATTTGTGTTCATGGGAAAGGAAAAATTCCTCCTGTCCCTGCAAGGGTTAAATGATTGCTTAAGTGGTATTAAACCCAAAAGCAAACATTTATTACATTGCAGCTTACCAATTCGTAGATGTGATGGCTGCATTCGTTTTCTTTTAGGCTTTCTTTCTTCTATTTTCATTTGGTGATCCAGCCAGCAAATCTGTTGTTTTTCAAAAGCACAAGGTCTCCAGCATAATGTATCAGTTTACGTAGATGAGACAAACCATTTAACGCTGACAGGGGTTCTTAAAGTTATCAGCTTTTATTTAACCACTTGCTTACCGGGCACTTATACCCCCTTCCTGCCAGGGCCAATTTTCAGCTTTCAGCGCTGTTGCACTTTGAATGACAATTGCGCGGTCATACAATGCTGTACCCAAACTAAATTTGTATCATTTTTTTATATAGATTTCTTTTGGTAGTATTTAATCACCACTGGATTTTTTATTTTTTGCTAAAGAAACAGAAAAAGACCAAAAGTAAAAAAAATAAATAATAATAAATAAATTAAAAAAAATCATAGTTTGATATAAAATATTGGAAATAGTTAATTTTTCTCCTTCATTGATGTGCGATGATAAGGCGGCACTGATATGCACTGATAAGGTGGCACTGATCGGCACTGATGAGGCGGCACTGGTGGGCACTGATAGGTGGCACTGAAAGGCACTGAGAGGTGGCACTAATAGACAGCACTGATGGACACTGATAGGCGGCACTGATTGGCACTGATAGGTACTGGTAGGCAGCACTGATAGGTGACACTGATAATGAAGCACTGATGGGCACTGATAGGTGGCACTGGTGGGCACTGTGTGGCAGTACTGGTGTGCACTTATAGCTGGCACTGATTAGCAGCACTGGAGGACATTATAGGTGGCACTGGTGGGTACTGATTTGCACTGATGGGCGCAGAGGGGACCGCTGTCCCTGTAGCTGAAGCCAGTAACTGGCTTCTGGCTTCTCTCCTCACGCTGATCGCAGATAGAAGCAGATAGCCAGCTTCTGTTTACTTCTGTGATCAGCTGTCATTGGTTAACAGCTGATCACATGTTAAAGGGCCGTGACGTGATTGGCCCTTTACCCAGCTCTGTGATCAGCCGAGTCCGAATGATATATATATATATATATATATATATATATATATATATATATATATATATATATATATATACACGTTGCAGCTTGCAAGTGGTGTACCGGGGTTATGGCTGAAACTATCATCCATAACCCCCCATAATCACCAGCAACTGGCTTTTGGGTGAAAGTGGTCCGAGCAGCTAACTAGCTGCTGGATCGCTTTCAGAAGTGGCAGGATGGGGTGTTTACCCCTCCTGCCGCTTGGCGTGTGTTTCTCGGGTTTACTGTTTTTACCAGCATGCCGGAGAAACGATCAAACAGGTCGCGCAGCTGGTCATAGAGGTTCCCAGAAACCAAATCGTCTCTGATCGCCTCTATGATCTTGGAGGACGCCATGACATCACTTCCAGTCTATGGCTGAAGTAAACAAATTTTTATTTTTTAAAG
Source organism: Lithobates pipiens (assembly GCF_037356315.1). NCBI lineage: Eukaryota > Metazoa > Chordata > Amphibia > Anura > Ranidae > Lithobates > Lithobates pipiens. Next base: position 51,429,781 of record NW_027507785.1, read on the forward strand.
CAAAAAAATCACTTTTTTTTTTGCTTTTAAAGATAAAGAAGAGATTTGGGGGTCTTATTGACCCCAGATCCCTCAATAAAGCGGACATGTCATTGCTTATTTCTTTCACAAGGGATGTTTACATTCCTTGTAATAGGAATAAAAGTGATAAAAAAACATAATTAAAGGGACAGTGCAAAAATAAAAAAATAAATAAGAAAAATAAATGATGCATCCCCATCCCCCCACGCAAGGAAGAAAGGAGGAAGGAGGTTCTGATTTCTCTATATAAATCTAGAAGAATCACCAGCAGGAGGAAAGAGCAGTGCTGGGACAAGGTCATCCAGCGCCCAGGGCAAGGTTGCCAAACTCCGCACCCTCATTATGTGCAAGCTTAGGGGATCCTACGCTCAGTAGTCACTTGCTTGTCAAAATCACTGCCACTGTTGCTACTCTTGTCAGCCTTGTAACAGAAAGAAGGTGTCCCCATCCCTACATTAAACCATTGCAGCCAGGGTAGTTGCCCCTCCTGCCCTCCCATTGTCCCGGCCCTGGGAAGGAGCTCCTAAATCCTCTATATAGATCTTTATATCACTAGATGGGTCACCAGCAGGAGAAAGGAAGTCCTGATTCTTCTATATAGGTCTTTCTAGCACTAGAGTGCTCACCAGCAGGAAGAAGGAGGTTCTGATTCCTCCATATAGATCTTTCTATCACTAGAGGGATCCACAGCAGCAGGGCCAGACTGACCTACCAGGATACCGGGAGATTTCCCGGTAGGCCGCCTGCCCTGGGGCCGCTTTTAGTAGCGGCTACATTGCTCTGCTCTCTTCTCTCCTGTGGATCACAGAGCTGGCTGCGCTGTAACACAGTCCCGCCCCCCCCCCCCCCCGACCGGCTTGTGTGATAGTAGATAGAATAGAATCAACGTTCCGCTTATCAGATGAGCCGGTCTGGGGGGGGGGGGGGGGGGGGACTGTGTTAGAGAGCGGCCGCCGAACACAGAGCCAGCTAGCTCTGTGATCCATAGGAGGAGATGCCCCCCGTACAGCACGCCCTGTGTGCCAAAGTGCCTGGATAGGAGGATCAATGGGGGGGGGGGGGGGGGCAGCATATAGAGGAAATGAGCCTTCTATATTTCTCCATGCAGCCGCTGAATACTTGCAGGAGTGAGAGGAAGAGAATTGAGCGTTCAGCGGCTGCATGGAGGAATATAGAAGGCTAATTTCCTCTATATGCAGCCCCCCTGCCGATTCCTCTATCCAACTTATTTTACTCCCCCCACCCAGTTCACCTTGTGCTCCCTGCCCCCCCCCCCCCAGTGCTCTCTTCTCCCACCGTACTCTCCTGCCCCCCCCCCACTCTCCAGCTGTCCGCATCCTTCTCTAGCCACCATCCCAGTGTTCTCCACACCCCCCAGTGCTCTCCCCCCAGTGCTCTCCACTCCCCCCAGTGCTCTCCGTTCCCTCCCCTGTTCTTTCCCCCCCCCCAGTGCTCTCCACTCCCCCCAGTGCTCTCCCCCCCAGTCCCCAGTCCCCCCCCCCAGTGTTCTCCACTCCCCCAGTGCCCCCCCCCCTGTTCTTACCTCGTGATCTCCACTCCCCCCAGTGCTCTCCCCACCATGTTCTTTCTCACCCCCCAGTGCTCTCCAGCTCTCCCCATCACTCTCCAGCCCCCACCCCAGTGCTCTCCAGCCCCCCATTCTCCCCACGCCTGTTCTTTCTGGCCCCCTGGTGCTCTCAAGCTCCACCCATTGCTCTCCAGCCCCCCCAGTGCTCTCTACCCCCCCCCCCCCCATGCTCTCCACTCCTGTTCTTTTTGGCTCCCCCCAGCACTCTCCACTCCCCACCCCTGTACTCTCCACTCCCTCCTGCATTTTGCCCCCACCCATGTGCTCTCCAGCCTCCCTGCTCTTTGTACCCCCCCCCCAGTACTCTCCAGACCCCGTGCTCTCCACCCCTGTTTTTCTGCCCCCCCTGTACTCTTCGTTACCCCACTCTCTTAGCCCCCCCAGTGCTCTCAGCCTACCGTGCTCTACACCCCTGTTCTTTCCCCCCTCCCCAAGTGCTCTCAAATTCCCCCCAGTGCTCTCCACTCCCCACCCCTGTGATCTCCACTCCCCCCTGCTCTTTGCTCCCACCCATGTGTTCTCCAAACCCGCCAGTACTCTCTGCTCCCCCTTCTCTCCAGCTCCTACCCAGTGCTCTCCACTTCCCCAGGACTAGAGGACATGCTTACTGGGGCTGTAAAATGAGGACAACTGAAGGTGCAGGTGGCCAGGGACCACTCCATCTCACAGCAAACAGATCCTCTGGAAGGTGCACCATCCCCATCCAAAACGAGAACAGACCCTGCCTGCTGCTGGCCGTCATGGATATCCTGCTGGCATGCAAGGTACCATACCGAGCATCAACAACACACCTTCCCACAGACAGGGACTGCAGACTGGGACATGGGGCACAGGAGGGGCTGCAATGATGGGCACAGTGAGACTGCATTCATGGGCACAGTGAGACTGCATTCATGGTACAGTAAAGCTGCATTTGATGGGCACAGTGAGGCTGCATTGATGGGCACAGTGAGGCTGCATTGATAGGCACAGTGAGGCTGCTTTCATGGGCAGTGAGGCTTCAATGGTGGGCATAGTGAGGCTGCAATGGTGGGCACGGTGAGGCTGCATTGTGGGTACAGTGAGACTAAATTCACAGGCAGAGTAAAGCTGCATTTGGTGGGCACAGTGAAGCTGCATTGGTGGGCACATTGAGGCTGCATTGATGGGGACAGTGAGGCTGCATTTGATGGGCACTGGTGAGGCTGCATTGAGCTCTTGCATCAAGTCTGCAGTCTCTGACCATCTCCTGTATCAAGTCTGCAGTATCTGACCATCTCCTGTATCATGTCTGCAGTCTCTGAGTGAGTCTGGAGAGGAGTCAAGAGTGGGAGCACCGCCGGGATAGGGGTCATGGGATAAGTCAGATTTGTGTTGACTGTGGAGCGGAGACTATAGGATAAAACCAGAGCCACTGAGCTGGAGCCGACTGACTGAGCCCTGCACAGTGCACCTGAGAGGAGGTCAGTGACAGCGCCACCAGGCCAGTCGGGGGGGGGGGGGGTCACTGATATAAGGGGGGAACGAATACGATAATGTAAGGGGGCACTGATATAAAGGGTTTCCCCTTTATATTAGTAACCCACCCCTCTTACCTTAGTGTATTCTTTCTGCGGAAGGTGGTTCCCCCCCCCCACGTTCTGAGTTCCTGGGGCCCCCCTTGATGATTGATCACTTTTAACTGAAATTTGCATATATATGTATATATATATATATATATATATATATATATAGCCCTATGTGATTTCATATCTATATATAAAACATTCTTCATCAAATGTGCTTTAAAATGTATGGTTTTCCCTTTCATGAACAAGAAAATAATGACATTATGCTGTTGGGTTGGTATAATAATGCTGTGGGGCTGGTATGACATTTTTTCCAGGGCTGTTTTTTATTCCCAGTCCGGCCCTGCACAGCAGGAGGAAGGATATCCTGATCAGTGGCATAGCATGGGGGGTGCGGAGGGGACCATGGCCCCGGGCGCAACATTTAGGGGGCGAAACCCCACGCTCTGGCTGCCATGTTCAGTCTGCAGCACCCTGTGATTGGGCATATGGGGTCATGTGTGGTGGCGGCACTGGCCTGTCCACAGTCGTGGTAGATCTTGGAGTCCCGCCTCTGCACATGTTCAGTCTCCAGCACCCTGTGATTGACTCCAGGAGCAGGCATTAACAGGCCAGCCCCGCCGCCGCACATGACCCTATACGCAATCACAGGGCGCCGGAGCCTGAACATGTCAGATCGCAGGGGACACAAGAAATCAAGATTGTGAGCCGCCGCTGTCTTCTCCTCCTCCTCCCCTCCGGACTAATGGAGAACAAAGAAGAGAAGGTGAGACTCCCTCGTGATCATGAGAGTCGTGTTGCTGATGGAGCACAGTATAGTGTATAGTATAGTATAGTGGACAGTATAGATGGGTTACCAGCAGGAGGAAGTAGGTCCTGATTCCTCTGTATAGATCTTTATATCACTAGAGGGGTCACCAGCAGGAGGAAGGAAGTCCTGATTCTTCTATATTGATCTTCCTAGCACTAGAGAGGTCACCAGCAGGAAGAAGGAGGTCCTGATTCCTCTATTTAGATCTTTCTATCACTAGAGGGATCACCAGCAGGAGGAAGGGGGTCCTGATTCCTCTATATAGATCTTCATGTCACTAGAGGGCTCACTACCAGGAGGAAGGGGGCCCCCTGATTCCTCTATATTGATCTTTCTATTCTAGGGGGGGGGGGGGGGGGTCACCAGCAGGAGGAAGGAGGTCCTGATTCCTCTATATAGATCTTTATATCACAAGATGGGTCAGCATCAAGAGGAAGGAGGTCCTGATTCTTCTATATAGATCTTTCTAGCACTAGAGGGGACACCAGCAGGCGGAAAGAGGTCCTGATTCCTCTCTATAAATCTTTCTGTCACTAGAGGGTTCACAAGCAAGAGGAAGGAGGTCCTGATTCCTCTATATAGATCTTTCTATCACTAGAGAGGTCACCACGGGAGGAAGGTGGTCCTGATTCCTCTATATAGATCTTTCTATCACTAGAGAGGTCACCACGGGAGGAAGGTGGTCCTGATTCCTCTATATAGATCCTTATATCACTAGAGGGATCCCCAGCAGGAGCAAGGAGGTCCTGATTCCTCTATATAGATCCTTATATCACTAGAGGGAACCCCAGCAGGAGGAAGGGGGTCCTGATTCCTCTATATAGATCTTTATATCACTAGGGGTCAGCAGAAAAGCGGTGCTGACACCTAAACATTTTTTACCTTAATGCAAGGAATAAATGTTGAGCCTTTACAACCTTAGCTCCTGGTTCAAATATAAGTGCATCTTTTTCCCTTATGGCCCATGCAGGCCGCTCCAGTGTGGTGTGTTGTAGGACCGTGCATATTACTGCAACAAGTGTCATTGCACATTATGCATGTTAGCTCATTGGCGTGCCATTCATCACCAATGGCACCCCATTGCATTGAACCAAAGCACATCCCAAGCACATGTGTTACAGCGCACCACATTGCATGGAAATGCACTTCTATGGGTTGTAGTGCACTGCTGTGAAAAAAATGGTGCAAAGTCCATTTCTGTGCTTTGGCACCCCTTTGATTTAAATTGGCTGCCATTAATGGAATGCACAATAATGCACCAGAACTGACTGATTTGGATGGGCCCTTAGGCTGGATTCAAAACTAAGTGTATTTCCGCCATGATGTATTTTCCAATGAAGTCAATGGAAACACATCAAAACACGTCAATGTGCAATTGCCACCTGTTTTTATTGTGCAAAGCAATGCGCTTCATACTGAACATCAACCTGCATCGTGACGCACATCAATGTGCACTGATGAGCGTGATGATAGGTTTATGTGCTCAAGAGGGTAGAAGAAGTTTATTTTTTTCATTTTGTGAGGCTCTTGAATAGTGATGGACGAACGTTTCGCCCGGCGGTCGTTTCGCGGCGAATTTCCGACATTCGCGGTCCGCACGTTCGAACGCCTTTTTCCGTCGTTCGCCGCGGCGGACTTACGTGTTTAATGTATACAAGAACTTTAACCTTTGGTGACACGTTTATCATGTGATACAGGACAGCCAATTGAGACATGACAGCACATGGACACTTGTACATTCCCCCTAACCTATAAATACACCCGATCCGGTGGCCATTTTACATTCTTTCTTCTGTTACGATAGGGACAGGTTCCTGTGTGGAGTAGGGAGAGATAAACCACTAGCTATTTGGTACACAAAAGTTCTTTTCAGGACTGGTATAGGTGTTAGGTGTTGATAGGTTTGCTGTGCTGCTGATTCTTGCAGCAGCCTGAGTGTCTTTTGTTAGTTTAGAGAAAGGGAAAGGACGGTGTATGCTACAGGGACAGCCAGATTAGTCTTTCATCATCATCATCATCATCATCATCATTAGCTGTTACTATCAAGGTCCACAAAAGAGCTGTTCCAGTAACCACTAATCGTTCTCTTTTTTTGCCAATTTGTATAGGGACAGGAAGGAAGCAGTGTTGTCAGGCAGTGAGGGTAATTTTAAAGACTTGCTGTTATTATTAGTTCCACAAAGGTTCTTTTCAGGACTGGTATCAGTGGTACAGTAATAGGCTTGTACATGTATAATATTCTTTCTTCCAAATATAGAAAGGATATTATACTTGACTGCTGCCCTTCTGCTGCAGTCTGCTAAACATTCACAACTCACTTGTTCCACAAAAGTTCTTATAAGGACTGGTAACTTGGTATAGGGTGCTACGGTACATAGGCTTGAGTGCGGTACAGTCTGCTGTTCTGTAAGGACCGCTATCGGTCCACAATAGATAGGGTTGACGTGCACCACTGCTGACCGCTGCCCTATACTGCAGCAGTCCTTCAGCGGTATAGGGACTGACGTACAGTCTGCTAATCACTAACACACAACCTGCTTGTTCCACAAAAGTTCTTATAAGGACTGGTAACTTGGTATAGGGTGCTACGGTACATAGGCTTGAGTGCGGTACAGTCTGCTGTTCTGTAAGGACCGCTATCGGTCCACAATAGATAGGGTTGACGTGCACCACTGCTGACCGCTGCCCTATACTGCAGCAGTCCTTCAGCGGTATAGGGACTGACGTACAGTCTGCTAAACACTAATACACAACCTGCTTGGTCCACAAAAGTTCTTATAAGGACTGGTAACTTGGTATAGGGTGCTACGGTACATAGGCTTGAGTGCGGTACAGTCTGCTGTTCTGTAAGGACCGCTATCGGTCCACAATAGATAGGGTTGACGTGCACCACTGCTGACCGCTCACCTATACTGCAGCAGTCCTTCAGCGGTATAGGGACTGACGTACAGTCTGCTAATCACTAACACACAACCTGCTTGTTCCACAAAAGTTCTTATAAGGACTGGTAACTTGGTATAGGGTGCTACGGTACATAGGCTTGAGTGCGGTACAGTCTGCTGTTCTGTAAGGACCGCTATCGGTCCACAATAGATAGGGTTGACGTGCACCACTGCTGACCGCTGCCCTATACTGCAGCAGTCCTTCAGCGGTATAGGGACTGACGTACAGTCTGCTAAACACTAATACACAACCTGCTTGGTCCACAAAAGTTCTTATAAGGACTGGTAACTTGGTATAGGGTGCTACGGTACATAGGCTTGAGTGCGGTACAGTCTGCTGTTCTGTAAGGACCGCTATCGGTCCACAATAGATAGGGTTGACGTGCACCACTGCTGACCGCTCACCTATACTGCAGCAGTCCTTCAGCGGTATAGGGACTGACGTACAGTCTGCTAATCACTAACACACAACCTGCTTGTTCCACAAAAGTTCTTATAAGGACTGGTAACTTGGTATAGGGTGCTACGGTACATAGGCTTGAGTGCGGTACAGTCTGCTGTTCTGTAAGGACCGCTATCGGTCCACAATAGATAGGGTTGACGTGCACCACTGCTGACCGCTGCCCTATACTGCAGCAGTCCTTCAGCGGTATAGGGACTGACGTACAGTCTGCTAAACACTAATACACAACCTGCTTGGTCCACAAAAGTTCTTATAAGGACTGGTAACTTGGTATAGGGTGCTACGGTACATAGGCTTGAGTGCGGTACAGTCTGCTGTTCTGTAAGGACCGCTATCGGTCCACAATAGATAGGGTTGACGTGCACCACTGCTGACCGCTGCCCTATACTGCAGCAGTCCTTCAGCGGTATAGGGACTGACGTACAGTCTGCTAAACACTAATACACAACCTGCTTGGTCCACAAAAGTTCTTATAAGGACTGGTAACTTGGTATAGGGTGCTACGGTACATAGGCTTGAGTGCGGTACAGTCTGCTGTTCTGTAAGGACCGCTATCGGTCCACAATAGATAGGGTTGACGTGCACCACTGCTGACCGCTGCCCTATACTGCAGCAGTCCTTCAGCGGTATAGGGACTGACGTACAGTCTGCTAAACACTAATACACAACCTGCTTGGTCCACAAAAGTTCTTATAAGGACTGGTAACTTGGTATAGGGTGCTACGGTACATAGGCTTGAGTGCGGTACAGTCTGCTGTTCTGTAAGGACCGCTATCGGTCCACAATAGATAGGGTTGACGTGCACCACTGCTGACCGCTGCCCTATACTGCAGCAGTCCTTCAGCGGTATAGGGACTGACGTACAGTCTGCTAAACACTAATACACAACCTGCTTGGTCCACAAAAGTTCTTATAAGGACTGGTAACTTGGTATAGGGTGCTACGGTACATAGGCTTGAGTGCGGTACAGTCTGCTGTTCTGTAAGGACCGCTATCGGTCCACAATAGATAGGGTTGACGTGCACCACTGCTGACCGCTGCCCTATACTGCAGCAGTCCTTCATCGGTATAGGGACTAAGAGTTTTGTCACAGGGTCATTTAAAAAATGACAGGCAGAGGAAGAGGCAGGCCCTTCCGCAGGGGTGGTAGGGGTAGGGCAGGAGCAACAGGCTTGAGCCAAAGTGGGAAGTTGCAGAAGGTGCGTTCAATTACTTTAAAGGATGCACCAGACTTGGTTGAGTGGCTCGCTCAGCCTTACTCTTCTGCACCCTCCTCATCCTCTCGATCTGCACCCTCTTCTTCACTCTCTGCTATGTGCACCCCCAAAGACACTACCACCAACAACACGACCACCACCACCACCACCACATACCTTCCGCTTGAGTCACTGGAATTATTTTCCGATCCATATCAAGAGGACATTTCTGATGCGCAGCCACTCTTGGTATTGGATCAGGAAGAGGAGGTAGCAACAAGCGCTACTCAGCAGTCTGACGCCAGTACCCAGATCAGCCCAAGGAGGAGGTTGGTCCCCGGTGTTGCTGCCTACTCCGAGATCTCTACTTATAGCGGTGGGGAAGGTGACGTTGATGATGACGTGTCTAGTGATGTCACGTGGGTGCCCACAAGAGAGGAAGAGGAGGGGAGTTCAGAGGGAGATATGGACCAGCAGATAGGGAGGAGAAGCAGCAATGACTTACATTGCACAGCAGGGACAAAGCAGACTGCAAATGTATCAGGAGCGAGTCATCGACCATGTACGGTCACATCTGGCGCTCCCAGGACACCGGCACATGGCTCCGCAGTGTGGGCTTTTTTTAACGTGTCCGCTGCTGACAATAGCGTTGCCATCTGCAATCTTTGCAGTCAACGCGTTAGTCGCGGTAAGCCCAATACTCACCTAGGGACGACCGCCTTAAGAAGGCACATGAGCAGCCATCACCGAGCCCAGTGGGAGCAACGGAACACACAAAGCCACACTGCAGGCTCTCACCGTCCAGCCTCGTCTTCTACTTCTCCTTCTCCTCTCTCCTCACAATTGTCCTCCACTCCACCTTCCATCACGCCAAGCTCACATTTTTCTGCAAAAAGGCAGGCTTCCGTGGGCCTAATGTTTGAGCGTAAAAAAATGATGACGCCGGATAACCCTCTTGCCCAACGGTTGGCGGCTGGCTTGTCAGAACTCATAGCCCGCCAACTACTGCCATATAAACTGGTGGACTCGGAGGCCTTTCGCAAATTTGTGGCCATTGGAACACCACAATGGAAGGTCCCAGGAAGGAAGTATTTCTCAGAGAAGGGCATCCCAGAGCTATATGGCCATGTTCAGCGGCAAGTGAATGTATCTCTGGCACACAGTGTCGGTGCCAAGATACATCTGACCACAGACACGTGGTCTAGCAAACACGGGCAGGGAAGGTATATCAGTTTTACTGCCCACTGGGTGAACCTTCTGACGGCCGTCAAGCATGTAACCCGTGGCACCCGTGTAGATTTGGTTTTACCGCCACGGATTGCATGCAGGCCTGACTCTTCTTCTCCTCCTCCTACTCCATCCTCCTCCCTCTCCTCCTCAGCTGCCTCCTCCTTTTCCGCTGCTAGCGTCTCTTCCACTGCACCGCCCAAGCTCCCCAGAACCTATTCCACATGCCAGGTGAGACGTTGCCATGCCGTGCTGCGTCTGTTGTGCCTGGAAGCAAAGAGCCACACTGGCCCGGCACTCCTTTCAGCTTTGCGTTCACAGGCAGATGAGTGGCTAACACCGCTCAATTTGACAGTTGGTAAAGTGGTGTGTGACAACGGTGCCAATCTGCTTAGCGCATTGAAACAGGGCAAAATCACGCACGTGCCGTGCATGGCACACGTCTTAAACTTGGTCGTGCAGCGATTCCTTGTCAAATACCCTGGGGTCCAGGACATCTTGCGGCAGGCAAGGAAAATCTCGGCCCATTTCAGAAGATCTTACACGGCCATGGCTCGCCTTGCTGACATTCAGCGGCGACACCATCTGCCGGTCAGACGTCTTATTTGCGATTGCCCGACGCGATGGAACTCAACCTTCTATATGCTTGATAGGCTGCTCCAGCAGAA
>NW_027507785.1:51445243-51550285 GCF_037356315.1 Lithobates pipiens
TATATATATATATATATATATATATATATATATATATTTATTTATTTATTTATTTTTTTATTCAATTGCTATAATTAGCCAATAATAAATATTAAATAATGATGACACTAACAAGGATCAAATGTCATGAACTGCTTATCCAACAATGATAATAAATAAAAAATAATAACAATAATATATATTTTTTGCTATAATTAACCAATAATAAATAGTAGATAATAAATAATGACATACATGTTTTTATTCTCAGGGCTCCGGTAGAATGCTATTCTGACAATAATATTTCTATATTACAATATTGGAATCTTTTTTTCCGGAAACATTTTGCTATTTAGTTACAATAATATCAACACGCGCTGCAGGTGCAGCTCTAGCCCCGCCCACCGGGCTCCCTGCGGCTCTGCCTCTGGGCGGGGTTTGGTGCGGCGGCCCTGCCCCCCTCCCCCCCGTGCGTCCTGACGTAGCACGCCGAGTGAGGGCAGAGCGGCTGTAGCCGCAGTGGATTCAGTAGGCGGTTTGCATCACTTGGCTGAGTGCGGGGCGGAGGAGCCCCGGGGAAGCCTCGCCTGGCGGAGAACGGGCACCGGATAGGTAATTAGGGGAGGCTGTGGTGGGATTTGAGCCTTTCCCGGCATGCTTTGCTCTTTGGATTGCATTCTGGGAGTTGTAGTCCTCGGGGGGGGGTTGAGCAGGTGTGTTCTGCAGCTTGTGTGGGGGGACTACAAGTCTCAGCATACTTATGGCTGTCATGTCCTGTGGGGATGATGTGTGAGGTGCTGTGGCTGAAATCTACCCCCCCCCCCCACAGCAGCAAGTCAGCTTCCAGCTGTTAGTTCTGCAGCAAGGGTTCAAAAATAAAAGCAGCGTTCTGATTGGCCGCTGAACCTTGTCGCTCGTCGTCCCGTGTCTGTGAAGAATTCGGATGGTTCGGTGCTATTTTAGGGTCCGGGGCGCCCGGCTTCCATTGATGACAATGGGAAGAAAAAAATAAAAATGAAAGGGCCAAAAAAAAAAAAAAAAAAGATTTATTATTATTTTTTATTATTTTATTTTTAAAGGGACAGCGACGGCTTAATTCCACGTATTCACCCTGCTAAGGGAAGCCATGTGACTTACCTGTTGGCCAGGTAATTCATATGTGCGGGGGTGACGACGACTTAACCAGCATGTGCTGCGCAGATGCATCCAGGGGTCCATGGGGGGCGCTCTACCAGCACAGTGACTGAGCTGTCATCAATGGAGCTGGTGGGACGGGGGCCACTCACGATCATGTGATCACAAAGTCCATCACGCCCCCTTCCTGCCTGAGATATATTAAAAGGTCAAGCTGTCAGGCACTCCAACGCTGCAGGATTTGAAATCCCCCACTCTTTTCCGTGAGTGCGCTGCGGGACAGACCGGATCAATTCTGATTGGTCGGTGTCATCAATGTGAGTGGTGCTGACCAATTGGCATCCATCTGATCCATGCCAGAAGCTCTGACGGAGAAGAGTGGGGATTTCAAATACCTGCAGAAGGTGCTCACAGCTTGGCAACCCTGGAGGTAAGTACAGCGGGGATCCAGTGTCAGGGCGTCATCTAGAGCCCAGGGCGAACATGCTAAACTGTGCACCCCCCCCCGCCTCTCCAAGATGTATGAGCATTGTTAACAAAAATTCCCCCCCCCCCCCCCAAAAAAAGCACTAATCTGCATGCATATCTCTTTAGCATTAATTCCCCCTCCCAGGACAAATCTCCCCCCGTCCCATCCCCACTAGCACAAATACTCTATTCTTCCCCCACATCCTCTCCCCCCCAACTCCAAACCCCCCCCCCCCCCCCCCAAAAAAAAATCACAAATCTCTACTCTTCAAATTTCCCCTCCTAGTGCGCATCCTCTCCCCCCAACCCCCCCCCCCAAAAAAAACCACAAATCCTCTACACTTCAAATTTACCCTCTGAGCGTGCGTCCTGCCCCCTTGTATACGGTGGCACCTGCTATGCCAGTCCGGGGCCTGCGGATGGGCTATCGGAGCCCGGAATACATAGCGGGGGAGATGAGATGGGCGTGCGTGGGGTGTGTGGCTCATTCGGGTGGCAGCCCAGGTGACAGGACGACACTTCTTGTTGCCATGGTGACCTGGAGTTTGTCGAGCCCCGATCGGCTGTTCATCGATGCTCTGGCCCAGCTTCCTGGCGGTGACAACGATCGATGTGTGTCAGAAGGGAAGCTTGTAGTCACCACCAGAGAAGCGTGGGACACCGCCGGAGCGCACTGTCCACATCCTCTTTAACTCCTTGTTATCAAGTGTGAAACAACTTCTTGTCTTTTAAATTCTCACCGCTGTGACTTGAATCAACGAGTGCAGAAAACCACCGACTCTCCAGACCGTCCCCGACGTAGACAAGCCATAGATGATTCCATTTTCTTTCCTTTCATCACGGGTGAAAGGAAAGAAAATCTCTTGATTTTTTTTTTTTTCTTCCCCCATCAAAACAGTCAGTGTTGATGGAGAAATGCCTCCTGCAATTCTATAGTGTTCTGCCACCCGGGAACCTTACCAGCCAGCAGAACACAATGACCACTGTTAGCGGCTATAGCTGCCAGCACTAATTGCATGTGAAAAAAAAAAAAAAGACAGAGTGGTTATACCCAAGATGATTGATGGCTCACCTTGGGTACAACCAGGTTGCCCATTGATCGTTCGAATCGGCCAGCTTCCAGGATTTCTTTTTTTTTTTTTTTTTTTTTTTTTGTCAAAGCTTAAAGTAGAGTTGCACCAAAAAAATAAATAAAAAAACACGAATGTTCCTAAAAAAAAAAAATAAAAAAAAAAATTAATCTTCTTTTTTTTTTTTTTTTTTTTTTACTTTTCTCTAAATGGCTGTTGCTAGGGGGTCCCTCGTAGTCTGCCTCTTTCAGTGCCTGGGCTCATGACATCACTTCCCCTCGGCACAGGAAGGGCTCGGCTCTGCCCCTCCCTCCTTGTTAATCATCTGGGACATGTGACAGGTCCCAGATGATTGCGCGGCCAATCACAGCGCGTTTTATATATAATATTATTTTATAATAAAAATGTTAACAATGGGTATATAATAATCACTTGATAAAAATATTAGATCTGGTGTTTCCAACATTTTGACCTTCCTGGGCCACGTTGAAAGAAGAGGAATTGTCTTGGACCGCATATAAAAAGGTTGGGCGCCTGTATAATAGCTAGATACAGATAAAATCTTTTCAGATCGAATGTAATAAAATGTGAATCTGACAATAATGAGTAATAAAAAATTTAATAGCAATTATAGAACTTTTTAGGGAAAAAAATAATAGTTTATTAACTAGTTATCACAGGTTTATATTTATTTTAAAAAAATAATAAATCTGTGATAACCATTTCATATACTGTATAATTATTATTTTAATATATAAGTAACCTTTTTATTTATATACGGATACTTTTTATGTTTTCATTGACTTTTTATTTTATTTTTTGTAGTTTGAACATATATAGTACTATGTGTAGTGTTTCTTCTTGGAATGCCACTCTGTATTTGGTACATTTGTTTTATTTCTGGGTGTAGCACCGTATTAAATAAGGCGTAGACTTGTATGTATCATTATCAAATGGATTCTAATTACGGCTGCTAATTAGTTGTTATAATTTTTTTATTTTTTTTTGTGGTTCACTATTAAAGTGATCCTAAAGACAGAATTTTTTTTTTTTTTACCTTGGTGCTTCTATGCATTAAGGTAAAAAAAAAACCTTCTGTATGCAGCTCCTTCCCCAGTTCCCCCTTTTATACTTTCCTGAGCCCCATATTGATCCAGCAATGTGCACAATAGCAGAAGCTCTGTCTGTTCTCGCCTTCCTTATTGGCCCAGAGATAGCAGTGGGAGCCATTGAGGGGAGGCGCAGAGATCAGGGAAATGGCGTATCCTCCATGGGTGCAGGATGTTCACTGCACATGGGTCTCCGAGGGGAGGGGGTCCCACTGTGACCCACCCTGCACACATTGATGATTTGTCCTTTTGGTTCACAGCCGGGGATGATTGGAGGGACAGCTGTAAGCACCGATCTCCCTGCATGACAGCCGCTTCTCCTCCTCCTCCTCCCTCCCGCGGCTGTCAGTGCTTACAGCTGTGCCTCCTCCCACCACACCGATCCTCCTCCTGTTCGCCTTCTCCGCCCTCCCTGTTCTCCGTCCCGCTGTGTCCTCCTCTGCCCCCCCCATCCCTGCAGCCAGCTTCTCTCCTCTCCTGCGGGCTGCTGGGGGGATGTGTCGGAATCCCTCTCTGAATTGGACACAGAGAGCGATCATTACCAAACGCTCTCTATGACCTGTAATGACAGTTTTTGAATGGACAGAAGCCGCTGTCCATTCATCTTCAATACTGGGGAATCTGTGTCCTCTGTGACCCTTCACTCTGTCTCAAAGTGGAGATGTCAGGGGTCTTTTTAGACCCCTGATATCCCACCAAAGACCACTGACAAGGCTGGTTTAAAAAAAAAAAAAAAAAAAAAAAAAATTGAAATAAGTATTCAAATTGTTAAATGTAATTGTAACAAAATAAAATGAAAAAACTGACACCCCCTAGAAAAAAATAAATTTGTAAAATTTTAAAAATTTGTAATAAAGTATATATACACAAATTGACATCAACCTCTGTCCACTGACTCACACATAGAACAATAACTTTTTTCTTGACAACATGATTATCATAACTTTATTTCTGATCTCGTGCAGGGTCCTCTGAGGTACCATTGGATTATAAGCAGATGTGAAGTTATCTCTCAATGCATTTCGCAGCGTGGAGCTTCATCAGGAGGGCAGGTAACCAAAAAGAAAATTTTGATGCCACACGCTGAGGCACGGAGATGAGAGATACGAGGGATGAAGGAAGAGAGGGGAGAGGCGCAGAGATGAGGTGGGGGGGGGGAGAGGCGTGTGGAGATGGAGGGAGAGGGGTGAGGGAAGAGATTGGGCATGGGGGGGATGAGAGGCGAGGATTCGAAGGAAGAGATGGGGGCGAGAAGGGAGAAGCATGGTCATGGGGGGGGGAGGGAGAGGGCGGGATCAGGGACGAGAGGCAAAGAGAGCCGAGGAGGCGAAGGACGAGATGGTGTGAGATGTGTGGCGTTTGGAAGGGGGGGGGGGGAGCGCAGAGATGAGGAGAGGAGAGACATGGAGATGGGGTGGTGTGAGGGAAGAGAGGTGAAGAGGGGAAGGACGAGAGATGAGGAATGAGGGAAGAGTTGGCTAGGTCACAGATCAGAGCAGTTAATTGGGCGAGAGGGATGTGTTGTGGGGGCGGGAGTGATGGGTTGCGGGGAGTCTGGGTGGGAGGATGGGTTGCAGGGGAGCGGGCCAAGGGTGATGGGTTGCGGGGAGTCGGGGTGGGAGGGATGTGTTGCAGTGAGCGGGGGTGGGAGGGATGTGTTGCAGGGAGCGGGGTGGGAGGTATGGGCTGTGGGGGTGGGGGGGTTTGGCGGTGGGAGGTATGGGTTGTGGGGGGGGGGGGGGGTGGGAGGATGTGTTGCAGGGAGCAGTGGTGAAATGTAGAAGACTGCGGTGTGTTGTGCTCATATTAGCCCCGTCATATCTGTGATAGATTTAATCTGAATAGTTTTATGAGTTATTGTACTTTGCACTTCCTCATTGCTGTGGGCAGAGAAATCCCCACATCATTTCCAGGCGAGCTTTGTCTTTGTTTCTTCTCTAGTTTCTTCTCTACAACTGGAACCATTTTGGATCTGTTGCCTGAGCTGTGTGTTTTACTCAGCATTGTAATTGTTGCTCAATGGTGTTTTTTAATATATATATATATATATATATATATATATATATATATATATATATATATATATATATATATATATATATTTTTTTTTTGTTTGTTTAAGACCGAAATGTTTGTGCACTGAAACAATAATCAATAATTGTTTTCAGTGTCCTGCCATTGATCAGTGGGAGATGTATTCTGATTGGTTGCTGTGAGTTGCTCTTTTGTATTCTGCATTGGTGAAGCAGGAAGGCGCGGCCATTGTACCATGTACTGAATGCATACCCTTGTATGTGCAGAAGATGTTTGGACACGTGATCTGTGTAGAAGATTTAATTATGTTGTACAGTTCACCATTTCCCTTTGCACTGATCTCCAATACTTGGATGTATGAGAGGATTCAGTTATTGATTAGTAGGAGCCGATTGTGACCTGCTGCAAATCTTCATTACGGCTCATTCTGGATGGTGCTTGTGGCTGGGTGTATGTAAATGGCATTTGGTTGGTAAAGATGACTTCATTTGCCCTTCTTTATTTTATAGACCTCTGAATTTGTGTTTGTATAA
The DNA here is from genome assembly GCF_037356315.1 of Lithobates pipiens. Taxonomy (NCBI): domain Eukaryota; kingdom Metazoa; phylum Chordata; class Amphibia; order Anura; family Ranidae; genus Lithobates; species Lithobates pipiens. The sequence continues at coordinate 51,451,571 of NW_027507785.1, forward strand.
AATCGCATTTCCTTTAAACCCGCGAAGCTGCAGCAGATGTCTCGGAGCCCTTCTTCAATTCCTCTCCAAATGACTTCAGTCATCCCAATCCCCTCTACTCCTGATCTGTGTGTTTGTTGCCTTTCTCTCACAGCTATTGGCTTTCTCTGCTGTCAGTCCTTTTTGTTCCTGAGCGTTATATGAAAGAACGCATCCCTTTAGACATGCATGGACTCTAACCATAGGTGTGCACAGTCTATTGCATTAAGGTGTGCGCCCCAAAGCTCCAACACATTTGCGTTTTGACACATTTACCGGCCTCTTCCCTGCTCTCCACCCTGAAACGAGGAAGGGGGAGCAAGTGAGCACATGGGAGACCCGGGCAACAGAAGGAAGAGGACCAGGGAAAGGAGGGGTGGCGGGGTGGCATATATTGGTACCGATCCCCTATATTTTCCTCCTGTGGGAGCTGAATGTTGACAAAAGGGAGAGGAGGAGAAGCCTACTTTCAGCTGCTGCAGGAGGAAAATACAGATTGCATCCACTAAATTTCACCCCACCACCTCTCCTGTCCAGGTTCTGAGGGTCGGCAAGGTAGGATTGCGATTTACCTGTCACCTGCCCACCATAGACGGGTTGCCAACCCCAGGATTAGGGTGTGCCCAGGCAGACCTGGCACACCCCTTGCGCACACCTATGACTCTAACATCTGATCAGCAGATTCCACAGCACCTAGTGCCTAGTAGTCAGCTGGGGAGGATCATGCACATCTAAAGGGATGCCAGAAATGTGTGTAGGGAGAACAAAGTTATTGTTTGCATACATTACAGTCGGCTTTAAAGTGTTACTAAACCCGCAACAGTAAAATCAGTCTGTATATGCAGTAAAGCACTGTGGAACTGAAGGGGTTAATCCTCTGCATTGTGTGTGTGTGTGTGTGTGTGTGTATATATATAAAAAAAAGTCTTCTCTGATCCTCCCCTTTCTTCAACAGTCCCCAATCCATCTCCTGTTATTACAGAGCCTTGAGGGCACTCTGCACATGCTCAGTTTGGTGTGGATTGCTGGAGTGTTTTTAATTTTTTTATTTTCTTGGGACGGTGCGTGTGATCAGCACAGGGCCAATTGGCACTCTCCAGACAGAGGGTCAGGGGTCCTGCAGCCTCACAGGACAGTCAGAGTAGAATGAAAACTCCCTCTACAAGCTTTAACCAGACACTGATAGAAGTCACAAGACTGCTATATACTGCTGTTGAGAAAAGGTATTTAGTCGTTTTTTTATATTTACTAAAACTATTGCATTTGCTTGTTCTGTGGGAGACCAGATATAGTGATTGCATGCTCCTGGGTTTAGTAACACTTTTAAGGTTTTATTTTTGGCACATGCTTACCACGTGCTTAAAATTTTTAATTTTAGCACACCCCAAAAACACGAGCCCTAAATGTAAAAGTCTTATAGTTTTGGTACTTCTGGGTGGTCTGCCAAATTATTTCCTGAATGGCCAATTAGAAATCAAAGTATTGCGCCCTGCCTGATCGGGGCTGTTAATTGGCTGACTTCCCTGCTCCTGGATAAAAATGTTAGGTTAAAGCAAAAAAAAAAAAAAAAAAAAAAGAAAAAAAAAAAAAAGCCTATTGTAGGAAAAAGCAAAAAAAACATTCCAACGTCAAGTTAATTTTGGTATTGCAATTGGCATCGCTGGACTTTCTCGCGGGATCCTGGGAAAAGCTGAGTTCTCATGTTTCCATGTGCAGAAAGTTGTAACAAACAAGTATGGTTTACTTTATTTTTGATTTTTAAGTGTTTTTATTTTTTTAATGGGTGGCTAGCTAATTATCAACTTTGCATTTTCATTCAAGGTCCTCTTATGCACCCTCCACATTCCTGTATGTTTTCATGTTGATTATTCGGAGTGTTTGGGACTGTTGTCCCGTGTCTGGGAGTAGTTGGTGTGCCAGGCAGCGGTGATCGGAGATGGGTGGGTGTGATGGGAAACGTTAAAGGTTATGCCGGATCAGGCTTCCGAGAGAGCCGGGTGTGTGCCGGTTCTGCGATTTGTTATGGAGATTGTTAAAAGCTGGATGTTTCCTGTTCTGCATATCATCACTTCTCAGCAGCATGGAACCAATATCGTCTCTTCGATTCCCTCGCCCTTCCTCGCTCCGCTCTGCACCAACACATTCACAGGCCTATATGATGGGTCAGAGCAAAGGATGGGAAACCAGTCATCACTGTGCTGGCCGCCCACTTCTGATTTGTATAATCGCCTTTTTAGATTTAACGACAACTTTGTAGCAAGACTTCCTATCTAAATGTGAATTCTGTAGGCACTCGAAGTGGTTGGTCTAACCCAGTGATTCTCAACCAGGGTTCCTCCAGAGGTTGCTAGGGGTTCCTTCAGCATTGGGCAATGTCTGCTTCTCAGATAAGTTCCCACTGACACCATTGATCTTTTTAGCTATCTGTAAGGAGGTAATTCTTCCCAATGACCACAAGCGTAAGGACTGTTCTTCCCAATGACCACAAGCGTAAGGACTGTTCTTCCCAATGACCACAAGCGTAAGGACTGTTCTTCCCAATGACCACAAGCGTAAGGACTGTTCTTCCCAATGACCACAAGCGTAAGGACTGTTCTTCCCAATGACCACAAGCGTAAGGGACTGTTCTTCCCAATGACCACAAGCGTAAGGACTGTTCTTCCCAATGACCACAAGCGTAAGGACTGTTCTTCCCAATGACCACAAGCGTAAGGACTGTTCTTCCCAATGACCACAAGCGTAAGGACTGTTCTTCCCAATGACCACAAGCGTAAGGACTGTTCTTCCCAATGACCACAAGCGTAAGGACTGTTCTTCCCAATGACCACAAGCGTAAGGACTGTTCTTCCCAATGACCACAAGCGTAAGGACTGTTCTTCCCAATGACCACAAGCGTAAGGACTGTTCTTCCCAATGACCACAAGCGTAAGGACTGTTCTTCCCAATGACCACAAGCGTAAGGACTGTTCTTCCCAATGACCACAAGCGTAAGGACTGTTCTTCCCAATGACCACAAGCGTAAGGACTGTTCTTCCCAATGACCACAAGCGTAAGGACTGTTCTTCCCAATGACCACAAGCGTAAGGACTGTTCTTCCCAATGACCACAAGCGTAAGGACTGTTCTTCCCAATGACCACAAGTGTAAGGACTGTTCTTCCCAATGACCACAAGTGTAAGGACTGTTCTTCCCAATGACCACAAGTGTAAGGACTGTTCTTCCCAATGACCACAAGTGTAAGGACTGTTCTTCCCAATGACCACAAGTGTAAGGACTGTTCTTCCCAATGACCACAAGTGTAAGGACTGTTCTTCCCAATGACCACAAGTGTAAGGACTGTTCTTCCCAATGACCACAAGTGTAAGGACTGTTCTTCCCAATGACCACAAGTGTAAGGGACTGTTCTTCCCAATGACCACAAGTGTAAGGACTGTTCTTCCCAATGACCACAAGTGTAAGGACTGTTCTTCCCAATGACCACAAGTGTAAGGACTGTTCTTCCCAATGACCACAAGTGTAAGGACTGTTCTTCCCAATGACCACAAGTGTAAGGACTGTTCTTCCCAATGACCACAAGTGTAAGGACTGTTCTTCCCAATGACCACAAGTGTAAGGACTGTTCTTCCCAATGACCACAAGTGTAAGGACTGTTCTTCCCAATGACCACAAGTGTAAGGACTGTTCTTCCCAATGACCACAAGTGTAAGGACTGTTCTTCCCAATGACCACAAGTGTAAGGACTGTTCTTCCCAATGACCACAAGTGTAAGGACTGTTCTTCCCAATGACCACAAGTGTAAGGACTGTTCTTCCCAATGACCACAAGTGTAAGGACTGTTCTTCCCAATGACCACAAGTGTAAGGACTGTTCTTCCCAATGACCACAAGTGTAAGGACTGTTCTTCCCAATGACCACAAGTGTAAGGACTGTTCTTCCCAATGACCACAAGTGTAAGGACGGTTCTTCCCAATGACCACAAGTGTAAGGACGGTTCTTCCCAATGACCACAAGTGTAAGGACGGTTCTTCCCAATGACCACAAGTGTAAGGACGGTTCTTCCCAATGACCACAAGTGTAAGGACGGTTCTTCCCAATGACCACAAGTGTAAGGACGGTTCTTCCCAATGACCACAAGTGTAAGGACGGTTCTTCCCAATGACCACAAGTGTAAGGACGGTTCTTCCCAATGACCACAAGTGTAAGGACGGTTCTTCCCAATGACCACAAGTGTAAGGACGGTTCTTCCCAATGACCACAAGTGTAAGGACGGTTCTTCCAATGACCACAAGTGTAAGGACGGTTGTAAGGACGGTTCTTCCCAATGACCACAAGTGTAAGGACGGTTCTTCCCAATGACCACAAGTGTAAGGACGGTTCTTCCCAATGACCACAAGTGTAAGGACGGTTCTTCCCAATGACCACAAGTGTAAGGACGGTTCTTCCCAATGACCACAAGTGTAAGGACGGTTCTTCCCAATGACCACAAGTGTAAGGACCGTTCTTCCCACCGACCATCACACTATTGTATGAGTTGTAGATTTTTAATTGTTAGTAGGGGTTCCCTGAGACCGACTATTTCAAGGGTTCATCTGTGTTGAAAAGGTTGGTCTAACCAATGGAGCTGACCATTCATACAGTATATAATTGCATAGTCTCCCTTGATTTTTACCAGCAACTGCGTACAAAAACTTGCATGATTGCATACAGCAGGGGCGTCAAACTACCATTTCATTGCAGGTCTCATCAGCATTATGGTTGCTCTTAAATGGTCAGTTGTATCTGTAAGATTAGAATTCCAGATCACACCCCACCCCCCTCACCGTCGAAAGTCAAGAAAAACTTGTAGGATTTCATTGCTGGCTGTATCGGCATTCTGGTTTCTCTCAGATGACCGAATGCCTGCCTGGTTTGTATCTGTAAGATTAGATGTCCTGAGCACGCTGCCCACCACCACCTCTGAAGATGCCTGATTGGCTGACGAAACGCGCCGAGCGGGACTATCATCCAGCCAGTGGAATGCACACCTCAGCGGTGCTTCCTGGTCCCAAAGCGATTTCATTTAATGTAAGCGAGTATATTCCCTGTGGTTTGAACTGGAGGAGGAGTTGCCTGAGATTTGTAAAGACCCGGGAGGATAATCTCCACTTGCCCATGGAGACTTTGTATCTCAGAGGCACAAAGTCAAAAGAATCTGGTGAGTGTTTTATAACAGACAGTGGTGGAGGAAACAGAATTTGTCGCTCCCTTTTCCTTTTTATATATATATATATATATATTTTTTTTTTTATAAAGCAAAAAATAAAAAAACGCAGTGGTGATCAAATACCACCAAAAGAAAGCTCTATTTGTGGGAAAAAAATACCTCAATGTTGTTTGGGAGCCACGCAGTGCCGAACTGCAAAAAGTGCTCTGGTCAGGAAGGGGGTAAATTCTTCCGGGGCTGAAATGGTTAATCGAGCAAGCTGAAGTTGGATCCTAGGGGTGCAATGGATCGTCACCGATCCGTGATCCGAACGGGTCACCCTGTTTGGATCGGCATGCACCACGATCCACGGAGCGCTCCTCGGCCTTAGGAAAGCCCGCAGCTTCGGCCTAGCTCCGGAGCGGCCGTCCATCTTTGTACAGCCAGGCCGTTTACAATGTGATCCCTCCGTCAAATGACGGATCGATCACTTGTAAGCAAACCGGCGTCATGTTATGACGCTGGTTCCTCTCTCTCCCCTCTGTGTACTGATCTGTACAGTGGAGGGGAGAGATCGGATGGCAGTCACAGCCATCCCTCCATACTCTGCCAATATTCTGCCAATACTCTGCCGTACCCTGCCAATATTCTGCCAATATTACAGTGGGGGAGATGTCCATTACAGTGAGGACTATATGGTGGTGAAATTTTCACAGGTTTTTGCAAATTCAATTATTTGCTGATCCGAAAAATGATCCAATCCGTGACCTTGATCCGAGGAACGATCCAATCTATGAGGGTTTTATTTATTTATTTTTTTATTTTTTATTATCCATTGCACCCCTAAATCTGATTGGTCACTATGCAGAGCTGCACCAGTTTTAGGGAGTTAAAGAGGACCTGTCACTCTAACTGATACATATGAACTAGAGCAGGCATACCTAACTAGAATCCATGATAAATCCACGTTTTTAACATGCAGTAGCATCTTTGTCGTACCAAATGATAGTGCCACCGGCTGATAAGGTTACGGATTCTTTGGACTTGAGCTTTACAAGCCTGGACTAGCAGATGTCTTACTGAGGACAATCTGTCATTGAACATGTCACATCGCCTCCAGGGCCAACTACAGCCTTCTGCCTGAGTTGGCCAGTGGGTGTTGGCGGCACACGTGTGATGAAAACTGTTCTCCTACGAGGGAGTGATTGGCTGGTGGTCGCAAACAGAATTTTTGTAAGATCACAACGGTACATTTTATGTGGTTCTTTTAAGGCCACTTCTATCATTCCCAGGCATTATTGGCTTTCTGTGCCGGTATCTGTCCTAATATCCACTGGAGGCAGCGAGGAATCGGCAATGGTGTCCTCCATGTTTCTGTCTGGAATGGTTTCCTTAGGGCCGGTTCACACTGCGAGCCGCGGCGAGGCGTCTCCGACTTCCTCGCCGCGACTTGCAGGGGGGGTCAGCGGCGACTTGCAGAGGACTTCTGCATAGAAGTCAATGCAAGTCGCCCCCGAAGTAGTACAGGAACCTTTTTTCTGAGTCGGAGCGACTCGAGTCGCTCCTCTCAGAACGGTTCCATAGTACTGAATGGGGGCGACTTGCGGGAGCGAGGCGAGGCGAGCCGTGTCGCCTCACCTCGCCTCGCAGTGTTTCCTTCATTCACATGTGGAGTCTGCTGGACTGAATTATCATATGGCTGGCTATATCTCTTCAGGACTTCAGCAGTAAGAGATTCTGCTGCAGGTACTGGCACCTTTCCCAGCCACACTATAATTGGGTACTAAGCCAGAAACCTCATTGCATTCTTGAAATGGAAATATATATATATATATATATATATATATATATATATATATATATATATATATATATATATATATATATATATATATATATATATATATATATTATAATATAATATTTTTTTTTTTTGTATGTATTGAGACACCTGGCTTTACACGCACATGAAATTTAATGGCATCCCAGTCTTAGTCCTTGGGTTCAATATTGAGTTAGCCCACCCTTTGCAGCTATAACAGCTTCAACTCTTCTGGGAAGGCCGTACACAAGGTTTAGGAGTGTGTCTATGGGAATGTTTGACCATTCTTCCAGAAGCGCATTTGTGAGGTCGAGAAAGGCCTGGCTCATAGTCTCCACTTTAATGTGAAGGCCAGTCAAGTTCCTCCACCCCAAACTCTCTCATTCATGTCTTTATGGACCTTAGTTTCTGCACTGGTGCGCAGTCATGTTGGAACAGGAAGGGGCCATCCCCAAACTGTTCCCACAAAGTTGGGAACATGAAATTGTCCAGAATGTCTTGGTATGCTGACGCCTTAAGAGTTCCCTTCACTGGAATGAAGGGGCCCAAGCCCAACCCCTGAAAAACCACCCCCACACCACTATCCCCCCCTCTACCAAAAGATTTGGACCAGTGCACAAGCAAGGTCCATAAAGACATGGATGACTAACCTGCACAGAGTCCTGCCCACAACCCGATAGAACACCTTTGGGATGAATTAGAGCGGAGACTGCGAGCCAGACCACCTCGTTCACCATCAGTGCTTGACCTCACAAATGTGTTTCTGGAAGAATGGTCAAACATTCCCATAGACACACTCCTAAACCTTGTGGACGGCCTTACCAGAAGAGTTGAAGCTGTTAAAGCTGCAAAGGGTGGGCCAACTCAATATTGAACCCTACGGACTAAGACTGGGATGCCAAGCAATATCTCCTAAACCTATATGGTTTAGGAGATATTTGCCCGAAAACGGGCACCGCTGTCTACGGCGCATGCGCCGTAGACAGCGGCGCGCAGGCGCACTGAGCGCGGCATTTCCAAAAATGGAGCTGCCGCGCGTGTCGACTCCCGTGCGCATGCGCGGGAGTGACGTCATCGCGGCTTCGCCGAATGACAGCGCCGGAGCTGCGAGACGCCACCAGCAAGATGGATGCGGCGGACTACAGGGGACAGCGGCGACTTCGCTGGCTCCTGTGTCAGGTAAGTGACACATAATGGACGATTATGCGATGCATAGTAGTCCATTATTCTTTGCCTTTGCAGGGAATGAAAGAGGAAGTAAACTCATCAGGGTTTACTTCCTCTTTAAAGTTCATGTGCGTGTAAAGGCAGGTGTCCCAATATGGATAGATATCACCTGTGGATGAGGTGTTTGTGTGTGTGTGTGTGTATATATATATATATATATATATATATATATATATATATATATATATATATATATATATATATATATATATATATATATATATATATATATATATACTCTATGCAGGTCAGTCAAGTTCCTCCACCCCAAAACTCGCTCATCCATGTCTTTATGGACCTTGCTTTGGGCACTGGTCCAAATCATTTGGTGGTGGGGGGGATTTTATTATATTTTTAGTGCTGTAGCACCTTTTTGATCCTGCCCGTAAAAATAAATATAATCCAACTAATGCGACTGTAGGGTTGGCAACGATGCTGCACTGCTCCTGAATTCGGAGCAGAGTTGTCACGCTTATGTAGGCGGAGCCTGCTTGTACCGCAGTGGGAAGGGCCGATATTGCAGGGGCGTGGCTATCGGCATTGCTGATTGCCCAGGCCTGTACCTTGCCCAGCATTCCCTGGCCACACCTAGCTCCGCCCACTGATTCCTGGGTTGCCAGCACTGATTCTGTTGCTGAAAGCCTCCTACTGTGAGCTGAAGTGTCTGGGGGGAAGGGAGTGTTTGAGACACAAATGATTGGAGGATTTGGCTCAGTTGGGGAGGTAAAGGCTTCTGCAGCACATAGTAACTGAATTTGGAACTCATTTAGACTGCCATACAGAAGCCTTTAATTTTAAAGTTGAACCTCTGCACAGATTTAAAATGCAAGTCCTGAATTTGACCTGGTATAGGCATCTTGCAGACCCTGCACAGCAGAGCTCTGACTGGCGGGGGGGGAAGTGGCACAAGGAGACATCGTGCTGCAGTGCAGGGATAACGTTGATCGGGGAGTGCAGAGCGACCGAGAGATGAGCTGATCAGTGTCTGCTGCTTCTCCTTTCACTGTCCATTCACAGGCTCGGGGAGGGAGAAGACCTGTAAGTGTTCTTGAACTGCATGTGTGAAAAATAATGGCTTCTGCCCTGTCATACAGGGCTGTATTGTGTGGCGGAACTGAATAAATCCCAGGACTGGATGGCCAGATAAACTGCTCCCTGGTATATGTTTTATCTGTGTATTTAGCTGTTTGACTGTCGTTTGGCTTTGATGTAAAGTAAATAAGTCCAGCAGGGAGGTTGGGAACCTCTTGTAAAGTCTGGTGTGTAGACCTGACCGTCCTGTGCAGAGCTCATCGCCGCAGACTGAGCGGTAAGAAAAATCAATATGTATTCCGAATTATATTGAGCAATTCAGACTATTCAAGTCTATTGTGATAAATGGCAATAGCAGAGATTATGTTCACCAATCGGTAGATGTGCTGATATAAAGCAGCTGACGATTCACATCCAGACTTTTCCGGTAAGTCAACACTGGCCACACCTATTCCTGATTTCCCACGCCTGCCTGTTTCTTGTTCTGATTGGTGGCCTTACAAAGCAATGGGTGGGCTTTGGAGGTGGGAGGGGCAGAACCACGGTAACTTTTACCTAGCTGGATTTCCATATCTGTTCGGTACTGATTGATGTGACTTGCATTTATACTCCACTAATGCAATTTTTGGATTCTGCTTGTCTGCCGCCTTCCCCACTGCTACATTTGGCACTTTTTTTGGGGGGAGGGGGACTCATTTAGTTGTAGCCCCCCACTCTTCTCTTCCCTCCCTCACAAAGCGTGGCAGAAAACTGGTGAAGCCGTAAGGTACAGGTGTCGCATACTGGCGGTCCTCCAGCTTTTGCAGGAACTACAAGTCCCATGAAGCATTGCACGGCTGACGGTTACAAGCATGACTCCCACAGGCAGAGGCATGATGGGACTTGTAGTTCCGCAAAACAGCTGGAGGGGCCGCCAGTTTGACAACCTTGTGGTAAGCCTTCCATGCCAGGTTCCCTTAGCCAAGATGGCTGCACCAGCACCCGAGAGCCGATTCAAGAATCGGCTCGGGGGAGGACAGCGCTTTGCTGCCTGGACAGTTAAGTGCCTTAATAGTAAAAGTCAGCAGCTATAGTATTTATTTTATTTTGGGGGGGCACTCAACTTTTTTTAAAACCTATATATTTTTTTTTTAAGGTAGTTGTCTAGTCAAAAAATGTTAAATGGCCCACTGAAAGATCACTTTTTTTTTTTTTTTTTTTCGTGGGCGGAAAAAAGGACCATGTCCTGTTGTACATCTTTTCTACCACTAGATGTCCTCAGTCGTCAGGGTTAAATGACAGCCAGCGGCAGTCAACCTGCTTCCCCTGAGCACAGCATGTCATGGATCCGCCCCCAGCCTGCGTTTGGACAATGAAAAGAGAAGCATCACACACTGATGAACTCATTGGACACCTGATTGGTGCCTTGTGCTGGTTCTTCCTCTCTCACTATAAGCTCTGCTGTACAGGGACTGCAAGAGGCTGATGCCAATTCAAGTTCAGGTACTTTCACTGCTTGGTTTGTTTGTTTTTCTTCCTGACAGTGCACACAAATGCGTCAGCCGGAAAAGTGGGGTTCAACTCCTAGTTACCCCACGCCCAAGTCTTCTGACCAGGAGCCAGCGGGATGGGTTCTGCATCATATGATCACTGTGTGAGCCAAGCAGTCGTGATTGGGAAGCTGCTTTGGATCCCAGCAGCCATCAGGAGGGGGTTAAACGAAAGGGGGGGGTAAAAAAAATGTGTGGTGTGGTGTTCAATACAGAGCAGTCTTATTTTATGGCTTCTTTTACCTGCCTACAGTTCAGCTTTGTCTCTATCAAAAAATCTTGCACAACAGGATTGAGTAGGCTGGCCCAATGATCAAAGGTGTGGTCTGCTTGGTATGGGTTCATTCATGTAGCATACCTTCCTTGCGTTTTGTACCACTTCCTTATTTTAATGCTGTTTAGCAATGACTTTTTCTGTCTATCCCCGTCTTTATATATCTGCTCTCGCTGTTCCCTCGTTGCATAATGAGGATGGAGTTGTTTGCAGTGAGTTGTGTCACTGGGCAGGGTTGGGTGCTGACAGGTTCCGCTCCGGTGCCTTAGTGGCAGACAAATCCGTGCATGCCCATGTGGGAGCGGCAGGTGGTTAAGCTGAGATATGGGCATATCCTATACACACACTCCCTTTTCTGGGGCGTCACAACCACACAGTTTTAGTGTGTATTAACAAGAAGCTGCAGGAGTTAAAGCGGGAGCAAAAATCTGTATTCAAAAATGATTCCTCAATAGCAACAATGGGTTTAAAGAAGAAGTATGGGATAGGCTAAATAACATATTTTGTAAACCAGGGACATGCAATTAGCGGACCTCCAGCTGTTGCAGAACTACAAGTCCCATGAGGCATAGCAAGATCCTGACAGCCACAAGCATGACACCCAGAGGCAGAGGCATGATGGGACTTGTAGTTTTGCAACAGCTGGAGGTCCGCTAATTGCATATTCCTGTTGTAAATCATGATGCTGAATTGCTCTTTTCTCTTTTTTTCTTTCTTCTTTCTTCTTTCTTCTTCTTCCCTTTTAGTTTTTTTCCAGCAGGGGCTCTTCATCTGCCCATAGTTCCTGATAACGGTCCATTTACTTTTTCAAACTATAGAGGGGGTGGTTACAACTAACCACCCTCTCTTTCTGTCCCTCCTCCAGGAGATGTAGGCTGTACTCGGTGAACAGGCACATAACTGAACAGTAATCAATTTAAGGCACTGGTGCTATTCCTCTGCATAAAAGTGGGAAATATATAAGGGGTATAGACCTGGCTGGCTCTAGGGGGGGAGGTGTTGGGGAGGGATGTGCCCCACCCCCCCCCAGACTTCAGTTGTCCTCTTTAGATGCTGTGCCCGTTGAGCTCCTTCTAACATCCCCGCACTGCACACAGCCTGAGCACAGGCAGCACACAGTTCAGATCCATTCTCTTACAGGCACAGCCCCTATCTGCACACTGTGTAGCTGCCTGCTTTGCTGCAGTTTTGACCTGGGAAGTTCCCAGATGAGATTGGTTGTGCAGCATAGCAGGCAGCTACACAGTGTGCACATGGGGGCTGTGTCTGTAAGAGAATTGATCTGATGTATGTGCACACTGTGTAGCTGCCTGCTTTGCTGCAGTTTTGACCTGAGAAGTTCCCAGATAAGATCGGCTGTGCAGCATAGCAGGCAGCTACACAGTGTGCACATGGATCAGATCAATTCTCTTACAGACAGCCTCTATGTGCTGTGTGAGAGGAGGACATTTTTCATGAGTGAGCAGGCAGTCCAGAGCCAACATCTGTCAATCAGGAGAAGAAAGGGGGTGGTTCCTGGCAAGATTTGCATTGTGAGAATCCAGAAAAGGCTGTAGTCCCTCCCACAGGCGTTTAACTCGATTAACAGAAAGGGTGCACTTCTCAGATGGATAGAAAGATAAAGTAAATCCGTACTACTTTTTATTTTTTATTTTTTTATTCTTTTTTTGCACCAAATACTCCTACAAAGATGTAAGAGTGGGCAGCACTTTGACTCAGTGTTTAGCACTTTTCCTTGCAACATTGGGGTCAGCAGTTGGAAACCAAATGGGGAAACTACTTAGACCCCTTTCACACTGGGGCGGTGCGGGCGTTAGCAGTAAAGCGCCTCTAGTTTTTAGTGACGCTTTACCGCTGTTGTAGCGACGCTTTTCGGCCGTTGGCTGGCGCTTTTAACCCCCACTAGAGGACGAAGAAAAGATAACACCCAGGCTTTCATACTGGGGTGGCTTGAGAGGTGCTATTTTAGCTCTAAAACGACTGAAAAGCACCCCAGTGTGAAAGGGGTCTTAGAGTTCGCGTCTTCATGTGTCTGTCACCATTTTCTTCCCACAAGTAAGAAATGTTGGTAGGATAATTTGGCTCCTGTATAAATTGGCCCGAGTCTGTATTTGTGTTTGTGAAGTGAGAACCTTAGATCTCTTGAGGGCAGGGACTGACCTGAGTGTACAGTATAAAATGATGTTGTCGGCACTATATAAATATCTGTGATATCTAAAAGTAACAGTGACATTGATGCTGTATTGCACAGACCGTGCAGAGAGCAGAACTGTGGGAGGAGCCCAGCTGGCTCCACCCGCTACAAGAGGGGGCGGAAACGAGACCAGTCGCCCCGCACAAGGAGAGCGAGCAGCAGTGAGCGGTCTTTATTACAGGAAGTCTCACACTGGATTACTGCACAGATGTGGAAGAAATACACAAAGAACATTAAGGTTCAAGGAAGAATACAAATGACTCTTGCAATTTGACTGTTTTGTTTAGTCAAAATTTTATCTTTAGGTATAAACCGTTTGGTTTTCTGCTAATACTATGCCAAGGGTCAGTCCATTAAACAGTGGAATTTTAGTCATAGGTGTAACTTCGTGAGTTAGCCCCAGATATATTTGTCATGCTTAATCTACCAGTATGATCTCCCTGCCATGATTGCCACTAATTCGGGAGTTTTGTGCCTTTCTGCACACCTACGTGTGTTCCAGCTCCTCTTGTTATACTCTCCATAGTAAAAAAATGTATAAATGAAATAACAGGGATGGTGGGAACCACTCATAATGGATACAACAGGTATGCAGATGTGGAACTTCAGCTCAGGAATGGTGGGAACCACTCCTTATGGACACAGCATGTGTTCATAGCCACCAGAAGGATGGTGTGAACCCCTTATAATGGGCACAGAAGATATACAGAGCTGGGAATTTAAGTCAGGGATGGGGGGAGTCTATCATAATGGACACACCAGGTGTACAAACCCGCTAACTCAGCACAAGGATATGAGGAACCCCTCATAATGGGCACCAGCAAGTTTGCAGAGCTGGAAACTACACGGGTATGGTGGGAGGCCCTCGTTGTGGGCACAGCAGGTGTGTGGAACAGAGAAGCTCAGGGATGGTAGGAACCCTCATTGGCACAGCAGGTTTTCAGACCTGGGGCTCGGTATACAGATGGTGGGCAAAGCAGATGTGTAGACCTAGAAACTCGGCACAGGGATGGCGTGAGCCGCTCATAATAGGCATAGCAGATGTCCAGAGCTGGGAACTTGACACAGGTAAGGCTGGAGCGCCTCATAATGGGCACAGCAGGTGTTGAGAGTTGAGAACTCAGCACAAGGATGGAGGGAGCCCCTCATAACGGGCACAGCAGATGTGGAGAGCCAAGAACTAAGCTTAGGCATTGTAGGAACCCCTAATGGGCACTGCAGGTGTGCAGACCTTGGGAACTCAACACGAAGATGGTGGTAACCCCTCCTAATGGGCACAGCAGTTCTGCAGACCCCGAAACACGGTTTAGAGATGATGGGCGCCCCTCATAATGGACACAGCAGATGGGCAGACCCGGAAACAACACGGGCATGGTGAGCGCAGCTCATAATGGGTACAGCAGGTATGCAAAGCTGAGAACTTGGTACAGGGATGGTGGGACATCCTCATGCTGGTGGTGCAGATTTGGGAATTCAGCAGAGAGATCCCCCAACAGAGTCCACCAAGATCCAAATAACCATTTTGGTTGTTCTAACTTTTTAAATAAATTTTCTCAGGCCTGATCTCCAGAAAAGGCAGGAATTGCCTCCTGGGTCTTATAGTTCTGCAGCATCTGGAAGACCTTCGGTTGCGTGCTTTTCGCCCAGTCAGCAGAGATGGGTGCTTGGTAAACAAGCAGCTGCTCTTGCATGCCTTGGTATAGGAGGAATCTAGTAATTAAAATTTGTGGCTTTGGATGTTTGCTGCAACATCTGCCATCATCTCCCATTTTCTGCAGTAACGGCATAATTGTTCATGAATCTTCTCTGTATGAGGTTAACCCCTTTTTCTCCTCGAAGACGGCGCTATTGTTTTCCACCGTTGGCCGCCTGCTCACGTGTTTTTTGTTCCCGGGCTTCTGTAGGATGTCTGCCTTCTCACAGATGACAAATCAGACTCTGGGCCGGTTCCAGGCTCCGTATCTTAGGAACACGTTAGCTGCCTTTCTCCAGAGACTCGGTAGCTAAATTGTGGCACACACACACGCGCTGGCGAGGGAGGGGCTTCTGGTGCCACCCTGTGATGTTCTAAGAAGGCGATCTGGGTCACCAATATTTTGCATGCTGCGGGAGAGGCAGTGACCTTCTCCCGTCATGTGATTTGGAGCATTTGGTTGTGCAGGATATTTGATTTCAGGTGAATCGCACTCGGGTACTTACAGCCAGTAAAGAGCTGTTTTTCAGCAAATGCTGTAGAGCAGAAGCCTAGGGAAGATGGACTTTACTTTTTTTTTTTTTTTCCAATAAATATTTTAGTGCATCTTCGAAAAGTGATGCCCCTCTGTCTGCGCCACGTGCCCCTCTGTCTGCGCCACGTGCCCCTCTATGGTCGGCTGTAAAAAGATTAAAGCTGAACTCTGCGGGAATAAAAATCCACCAAATGTTTTTGCAAACCCAGTTATTATTTTGTAAAAATTTTAGTAACCTCATCAATGGGCAATACATGAGCAGAGCTGTGGGAGGGACCCAGCAGGCCCTACCTACTATAGGCTTCATGCAAAAAAAACTACATGGTGGAGACAAGACCAGTCATCCTGCACAAGGAGAGAGCAGAGCTGTGGGAGGGGCTCAGCAGCTCCACCCATTACAGGCTGCCTGCAGGAAACTATAGGAGGGGGCGGAGACGAGACCAGGCACCCTGCACAAGGAGAGATAGCAGCAGTGAGCGGTCTTTATTACTGGAAGTCTCACGCTGGGATTACTGCACAGATCTGCAAGAAATACACAAAGCTCACCGAGATTCAAATTAACCAAGATTAATGGTGCTTGGTTGGCTGCTTTAGAGGGCAGGGGAGACATTGGGGTCTAATAGACCCCCAATGTCTCCATAAAGAGTACCTGTCACCTGCCCAAAGCCATCACAAGGGCATAGCCCCCTTGTGATGGTAATAAAGTAAAAAAAATAAAATAAAGTAAAAAAAATAGAAAAAATTTAAAAGCGTGCGCGCACATACGCATCTATAGGTCTATAAAATTTACATATAATAATAATATTATTATTATTATTCAGGATTTATATACTGCCAACAGTTTGCGCAGCGCTTTACAACATGGGGGCAGACAGTACACTTACAATACAAATCAATACAGGAGGGACTAGAGGGCCCTGCTCCTTAGAGCTTACAATCTCTAGAAGGGGTATATATAAACAGTGACTGCACCACAGACACTGGTGTCGACGTCCTAGTGAGAGCAATAACTCTAGGGCCACAATTCACAAATGTCTTTAAGCCCCTCATTGACTTTGAAGCGACAGGTCAAATCGCATCACAAGTTGAATCCTATTGCCGGCAATGGCACTGTTCTGGTTGATGCGCCGCTGACTTTGCGGTGCCGCAAGTATGTAAACAAGACATGGATCCAATGTTCCTGCAAAGTGGGTACACGGATCTATGCCTTCCCCTTAGTGAAAGCACCCCCCCCCCCACCCGCCACACTAAAACACAGGCCGGGTGCAGTTTACTCCTCGCTCACCCCTGTTGTTAACCCCTTCCCAGCCAGTCTTGGTAGTACAGTGATGGTGCATATTTTTAGCACTGATCAAGGTAAAAATGTCACTGGTCCCCAAAAAAGTGTCGGTGTCCGATTTTGTCCACCGCAATATCGCAGTCCCGCTATATAAGTCTTTGATCGCTGCCATCACTAGTAAATAAAAATTCCATAAATATATCCCATAGTTTGTGGATGGACCAGTGTGAAGACATGCATAGAAGATAAAGGGATTTATTTTCCTTGAGCTTTTCTTACGCTAAAGATGTCGATAATGGCCAACCATAAATTCATATTCCTTTTAAATTCATAATATTAATTAAAAAGTGTAATATACTCCAATTGTATAGATCTAAATAAATTTTTTTATAATATTATTAATCTTCTTCTTTTTTTTTTTTTTTTTTTTTATATAGAGGTGAACTAAACAGAAATTTTGGTGCTGAAACCAAAAATGCAGGATGCACTTGGCCAAAAATGCAAAAGTTCAAAATTGTAATAATAAAAAAAAAAAAAATATATATATATATATATATATATATATATATATATATATATATATATATATATATATATATATATATATATATATATATATATATATATATATATATATATATATATATAATATATATATTTTTTTTTTTTTATTATTACAATTTTGAACTTTTGCATTTTTGGCCAAGTGCATCCTGCATTTTTGGTTTCAGCACCAAAATTTCTGTTTGGTGCACCTCTATTTGTAGACGCTATAACTTTTGCGCAAGCCAATCAATATACGCTTATTGGGATTTATTATTTTTTTTATACCAAAAACATTTAGCAGAATACATATTGACCTAAATTGATTGTTTTGTGTTTTTTTTTATTTTTTATTATTGGATGTTTTACTTCTTCTCCTTCTCCTTCTTCTCCTTCTCCTTCTCCTTCTCCTTCTCCTTATGAAAAAAGCAGAAGTGAAAAAAGGAAATTTTTTTTTAATTTGGGTACAACTTTGCGCAATTGTCAGTTAAAGTAATGCAGTGCCATTTCACCAACAAAAAAAAATGGCCTGATCATGAAGGGGGGGATGTAAATCTTCCAGAGCTGAAGTGGTTAAAACTTGATTGACTAATAATAATTTCTGTCTTGAAATACATTATCCATTGTTACTGATGGGGAATGTTCTGTTTTCTGGGATTATTATGTGGGGGGGAACCGTGGACACCTAGACTTTTTCCATAGGAAACGCTCGCACTTTTTCTTGATAAGCGGGGCTTCATTTACGTCACGAGGACCTTCTTCTGAGAACCATTAAGTTCCCGCCTGACGTCACTCGAAGCGGTTTAATCAAATTGGCGTGCTATTTCCGTCGTCCCCGTTCATCAGCACCCTCATTACAGGTCTTCCAGATCTCTCTGCAGCTGCAATCACTTTTAACTCAAACTGCAGAAAATTATTGTCACTTGTCCTATCTGTTCCGCTTCGACCTCGGTCATTGAGAACGCCTTTCATGAGGTCGGCAGGGAAAAGGGGGGGAAAAAAAGTTCTTTGTTTCCCTGCGAGCTAAATGGATGAGAAAGCTGCGGGGGAAGTAATAAAAAATACCTTGTGGTGCGTTCTGTGTCACTGCCTCTACTGTCCAATTACCGCCCTCGCCGCAGAGCGCCGAGCTGGACGGGACTGCAGCCGCTAAAGAGGAACTTTTGCTTTGTGCTTGAGTATATGACCTGAGCCATTGCTGTGCAATTCACTTTCTGATGCTGCATTCTCATTATTTACTATAATGGGAAAACTTTCTAAGCAAAAGGGTCAGTTTACTACCCTTTGGACTTTGGCCATTGGGCTTAGAAAAAGGTCCAAACATCGGTGGGGAAAAACAATGCCCCATCTTTGGGGCCCGTGGGAGATATTGTACCCTATTGTTGGTGTCGGTGGGAGATATTGTAACCCATTGTTAGTCGGAGGTATTGTGCCCCATTGTTGGTGTCCATGGGAGGTATTGTGCCCCATTGTTGGTGTCCATGGGAGGTATTGTGCCCTGTTGTTGGTGTCCATGGGAGGTATTGTGCCCCGTTGTTGGTGTCCATGGGAGGTATTGTGCCCCGTTGTCCATGGGAGGTATTGTGCCCTGTTGGTTTCAGTGGGGAGGTATTGTGCCCCGTTGTTGGTGTCAGTGGGGAGGTATTGTGCCCCGTTGTTGGTGTCAGTGGGGAGGTATTGTGCCCAGTTGTTGGTGTCAGTGGGGAGGTATTGTGCCCAGTTGTTGGTGTCAGTGGGGAGGTATTGTGCCCAGTTGTTGGTGTCAGTGGGGAGGTATTGTGCCCAGTTGTTGGTGTCAGTGGGGAGGTATTGTGCCCAGTTGTTGGTGTCAGTGGGGAGGTATTGTGCCTCGTTGTTGGTGTCAGTGGGGAGGTATTGTGCCCCGTTGTTGGTGCCAGTGGGGCGGTATTGTGCCTAGAGGTGCACCGAATTTAAATTTTGGTGCCGTAACCGAAAATGCAGGATGCATTTGGCGCAAGAAAAGCTCAAGGAAAATGCATCCCTTTAAATTCTATGTAGGTCTTCACACTGGACCATTGTGCTTCCATTGTGGTAATAAAAATCCAGCTTTGTGCATTTTTGGGCAGTAAAAAAAACAAAACACGCCTCCCAGTTCAAATAGCAAGAACGCATCATTAATGTATCCGTTATGTTTTTCATGCGGTTTGAGTCGCATGACCTATTAAAAAAAATAATAATAAAAAAAAAAAAATACCATAAGCATGGTAATCCATAGTAAAATTGGCTGAAATTGTGCCCCATTGTTGGTGTCAGTGGGAGGTATTGGGCCCCATCGTTGGTGTCTTTGGAAGGCATTGTACCCCATCAGTGGTGTCATTGGGAGCAATTGTACCCCATCAGTGGTGTTGGATTAAATGGGGCCCTTAGGGCTGGATAAAAGCAAGCAAAGGGCCGCAGTTTAGGGGCCACTGCCATGATCTAGACTGGAGGCCCATTCACACCACATGCAGTGCTTTTATTTTTTATTTTTTATTTTTTTTCTTGCGTCAAAAACACATGGAATGTAGATTAAAAAAAAAAACCTGCCTATGCTGGTAAGGGATGTTTTTTGTAGACTAAAACTGCAGCTCTGACTAAAGATAAATATACACCTTGATATAGGTTTAGGCCATTTGCATACCTTTTATGAAGCCTGACTGGAGGGCTCCCCGGGTCGTTGCTAAGGGCTCCCCGGGTCGTTGCTAAGGGCTCCCCGGGTCGTTGCTAAGGGCTCCCCGGGTCGTTGCTAAGGGCTCCCCGGGTCGTTGCTAAGGGCTCCCCGGGTCGTTGCTAAGGGCTCCCCGGGTCGTTGCTAAGTGAGGCCTAGTCATCACTTCTCGCCTCCACCATCACAGGAGTGGGCAATTTCTCTGATTCAAACCCCTCACATACTCTTTCTATCTATGCTCTCTTTCCCCTGATGCAGTAGCTCTGAGCTCAGAATTTGAGAGCTCACTCCTGTGATGGTGGAGGTGAGAAGTGATGACTAGGCCTCACTTGGCAACGTCCTGGGAGTATTCCAGTCAGGCTTTATAAGGTATGTAAATGGCCTACACCTATAGAAAGGACTTTATTCAACTTTAGTCTGAGCTCTTTTGTTTTCTTAATCTACAGACACCCCTTATCTGCATAGGCAGTTTTGTGTTAAAGGTGAACTATCCCTTTAACTGCTTGCTGACCGTATACTGTGTGTATAGAGAGATGGAGAGATAGATATAGAGAGAGATTCTCTCTCTCATTTATTTGTATGTATGTATGCACACAGTATATGGTCAGCAAGCAGTTAAAGGGATAGTTCACCTTTAACACAAAACTGCCTATGCAGATAAGGGGTGTCTGTAGATTAAGAAAACAAAAGAGCTCAGACTAAAGTTGAATAAAGTCCTTTCTATAGGTGTAGGCCATTTACATACCTTATGTATACCGTATTTATTGGTGTATAACACGCACCTTCATTTTAAGAGGGAAGTTTCAGGAAAAAAAAATCATTTTAAATAAGGCAGCTAAAATTTAAGTATTGGCGTATAACACGCTATTTGCATGGTGAAAAAGTGAGTGTTATACGCCAATACATACAGTATATAATGGCTCTCCTGCGCTCCAGATAGCGTACCTAGTACTTGATCCAGGTTGGGGCGTGCATGCGCACCGGCGGCCCGCTTCCGCTGTAATTTATACACAGCGGGAGCTGATCTGCGGGTACTGTAGACTTTGTCCGCTGGCACCCACCAATCATTAGAGAGCCAGAACTCCAATCGTCCTATGTAAACAAGGCAGATCTTCGTTCTGTCAGTATGGAAGGCATGGATCCTGAGTTTCTGCAAGGCAGTGACCGTGGATCAATGCCGCTTTCTAGTAAAAGCACCTCCCACACTACAGTGCGCACACTGGCTAGGCACACAGTTAACCCTTTGACTGGCATTAACCCCTTCCCGGCCAGTGTCGTACAGTGACAGTGCATTTTTTTTTTTTTTATTTTTTTTTTTTTTTTAGCACTGTATTAGGGTCGCTGGTCCCCAAAAAGTGTCAGGTGTCCGATTTTGGCCGCCACATTATCACAGTCCTGTTATAAGTCGCTGATCGCCACCTACTAGTAACAAATAATTTTTAAAATTCCATAAATATATCCCATAATTTTGTACACTCTATAATTTTTGTGTAAACAAATCAATATATGCTTATTGTGATTTTTATTTTTTTACCAAAAATATGTAGCAGAATACATATTGGCCTAAATTGATGAAGAAATTTGCTTTAAAATAAATTATAAAATTATTATTTTTTTTTTTTTTTGATTGGATGTGTGTTTTTTTTTTTTTTTTTTAGCAGCAAAAAGTGTGTGTGTGTATATATGTGTGTGTGTATATGTGTGTGTATATATGTATGTATGTATATGTATGTATATATATATATATATATATATATATATATATATATATATATATATATATAATTTGTATGTGTATAGAGAATTTTTTTTATTTTTTTCGAAACTGTCGTTTTAATGCGCAAAAAAAAAAACTGCAGAGGTAATCAAATGCCACCAAAAAGCTCTTTTTGTGGGGGAAAAACATCAATTTTATTTGGGTACAGCGTCGCACGACCACGCAAGGGTTAAAGTAATGCAGTGCCGTATCATAAAAAATGACCTGGTCGTGAAGGGGTAAATCTTCCGGGGGTTTAAAATACCACGAGTCAGTGTTTATGATCATGTGACCGCCATGAGTGGCTGTCATGGTGGTCACATGACCAGTGTATCGCGCTGCTGTACATTGCCATGATTGAAGCGAGTGTGTTGTACACTTCAAGTAAAGTTTGTACAAAAAAAAAAGAGGGAGCACCCAACACTGCCCCCTACAGCAGCTGCAAACGGAGTGGTGAAGTGCTCTGGCAGCTCTCGGGTTTTCATACAGATCAAGCCTCCTAACCGGGCACGGACTGGTACCGGTCCTCAGCCCGGGGGTTTTGGACCTCTGTTGTAATGGATGGTATGGCGCCAGGCGTATCTTTGAGGGTATTCAATCATCAGGAAAGGAGGATTGATATTTATGCCTGAGGCTGCTGTCAGACGGAAGGTTCTGCCTCACCAGTGGCGGGATCTCTGTCCCTACGGAATGTCTCTTGATAGCTGAGGCAGCAAAATGTCACTCCCATTGCTCGAGATTCATTCGTGTTCCAGCCAACGTCGTAATGACCTCTCGCTGTGTCTGGCCACAGACAGAGCAATTCCATAGGGACAGAAGAGCTGCCATGGAGGATTTCTGTATAGAAGAGCTCATCTGACATCATTCTTCGTTATCTTATTACAGCAAAGTGCCTCCTGTATTTTACATTCTGGCTGTTTTTGTATTTTCATGATTGCGTTCTATTTATAGATTCTTATTTGCGCCTCCGGTTAAATTCGATTATGTAAAGAGACTTGTTTTCTGTCTGGCTGATGCACTTGTTTTAAGCGAGGATGAGTAAAGCACAATCACTGTTCAGCTCTGTTAAGCGGTAGAAGAAACCTACATACATGATGAGGAAATGTGGCTTTCCCCTTGGAGGGATATACTATATTAGGGCTTCCCAACTAGGGTTCCTCCAGAGGTTGGTAGGGGTTCCTTGAGTAATTTCTGCCTCTCAGATAAGTTTCCACTGACACCATTAATCTTTGTAGCGATCTGTAACAGGGGGCATTCTTCCCACTGACCAACAATGGAGGGGGCGTTCTTCCCACGGACCAACGATGGAAGGGGCGTTCTTCCCACGGACCAACGATGGAAGGGGCGTTCTTCCCACGGACCAACGATGGAAGGGGCGTTCTTCCCACGGACCAACGATGGAAGGGGCGTTCTTCCCACGGACCAACGATGGAAGGGGCGTTCTTCCCACGGACCAACGATGGAAGGGGCGTTCTTCCCACGGACCAACGATGGAAGGGGCGTTCTTCCCACGGACCAACGATGGAAGGGGCGTTCTTCCCACGGACCAACGATGGAAGGGGCGTTCTTCCCACGGACCAACGATGGAAGGGGCGTTCTTCCCACGGACCAACGATGGAAGGGGCGTTCTTCCCACGGACCAACGATGGAAGGGGCGTTCTTCCCACGGACCAACGATGGAAGGGGCGTTCTTCCCACGGACCAACGATGGAAGGGGCGTTCTTCCCACGGACCAACGATGGAAGGGGCGTTCTTCCCACGGACCAACGATGGAAGGGGCGTTCTTCCCACGGACCAACGATGGAAGGGGCGTTCTTCCCACGGACCAACGATGGAAGGGGCGTTCTTCCCACGGACCAACGATGGCTGCACTCTATGGTCAAAGCTTTGTGGACACCTGATCATCACATCTTATATGTGTTTGCTGTACACCCCATCCCATCCCCCCCCCCCCAGAACAATCAACCTAGAAACCCCCCTGCATTTCCTAACTGCATTACATTTTAGTGGACTTTGCATGGGCACTGTGGGAGATTGGAAAGTGCAGCAGGGACTGGGGATGTGTGTGTTGGCAATGTTGGAGGTGGGGGCACTTCAGGGGGCTGAGTGGCACTGTGTGAGCTTGGGGGGGGGGGGCACTTTGTTTCACTATAGAAGGTTGGGATGCACTGTGAGAAGTGGGGGATCTGCAGTTGCCTGGAAGCCTGGTAGGAGGGAAGCCGTGATTTGGCGATTGACAACCACTACTCTAGGGACTGACCGGGTTCCAGGTCTAAACAGTCACTCACGGGGAGGAGTGGCGTAAAGGGTAGTGCTTTGGCTCTGGGGCTCTCCATTCCTGTGGGTGCAAGGATACTCGTCCACAATACCAGCCAGGAGCATGCATGCACAGATGGCTCCATAGGCTGTAAGGGCAGGTACTGATGTTGGATGAGAGGACTTCAGCTTGCATAAGAATAGCGTGAATATCAAACTTTGACAAAGCATTTGCAGCGTTTTCAGGCAGCATTGTTGAAAGTTTTTTTTAAAGTGCCATTCAGCTCCAGTTTGTAAATTTTTAACACCAATCCTAATGGGAGTGCTGATTGCCACTTTATGCAAGCTGCTAGCAGGTTTCAGCACTTCTTCTTCAAGCTGGTTGAAAGCCTGTTGAAGCCTGCTAGCAGCTTGCGTAAAGTGGCAATCAGCACTTCCATTGGGATCTGTCTTCAACATTTTACAAACTGGAGCTGAATGGCACGTTTTAACCACTTCAGCCCCGGACCAATTTTCAGCCTAAGGACCAGAGGTCTTTTTACAATTTTGCACTGCACTGCTTTAACTGGTAATTGCGCGGTCATGCAATGTTGTACCCAAACGAAATTTGCGTCCTTTTCTTCCCACAAATAGATCTTTCTTTTGATGGTATTTGATTGCCTCTGCGATTTTTATTTTTTGCGATTTAAATGGAAAAAGACCGAAAATTTTGAGAAAATATATTTTCTACTTTTTGTTATAAGAAAAATCGAATAAACTCAATTTTAGTCATACATTTAAGGCAAAATTTATTCAGCCACATGTCTTTAGTAAAAAAAATGTCTAAGCGTATATTTATTGGTTTGCGCAAAAGTTATAGCGTCTACAAACTACAGTACATTTTCTGGAATTTACACAGCTTTTAATTTATGACTGCCTTTCTCATTTCTTGAGGTGCTAAAATGGCAGGGCAGTACAACCCCCCCCCCCCCAAATGTCCCCATTTTGGATAGTAGACACCCCAAGGAAATTGCTGAGTGGCATGTTGAGCCCATTGAATATTTTTTTATTTTTTTGTCCCAAGTGATTGAATAATGACACACAAAAAAAAAAAGTTTACAAAAAGTTGTCACTAAATGATATTTTGCTCACACATGCCATAGTTCTTTGTGGAATTGCACCCCAAAATATATTCTGCTGCTTCTCCTGAGTACGGGGATACCACATATGTGGGACTTTTTGGGAGTCTAGCTGCGTACGGAACCACGAAAACCAATCACTGCCTTCAGGGTTTCTAAGGGTGCAAATTTTTGATTTCACTCCTCACTACCTATCACAGTTTCGAAGGCCATAAAATGCCAAAATAACACAAAACCCCCCCAAATGACCCCATTTTGGAAAGTAAACACCCAAAGCTATTTACTGAGAGGCATGTTGAGTCCATGAAATATTTTATATTTTGCCACAAGTTGCAGGAATATTACAATTTTTTTTTTTTTTTTTTGCACAAAGTTGTCACTAAATGATATATTGCTCACACATGCTATGGGCATAAGTCAAATTTACACCCCAAAATAAATTCTGCTGTTTCTCCCGAGTACGGGGATACCACATGTGGGGGACTTTTTGAGAGCCTAGCCACGTACGGGACCCCGAAAACCAAGCACTGCCTTCCGGATTTAAATATAAAACGCTACCAAAAAAAACTGTTGGCGATCGCAGGGATCAGGCCTGACTCTGCGATCGCTGCAGTTATGTGTTTAGTGTTTTGTAAGTGACAGCGATCGATCGATACTGCACTTGGGTGGGCTGGGCGAAGGGGCAAAACGCAGGTGCTAGCAGGTATCTGGGCTGATCCCGCTAACAATGCGTTTTTTTGGAACCCTAAACTGCTGGGGACGCTAGAATAGATCTGATCAGATATTGATCTGTTCAGATTCTATACCACTACGGGAGGTTTATGCTTTGCGTGTGGGTGTTAGCGGTACTGGCACTAACCTAGCGCTGCCTGGGGCGACTCAGACCCTGACCCTAAAATCTAATTGATATCACCCGCCGGGTGATCAGGGGGTTAAACCTTTATTGGGTAATAAATGGTGGGTGCCCTGATGCTATAAAAGGCAAACTAACTAACCAGAGTCACCCGTAACACTTATACGGTGATCACTGGTGAAAGAGTTAACTAGGGGCAATCAGGGGGTTTAAATTTTTATTAGGTAGTATATGGGGGTCCCTGGCGCTATATAAAAACCTGACGGGGAACCTAAATAACTAACTGGCTAACCAGCGTCACCAGTGACACTTATATGGTGATCGCTGGTGAAAGGGTTAACTAGGGGCAATCAGGGGGTTAAAACCATTATTGGGTAGTATATGGGGGTACCTAGCGCTATAAAAACTGGCGGTGAACCTAAAAAAAATAACTAGCTACCTAGCGGCACTAGTGACACTAATGCAGCGATCAGAAAAATGATCGCTTAGTGACACTGGCAAAAGGGGGTGAAAGGGTTAACTAGGGGCAATCAGGGGGTTAAATCTTTATTGGGGAGGTGGTAGGGGGCTACCCTGGACCTAACACTAACTGCCATGACACTTTTTATTTTTACAACTGACACTGAATGCAGTGATCAGTAAATAAATGATCACTGCAATCAGTGACACTGTGACTAGGGGGGGGGGGGTTTGTGCGCCTGTGTGTTAGTGTCAGTGTAGTGTTTGGTGCAGACTTACTGTGTCCTCTCCTCGTAGTCCGGTCAATAAGACCGCCCCGAGGAGAATGACATCACTTCCTCCCTGCCTGTGTATACAATACACAGTGGGAGGAAGCTTCTCGTTCGCCAGGAGCGATCGAGAGGGGATGGCCAGAAACCAACGGCCATCCCCTCATCCCGGATCGCTCCTGAAGCGAACCGGACCGCCGCATCCAGCGGGAGGGGGTCCGATCAGACTCCCCCAATCGCTGGAAGGCAAGCACGTACATGCCATTGTGATGACGTACAATGGCATGTGGCGGTCGTTAAGTGGTTAAAAGGTCTCCAAAAAGCTTGCTTGAAAGCTCTGCAAATGTTTTGTCGAAGCTCGCTGTTCACACTACAAGCTGAAGCCTGATTGGAATAGGGTTAAGCGTTCCTGTTCAAGCCAAAGATGTGCGTTTTGGGGTTGAGGTCGGGACATTTTGAAGGCCACTCAAGTTCCTCCACACCAAACTCTTTGGTGTGGAGGAACTTGAGTGACCTTCAAACTGTTAAAACCATGTCTTTATGGAGCTAGCTTTGTGCATAGGGCACAGTCATACTGGAACCGAAAAGGACCTTCACCAACGGCTGGAAGAACATAATTGTCTAATGTCTCTTTATGTTGTATTAATAACCATACCCTTCCATGGAAACCTTCTAAAATCAATCATTTGGATGGGGTGACCAGATACTTTTGACCACACCGTGAATATTTACATTCCATTAGTGGAACCAAGGCTTGTAGTACATTAATAGGATTATCTTCATCTATGGCTCACGTTCATAAGCATATCTAAAATAAACTATAAAAAGACGATTGATTTCCTTCATTGCTATATACTTTGATTTATTGTTTATTATGGTACAAGATTGTACTTTCAAGGAATGTTCTAGTGATAAGACAGGACAACCTTGGAATGTGTCCTTTTTTTGCTGCTCAGCCTTGTGCCAGATTTCCAGCGAGCGGGTCACCGTTCCTCTGTGCCCCTGATCTGTCACTCGGCAGCGTCCTCCCTCTCTGCACTTCTCCTCCATAGCCTGGCTCGCTGCTCGCAGAACGCCATGTGCTATTTTTATACATCTCCTGTCTTGCAGTGAAAAACCATTAAATCCGCATTCAGCGGCAGGCCGGGGCGCAGATAGCCGGGGATTTATTTTTACTCGGCATTCGAAATCCATTTTTATCCCTTTTGTAGAAAAGATGCCCTTGCCGCTTACCTTCTCCGCCTTCGCTCCAGATATTTTTACGTTCATTGGACAGGGAAAGGCGAAGGGTAGAATTGGGTAGTTATGGTTGGATATATGCGGTATCGTTTCTTTTTAGGTTGCTAGCTGTTCTGTAATATACATTTTAGGTAAGTCTTCTGTCCACTGTGCGAGGTCGGCAGATTTCGAGCATTTACAGTAAGCCATTCACCTCCAGCTAAAACTGAAGGTTGAAGCCTTGAAACTCTTGGCTGTCTTTTCTGAACCTTTCTAAAAAAAAAATGCTAGTTGCCTGGCTTTCATGCCAATCTGGTGGCTTCATGACTGAAGGTAGTGTACACTCACCGGTACTTGCTAGTACCGAGTTGGACCTCTTCTTCCTTTTTTTTTTGCCTTCAGAACTGCCTTCATTCTTCATGGCATAGAGTCAACGAGGTGAAACATTCCTCAGAGATGTTGCTCCATAGTGACATGATGGCATCACCCAGTTGCTACAGATTTGTCGGCTGCGCATCCATGATGCCAATCTCGCGTTCCACCACATCCCAAAGGTGCTCTATTGGATGAGATGTGGTGAGTATGGAGGCCATTGGAGGACAGTGACCTCATTGTCCAGTGGTGAGATGATTTGAGATTCCTGACATGGAGCATTGTCCTGCTGGAAGGAGCCATCAGAAGATGGCTACACTGTAGTCCATAAAGGGATGGACATGGTCAGCAACAATACTCAGGTAGGCCGTGGCGTTTAAACGATTCTCAAGTGGTACTAAGGGGCCCAAAGTGTGCAAAGACAATATCTCCCACACCATTACACCACAAGCCTGAACCGTTGATACAAGGCAGGATGGATCCATGCTTTCATGTTTGCACCAAAAGTCTGACCCTAACATCTGAATGTCGCAGCTTAAATTAAGACTCCTCAGATCGGGCAACGTTTTTCCATCTTCTGTTGTCCAATTTTGGGGAGCCTGTGCGAATTGTAGCCTTAGACCCCATACACACTGTGGTTTTCTTCAGATTTACCAAAACCATATAATATGGAGGTCAAACCTTAAGGCCGCATACACACGGGCGGACTGTTCGTCCAGCTTTGTTTCAGTTTCAGCGGACAGTCTGACGAACAAAGTTTTTCGGAATTTCCGTAAGACTGTCCGCTGAAACTTGGTTTGAGCGGACAGTCCGCTCATGTGTAGGCTTGTTCGTCAAACTAAGTTCCGCGCATGCTCAGAAAGGATTTACACGCCGAAGGTTGCATTGCAGTGTATAGGACTTCGAATCTCTCGTCCCGTCGTACGTGCCGTTCACGTCATTGCGCAAGTTTTCAGCGGACTGTTCGTTCGTCGTGTGTGGTCAAGTCTGTTCATGCTAATTTTGAATGGACTGTTTGTCAAACTGTTTGACGAACCTAGTTGGGCGGACAGTCCGCCCGTGTGTACGCGGCCTAAGAGTTTCAATTTGTATGCAATCAGGCAGGCCCTTGCACTACATGGTTTTGTTAAATCTAAAAACAAAAATCTGCAGAAAGTCGAATGGTGTGTATTGGGTCTTAAACCACGTACACACGATAGGCTTTTCCGACAGGAATTGTGTGTTGACAGACTGTTGGCCTAATATCTGTTGGTATGCTCCATCGGACAATTGTCAGATTTTCCGCAGACAAATGTTGGATGGGCAGGCTTATACATTTTCCACAGACAAATCTGTCAGATTTTCCAATTGTGTGTACACAAGTCTGCTTACAAAAGTCCAAAGTGCAAACGCGCATTCTCGGAATCAATGCTCAACAAACGCAACGTTAGCTGAAGGTTCCCAAAGGGTGGCGCTAAAGAGCTGAAAATCCACATAGCATGTCACTACGTTCTTCTTTGTTGGCTGACAATTTGTATGCCAGACAAGTTCCTGGCCAATGCCCTTCCGACAAAAGTCTGACGCTTTGTGGAAAATCCGATCGTGTGTATGAGGCTTTAGATTCTTGTTTCTAGCTGACAGGAGTAGCACCCCGTGTAGTATCTGCTTCAAGGTTCGATATGTTGTGCATTCAGAGATGGTTTTCTGCATACCTTAGGACAGTTGGGAGCATTAGCAAGTGGTTCCTGTGGAGAAGGCAAAGCATAGGATCGCATCTCTTCTGGACACCTTCCCGATTGGGCAGTAGACGGCTAGGGTGCATTCTGACCCCTCAACAGACGTTTTCAGTCCATCTGGAATCTGCTTCTTGCACATAGCTGGAAACTGTGAGTGCACCCAGCTAGGTAGCCTTCCCACCAGGTTTGTTGTGAACTGTTTCTGCGTTACTTCAAGTGGTTGTAAACCCAATTTAAAGAAAAAAAAAATGGTATGTAATACTCACCTGAGATCAAAGCCCTCGCTGTGGTGCCCGTACACAGCACCGGCCGGTGACATTTATCCCCGGAGTTACTTCTGGATATCGTGGCTCCAGTGCTGTGTTTGGCCGGAGCAGCGATGACATCACTCCCACGTATGCACGCTGGAGGCGCCATTAACGGCACACTCACTGAAGCAAACGGCACGTACGTGCCGTTGCTTCAGTGCGCATGCGCCGATGACGTTGGCACATGCAGATACAGGGGATATCTCCTAAACTGTGCAGGTAAGCCTTAAAGCCCGTACACACGATCTGACTTTTTGACAACAAACATGTAAATTAGCTGTTTTGAGGCAACATCCGACAAACTTTTTAGTTTTTCACTTTTGTTGGCTGTGCAAACGGACAAACCTTTTGACAACATAAGTCCGATCGTGTGTACACAAAACCATCAGACTTTTGTACAGAGTACAAACATGCATGCTCAGAACCAATGCAAATGATCAGACAACAATACAGAAGTTGACCACAAGTGGCGCTGGAGTAATTGAACACCCTCTTTTGAAGTGTCTTCTGTACGTTGAAACATCACTACGTTCGTGTTTGTTGCCTAAAAAGTCTGATCATGTGTATGCAATACAAACTTACGGCCAGCGCACTTTGTAGAAACTTTCCTGTGGACTTTTGTACAAAGTGCATTCGTGTTTATGGGGCTTTAGTATAGGATTTCCTGTAGTCAAATGGTCTGTAAGGGTTTACAACCACTTTCAATACAAGTCCTCTATTGCAGTGGCTCTCAATCATGTCCTCAAGTACCCCCATCAGACCAGGTTTTGGGAATTTCTCTTAGATAAGATAGCTGTCCAAAATACCAAGCCATTGACTTTGATTTAAAGCACCAGTGCAAGATGAAGGAAAACCTACAAACATGGCCTGTTGGGGGTACTTGAGGACAAGGTTGAGAAGCACTGCTCTATTGCACCTGCTTGTGTGAACTATTGCCTCCACACTATGTGCACCACACCTACAAGTTCTTCAGGAATGCATAATTAAAGAGTTTCAGCTACTGCATTTAACATTAGAGGGTTGGGAGGTGTCCTCCATTGCAAAATTTCTTCTTGGCATCTCTCCATGAGCGACAGCCATTGTATTTTGGAATTTTTCTATTTCTTCCGGTATTGGTGACAGTGGTCAGCAGGACAAAAGAAGGTGCTAAATTTGCCCAACAAGGACATAGGACTCAGCCCAACAAGGACATAGGACTCAGCCCAATGGAGGTTCTAATCTAAAGATAAGCAATTTAGTTAGATGTGCACTTTAACAGGACATAAAATCATAATTGAAAACCCCTTGAACTCCAAGCGCCCGTCCTAATGGTCGTCACTCGGATTCCCTGCACCTGCTCCTCCTGTAAAAATCCTGTTTCCAGCTGACGAGCCCTCTTTACCAAGCCGCCTAATTTGTCTTCGTCTGGCAAAGGGCCGGCGAGGAATTGATTTCGGTTTAAATCTGTTCCTTCGGTCCAGGAAGATAAACAAGTTGCTGTGTAAACAGGATTTTTTTAAACCCGGATATGTTTGTGCTTTTAGCAGCAATGACACGAAGTCCTATGAAATAATATAAAGGCTTCAACCGCTCGATCTTCCCCCAACTTCCCCTCGATATACAAGGATGTAATGGCTGCTATTGATTCAGTGCCGTAAGTAGTGCTATCTATAGGCTCTGACTTCCGGGGGTTCAGCAAATTGAATAAATTCGTTCTTTAATTGATTTTGGTACCAATGAATGCATTAATAATGACCACACATGTGACCCGGTGCTGACAAGAGATGACAGAGATTGGAACATGGCTTGTGGCAATTGGGCATGGGAAAGAGACCTTCAGCAGTGAGCAGGTTATCACCTTTAGGGTGTTTTTTATTTTTTATTTTATTTTTTTTATTCAGTCTTTTGCTTTAAATAGGCAAAATGACGACAGGTTCTCCTGTAAGGGCACTCCCACCCACTGGCACCTTTGCTGTGTTGCCCCATCACTCCATTTGTCTGTTGGAGCCTTAGAACCTATCCAGTACCTTCGCGAATGGGGGTGCATGTGAACTTCTCGCCTTTTTCCAGGATGCAATGGTCATACCTGGGCAGCAATTTGCTACTGCCCATTAAATGGGCAGCCTTAGTCCTGGAAGAGGCTGATTGGTGAAAGTAGGCTAGCCCTTTCCTGAGTTCTATAAGAGTAACAGGGCATCCTGGGGCACTCAAAACATGGTATGTGATTGTGATATAGAAAGCAAGAATAGTTGACTTGTGAAAGGTGCCCTTTGTGTATGCGCTCATCAATGCCCACGACTAGTCAGGGCCACGTTCATGTGAAAGTTCATAATGGAATCCTGGCTTAGAGTTGAGCCACACACTGTGTGCAGCTGTGTAACATACAGAGTTCCCTCTGTGAAGCGTGCCGTCCTATGGCAGTACACACCTTCCTCAATGTATATTGCATTTAGGAGGGACACTGCTGAGCCCATGCCCTCTCTACCAGTCCAGCATATCCCTACCACCTCCCAGTGAAAGAATGGTGTCCCGCCTTGTACCTAATAGCGATCTTATGTGTGCACTTAACTCTTTTCACTCTCCTGTCCCATACAGCATGGTATATGAGCGGCACAGTGGTGTAGTGGTTAGCACTCTCGCCTAGCAGTAAAAAGGGTCGCTGGTTTGAATCCCAACCAAGACACTACCTGCCTGGAGTTTGCATGTTTTCCCTGTGCCTGCGTGGGTTTCCTCTGGGTACTCCCGGTTTCCTCCCACACTCCAAAGACATGCAGGTAGGTTAATTGGCTTCTGTCCAAAATTGGCTCTAGTATAAGAATGGTGACCTTGGATTGTCAGGTCCTTGAGGGTAGGGACTGATGTGTGTGCGAGGTACAATGTACAGGGATAGGGACAATTGTAGACACTCACTTGGGTTGAACTGGATGGACTGGTGTCTTTATTCAACCTTACTAACTATGTAACTATATATGGGGTCTCCGTACCACGGGTTTTGTCCCAGTTGCTTTTGGGGGAACCAATCTTTGGGGAGGGGGCCAGAACACTGACCTCACTACTGGAGGACCTGCCACCTATGCCAGGTACCACGCTTTGATTGGCTGCTACACAATCCCACCAGTTCAAGCTACATTCTTACTTCATCTCTTATGCTGAATTGACTGTTCTTATTGGCCTTGCTTTCAAGCCCCGTGTGTACTTTACTGGCCGCGTTCCTCTGATACGCCATCTACCACCATGCACCCCTTTTGAACAACCAGGCTTGCAACGGTTAACAATGTTTTACTGTAATACTTGCAAATATTACAACATAAAGTGCAACATAGTCCAACTCCTAACTATTCTGTGGCTGCCCAGGCATACCTGTAAAGGTCAAGAAAGAGGGAAGTGATCCTAATGCCACACATCCGTATAGTGCTACGATTTTGATGAGTGACAGCCTCAGCCTGGACTCAAACCAGCCCACACTCCAGCGCATTTCGCTCCACCCCTCGGAGCTTAATCATCATACCTGTAAAGGTGTCAGTCCATAATTGCGTGTCTATGGCTGATGACTTCCCTTCCCCTAATTATGTAGACTGGAAAGGAAGGCAAGGACCCAAAAAGCCCAAGAAACCGGCATCCCACAGCTTTAACCCTTCCCTAACCTGGGCAGTCTATGCTTACTTGCTAACAAAAAAAGCATTCCCCTTGTAGGCAGCCACCTACATGCAGCTTATCATGTAACCATTTTTAAACCGATCAAAGGGTCACGGTTATAAAATGCTAGTTGCATGACTTCTAGTATGTTGGGGCACTGACCTGAAACAAGCCTACAGAACCTCAGATTAGGTTAAAAAAAAAACTCAGGAGATGCTGAAGCCACTGGATCAGTTTAACAGCCAGGAAGCAAAGATTGTGCAGAAGGAGACCTCTGCAATGGCAGCCCATGCGTCTCTTCAACAAACGTGTTTCCTTTAATGTAGCAGTGTGCTTCTATTCACCATCTCCTTGACCTATAACTCCAAATCACCTTATTTTTTTTACTCCACAATTTCATTCCATTAACCCCGAGCCTTCTCCTGAGAATCCCCTCGATTACACTTTGTACATTTTCCTTTTTAACCTATTGATTAACACATTGGCCTTTTTAATGACGGATGTTGAGCGTGTTTGTAGTGATGGTTGGAGGGGTGCCAGGTTCGCTTCTATGCTACAGGCAAGGTTTATGGTCGACGTTCTGCAAAGCCAGTCAACCAACTTCAGATCTTTTTTTTCTTTTTCCTTTATTTTTTCTGATATGAAGGAGACTGTGTCCTTTTTTTCCATCAAGTTCATCTTACATAGTTCGATATATATGTAGAAGAAATCGGCTTAATACATTTTATCAATGTGCATTAGCGGTTTACGTCCAGCTAAAATTTATTTTTAGTCTTTTGTTGGTGGACTGGACTCCCTGGGGCCCTGTTAAGGCGGCCATACATGAGTTGAAATTCAGCTGGTTCAGCAGGGATCGGCCGAATTGTGATCCATGTATGGGCCGGTTGGTTGCTACCGATTTGAGTTCTGTGCAACCAGCCGATCAGGGTTTTCCCGATTGATCAGTGCCGCCTGCTATAGCCAGCGGCACTGATTTATTGTATTATTATGGCGGGGAAAGCTTCACACTGTGAGAATACAATAACTCAATGGGAAGGATTTCCAGAGCCACATCGAATGTGTGGATGGGGAAATCGGGTCATATTCCTCACTTCTGTCCCAGTAATGACCTTCATTAGACCTAAAATAGGTAAAACTGCACTCGGGTTGTCTCTTGCCTTCTGTGTCCTGTTGAGTAGAATTATCCTCTTTCTGTTCAGCAGACACGGCAGGAAGTAAGAAGGGAAATTGTAGACCTCTAAAAGTCTTGATTGCTGCTGGGTACAACCGTCCTTGGATGTGATGTTAGCAGCTCAAGCAAAATCGGAGGGGATACTCTATTGACAGTGATCAGCTTTTCTTGAAATTGGGGGGGGGGGGGGGGGGGCACCTCAAATGTGACCTCAAATGTGACCTCAAATGTGACCTCAAATGTGACCTCAAATGTGACCTCACCAATAGGCTGGACATATAATTCAGTGAACATTTAGGCCTCATGCACACGGACGTTTTTACAGCCGCTTTTTTGAGCGTTTTTTGCAGCTTAAAAAGACCTGTCCATGTTAGTCTATGGCTTCATGCCCACCTAGGCGTTTTTGAGCTGCAAATGGCACAGGCGTTTTTTAAGCTGTAAAAAAAACCCAGGACCAGTGCGTTCCCTGGCGGGGAGCTAGAGCTGTAAAAAACGCGAATCGCGGGAAAACGCACGCAAACGCCGATTTTTTTTTTTTTTTTTTTTTTTTTTTTATTTATTTTTTTTTTTCAGGTGTCGGAGCTAGCTTTGCAGACAGTTTTTTAAAACGTCCGTGTGCATGAGCACTAAGTGTCAGACACACAACAGAATATAGTCGGACCATGAACATGATGCAAGAGATGGTCCAAAAATGTGTACATAATACAGGAGATGGCCAAATATGTACACCTGATTCAAGAGATGATCAGAGATTGGGGACGTGATGCAGGCGAGGGTCGGGCGCTGGGGACGTGATGCAGGCGAGGGTCGGGCGCTGGGGACGTGATGCAGGTGAGGGTCGGGCGCTGGGGACGTGATGCAGGCGAGGGTCGGGCGCTGGGGACGTGATGCTGGGGACGTGATGCAGGCGAGGGTCGGGCGCTGGGGACGTGATGCAGGCGAGGGTCGGGCGCTGGGGACGTGATGCAGGCGTGGGTCGGGCGCTGGGGACTTGACGCTGGGGACTTATTACAAGAAACTACTGTAACAGGGCAAAAGTGAAACCCCAATTAGTGTCTGCAGGTGCCCCAACAGCTACACAAAATGTGCCAGAGGGCTTTATTGTATTCCCCTTTGTTCATCCTCCAATAGCTACATAAAAGGTTATGAGGGGGGGGGGGGGGGTGAAGAATCTGGGTCAGAACAGACAGTTATTATACTCCCAAAAGAGGAGAGGACTTTGACATGCAAGAAGGGAGAGTCTGGGCTGGGAAATTGACTTTCCTAAAGTAGACACATTTTCTGGTAAGTTCAGAGGTACATTGCAATTTTAAGCAATAATATATGCTTTTTTTTTTGTTAAAATAAAACTGATGGTATACCTACCTGCTTTGCATAATGGTCTTGCACAGAGCTGTCCCCCTACCTCCTCTTTAACCGTACCCTGCCCCTTCTTCCTACTGGTGCCCCCATAGCAAGCCATGGCCAGTACAGGTGTACCCCCGAGCTGTACTGTGCACGTCCATAGACCTACACAGCACAGGCTTGGCCACATCCTCTGCTCCCTCCTCACAGAATTTGACAGACAGCAGCCTATGACTTTATGGGAGGGGGGAAGCCACAACAGGTAGTGGGACGCCTTTTTTTTTTTTTGTTTAACCTTAATGCAAGGAATCTATTGACTTTTTTTAGAAACATTTTATTACAAAATGATTTGTGGAGCTGAAAAACGCTTCAAATAAGCATTTGACATTTTATTTTCTGTGCTTTTACTCTCTATTTTTTTTAAGTTGGTGACGGGGTCTCTTTAGGGTAATTTTAGAACAAGGTACACTTAAAGGAAGCAATAAACCATCCCCGGGACATTTACCTAATTTTAGGTTGGGTTCACGGAGAATGTTTTGCTTGTGAGCTGCAATTATTACATTTTAAATGAGAGTTCCTCGCAGCCTTGTTCTTTATCTTGGTAGTTGGCGGTGGGAGGAGTTTGGAGTTTAATCAGACTGCTTTGGCGTTCACTATCATGATTACAAAGGAGCGGCTCTGCGTCTCAGCCAGGCCTCATTTCCTGCTACATTATACAGTATATCTGTCCCTTTACCACTGTGAGCGGCACTTTTCAGCCTCTAGCGGGGTGCTTTTAACCCCAAAAAAGGGGTTAAAAACTCCCGTGTTGTTACTTTTGATGCACTTTTCGGGAGCTTCGGAAGTGTTGCCCATTTATTGAAATGGGCAGGGTGCTTTGGAAGTGCTAAATACAGTAATTCCTTGGATTATAAGCATAATTAGTTCCAGAAAAATGCTTGTAATCCAAAGCACTCATATATCAAACTTGCGTTTCCCCCTAGGAGATAATGGAAACTCCAGATAATCCGTTTCACAGCCACTGCTTGTCTATGCAGTACCGAATGTTGGCGGACGTGCCGGGGTGTTGGAGACCGCTCGGGAACGGAGTGTTCCAGAGTGTCACCGGTGCCCCCGCACCTCTGGCCGAATGCGGTACTGCACACCCCAGAGGCTTGAATCCTGCTAGTCTTGCGTAGCAACGCTTGCAAAGCGAGTCAAGATTTAAAAAAAATAAAAAAACAAAATTGGCTTGTATTCCGAAAAGCTCGTAAAACCGCGTTACTCGCAACCCGAGGTTCCACTTTACAGCGCTTCCAAAGATGCGGCTTGCAGGACTTTTTTATAATGTCCCGCAAGCGCACCACCCCAGTGTGAAAGCGCCTATTGCAATAAATGGGAGGCAGTTTTCAGGCGCTATTTCTAGCCCTAAAATACTTGAAAACTGCGTCAGTGTGAAGGGGTCTTACTGTTTATTTCAGTGGAAGTCTATTGGTATGCTCAGACTTGGTCTGAAAAGGAGACTGTGACACTACTTGATCTGGTCTTAGCAGGCTTTACCAGGCCTATTGCCTCTACTACTCTACTTATCTAGCTACTGGGGGCATCTCAATATGTCTGTATGAAATGCTGAAAGGAGGATCAACACCAAAAATTGAAAATGTAGTAAATAATAATTATTATTTATGTATTATTTTTGTTGTTATTATCTTTTTTTATTATATCTTTTTTATTATTTGTAGTATTTTATTGGCACTTTTATATTTGTTTTATGTGTAGTTTTTTTTTTTTTTTTTTTTTTTTTTATTATATTTCACTTATTCATTTCAAGTGTGAATCTGGACAGTCTAGTGACGGTGAACTGCAGTGTTATCACCTGGTGCACAGGGTAGTTGTGGATGGACATGTAGTTTAAATGCACTTCAAATCAGAACTTGGGGTTCATTTGTACATAGTCCATTGGTTGGTGTTTTTTCCACACTAGATAAACGCCAGTGACCACTAAGGCACATAAGCTAACAAAAAAAAAAAAAAAAAAAAAAAAAGCTTTGTGTGACCTATTTGCACTGCAACTGCAGTCTGGAGGTGTGGTGCAACGGTAATATGCAGACATGCTGCGTTTTACTGCAGCACGCAGGGAGGCACCACATGTCACTGCACAGCAGCGCAGCTGTCACTTTATGCACTTCTTAAAAAGAAAGTTGCTCACGCGCTAAAACTGAGTTTGGCATGCGGGGAATGTGAAGTGGCTCTAAAGCTAACAGGGCAGCTCTTTATTGCAGAAGAGAAGTTCCCCCACAGTTCCAAATTTCTCACCTAGGCGAGAATAACATTGGGTGTGTTATCCGGGGGGGAATAATGTGTCAGGGGTCCAAGAAGAGAGCTGGCCCCAGATGTCCTAAGAGGAAGATAGGTGTCAGGGGTGTTATCGGGGTTCATACACATCAGGGGTCCAGGAAGAGACGGCTGGTTTCCAACGATGGATCAGAGGTTTTACCGGGCATCTGAGTATTTTTTATCAGGGGCCTGGCTGTCAAGTTCTTGTAGCACCACTGTACATGCATCTACATCATCGGGGGTCCAGAAAGACAGCTGCCTCCTGATGATTTCTAAGATGAAGATGGGTGTCAGGCGTGTTATCAGGGGCATACACTTCATCAGGGATCCAGGCATAGACAGCCGGCTCATGATGATGTCTAAAGGGAAGATGGGCGTTGGACATGTCATCAGGGGTTCAGGAAGAGTCAGCCAGCTCCTAATGATGGATCAGGGGATTTGCTGGGCATCTGAGTATTTTTATCCGGGGCCTGGCTGTCTCATCCAAGTTCTTGTGGTGCCACTGCGCATGTATGTCATTAGGGGTCCAGGAAGAGACAGCCGCCTCCTAATAATTTCTAAGATGAAGATGGGTGCTAGGCGTGTTTATCAGGGGTCCAGGAAGAGACAGTTACCTCCTAATGATGATAGCTCAGAGGTTTTGCTGGGCATCAGAGTATGTTTATCAGGAGCCAGGCGTGTTATCAGGGGGCATACACCATCAATTGTCCTGGAAGAGACAGACAGCTTCTAATGATGTCTAAGAGGAAGTTGAGGGTTTGGGTGTGTTATCGGGGGCATACATGTCATCCAGGGTCCAGGAAGAGACAGCCGGTTCCTAATGACTTCTACCAGGAAGGTGGGCGTCATGTGTGTTATCGGGGGGCATACATCATCAGGGGTCCAGGAAGAGATAGCCGGCTCCTGATGTCTAAGAGGAAGATGGGCATCGGACATGTTATCAGGGACATGCACGTCACCAGGGGTCCAGGAAGAGACTTGCTCCTAATGATGGCTCAGAGGATTTGCTGGGCATCGGAGTATGTTTATCAATGGCCAAGCTGTCTCTTCTAAGTTCTTGTAGTGCCACTGTACCTGTACATCATCAGGGGTGGTCTGGGAAGAGATGGGACACTTCTGATAGAGTTTGAGAGGAAGATGGAGGTGCAGGACCATGTGGTGCTTTACCACTTGATTTGCCAGGTGTGATAAACCACCAAACAAGGTAAAAGGGGATTAAAAATTATAAAATGGGGATGAAGTTCCTCTTTAAAATGTTTGGAGACCACAAATATGCTGCAGAGTCCCTTTAATACTCTTTGATCTGCTGCAAGCCTGTTACACAATGTCATAACCCTGTATGCCGTCCGCTAAGCGAAGGGTCTTCATAGGCCTCGGCAGTGTCTTTCCAGCATGGAACGTTTGCGAGTATGATGAATATCTTATAGCACTATTAAATATTGATCGGCGCGAAGCGATCATCATCGCCTCGCAGAAACGGAAAGTTCCCATTTGCGAGACGAGCGCCTGCCGTGCGGTAAATGGGCTCTGTGTGGGATTTGCAGCTTTCCAACCACCAAATGTGGGGAAAAGGGGAGGGGGGCGCACGAAAGGGCTAGATGATTGCGCAAGCTGGCCTCATCGCTGAGCGCATTTGTCCTCTTCTCGTCTGCCTTTTCAGGACATGCCAGGAGCATACGGCTGGAAGGAAGAGTGTGGGATTCAGCGACCGTGTGCGATGGCTGCACACAGAGCGCACCCACTCCTGGGCATATTGTGCCTGTTGATGTGCCATCTTCATTCAGAAGTCTGGAGCTGGCACGGCCAACCCCTCCCACACTCACCGCAGGGTGAAAGTGTAATCTTCTTATCGCACTCTCCAATTTATTTAATGCAACACATGGGCAGACAGATGTTTGATTTATGGTCTTAGAGCGGGCTGGGTGAGTATGGTTCATGCTGTTTTAATGTGGACCTGTCCTAAAAGAAGCAAAAAAGGGAAAAAAAAATTCAGCTAGGTCGCTAAATAAAGAAATAAAACGTGTCCGGGGCAAGTTGAAATAAAGTGACTGATACAAGGCTGGTTGTACACACATGGACGAATTGGTGCTTGCAACAAGCCTGGTCTCAGCCCACAGTGTTAAATAAAACCATATAGGATTAAGACGATTCAAAAAATTTAATAAGAGAGGCTTATTAGAAGTCCATAATGTCAATACACATGCACCTTGAAAGGCAGCCCAACGAAAAGCAAGAAGCAGCTCTGGAACAACTGAGACGAAAGCACGGGCGCCAATTTAAGTGTAGCGGGTAAGGTTATTCATTGCATATATGGATAAAGGTACTCCCCGAGGATAGATTGTCAAAAGGCATTGAGCACAAAAGTGCAATGGCGTCCATGGAGCTTGTGCATCAGGATGGCTTCTGGGCACTTGGAAGGGCCGTGTGGGTGATTGCCGGTGAGTCCTGGAACGCACATGGAGCAGGTGATGTCACTTCTGGGATGACGCGGTGAGGAGAAAGGTGACGTGTTTGCGGAGCATGCGCTTATTCAGGCCTAGCCGATGCCATTTTGGATGAGGGCTTATAAGCAGTATTAGGTCTCCAAGTCTGGGTCTCTAAGTCCAGAAGCTTAGAAAACGCATGCAATACAATTTGCTTTGGGTGGGACTTGTATATTTCGTGGTGGATGTTATCTGGGACTGTATTAACAGATTAAAAACCATATAGTTATCTGGCACAATCTTCAATAAGGGGGGATATAAGACAAACGGATAGAATAAAATAAAAATGGATGCAATTCGACATGAATTTTTTTTTTTTTATATAATAATGTGGTAGATATTTTTTTTTTTTTTTATAATGCACATCAAAATAAAGATAATCAAAATGGTTAAATCCAAACAAAAATATAATATAGACAACTTTATGATTATATAAATGGCGTATATACTAGTGAGCCTTTTTTACACTGATAATTAAAATTCTAATTTGTTGTTTTTTTTGTTTTTTTGTGTATTAAACTTATTATAATGTTTCATGTAGTGTGAAACATGAGATGGTTGTAACATTATACTAAATGATTTATGCTATGTGGGTGCTTTAGTTGTTTAAGACCCTAAGGGTCCAAACTCTTAAAATGAACAATGAACAAATAAATTCTGAATGAAAAACATGCTAAATTTAGTTATTTTGGCACAATCCTGATGAAATTCATAGTACTAAAATAAAAAACATATATTTATACACATACATGTTGAACTATTGTCAACAGATCATATAAAGTAAAACATTTGGTATATAATAATTATATTTAAAAATACACACATATTCATATACACAAAAAGGGGGGGGGGGGGGCATTTTTAAAAAGATCCAAAACAAAGTGCAGTAGAGGATTTGACCAGGTAACGGATCAGATTAGAACGTTGACCTCCTATTTCCTCATTAAGGCCTCCAGGTGTGAGAGAATCCAAGGTATAACTCCAAAATGTTTCTTTGACAGTGGAAATGTGCTGGGAATAAACTCTATAACCCACACCCTGAGGCCTATAGAGGATTTGTCATGTTTTAAAAAATGTCAGGGCACACTGTTTATCTTCTCCTCCGTCTAAAAAAAAAATGACCGTGCTCCCCAAATCTCCTCTTCAACGTACAGATGGTTCTGTCAACATAATGTAGACCACAGGGACCAATGAGGTAATATACCACGAATTCTGTGGAACAATAAAAAAAAAAAAATCTTGATTTTATAGGTTTTACCTTTTTTGACCTTTAAAACCCTTTTCGCCATGGGTTACATATTTACATGCAATACATAGTGCCTTACAACACTGATACATGCCCACTAGGAGCATAATGAGGCATAGTGTTTATGTGGGTAAATTGGAGTGAGATTTGTACTTGCTGTTGGCCACTGAGTTTTTGACGTCTCTAGCTTTTCTGTAAGAAAATTTGGGTTTGGTAGGAATGTTAGGTTGCAAATGTGGGTCCTCAAGAAAAATGGACTAATGTTTTCCCAATATACGTTCCATTTCTTTCTTTCGGTTTGGGGTGAAGATGGGTAACAAACCTGACTGGTTGTGCGTTGGAATTGTTTGTATCTTTGGATATCACTGGGTGATAGGTAGAAATTAAAAGCTTCATCTATGAGTATTTCTGGGAAGTTCCAACCAACAACCCATACCACCTATGGATTGGAGACCAGGATCCATAAATGGGTTACAACCTAGATCTAACCTTTTAGGTATACCCAACAATCTTTATCCCATCCCAAATAAGTCATTGCATTACCAAATTGCCCTCACCCCCAAATCTCAACAAGACCATGCTAGAACTGGCAAAAATAGAGGTGTATCCATTACCAAGTCTAGTGACCATTGTGAATCTCCCATCAGGGTTATTAAAAATCTTCATAACCCCTCTCCATCCATTGTAGTCCTCCCTCCTCGCCCCAATAAAGATCATAATATACCCCCAGTGAACTCAACTCTATCCCAAATAGTCACTCCCACAAACAGTATCTCAGACTCGCCTAGCCCCCCCCTGATTGCATCAACCCTTCCCCTATTCAGTTAGCTGTTACTCTTCCCATTGCCAATAATGTCAGTTCACATGGCCCTAATAACCACCCAGTTCTTCCTAATGGTTGTAATAACACACCATCCAATTCTGGAACATCTACCTTGTCTTCAGATTTTTTTTTTTTTTTTTTTTTTTTAAGTATTTCCCCCCTTGCAATCCTACAGCCACTCCCAGGGCAAAAGAAATTTAGAACAATGGAAAAGCAAGGCGGAAAACATCGACATAAAAGGGGCAAACTCCACAAACCGTAAAGACTTTTAATTTCTCTACACACGTTATCCATTTCAAAAACCTCAATATTACGAGGTCGAAATTTTGCCCCATCATTATCCAATTCCTTTACACTTTTTTTAAAGACCTGTACAGCCTCATCCTTAATCTTGTGTTAAAACACTATATTAGTATCAAATCCTCAAAGGAAAAAAGCCCCTTTGGATTTTCCATCAATGGTGACTACCTTATCGGAGGACA
This sequence comes from Lithobates pipiens, assembly GCF_037356315.1. Taxonomy (NCBI): domain Eukaryota; kingdom Metazoa; phylum Chordata; class Amphibia; order Anura; family Ranidae; genus Lithobates; species Lithobates pipiens. The sequence goes on from NW_027507785.1 coordinate 51,495,370, forward strand.
TTAGGCCCATTAGATCTAAAATTGTTGGAAGAATTATACATCAGTGATGAAGGCGAAGATTTGGCCTTTTTTCACGCAACACCCACCCATGTCTCCTCCGGTACAACGCGGAAAATTGAAGCCCAAATCAGTTTTTAACCCGCTGCATGCCAAGGGACCTTGCCTGCAAACAATTTATCAAGAAGTATATTGAGAAAGCAAAAATGTGTGCCGTCAAACCCATGTCCGTTGTCCCAAATATTCAAATTTAACTTATAATGAGCAAAAAGCCCTCACGGACCTAACCAATAATCTGGTCATAAAAACAGCTGATAAAGGAGAGGTCGTAGTAGTTCAAAATGGAGCAGACTGTTTAAAAGGCGGTGCAAACAAGACAGGGACTGTGTAGGTTTGTTGTGTTAAGTTGAATCTGTTTGTAATTTTCAACTGGTACATTTTTAAAGTGTAGCTCCAGTCAAAAAAAACTATTTTTAAGCTTTTTGGAAAACATAGGGAAGGGTTATCACCCCTGTATAATTTGTTTTGCCGTCCGTCTTTTTCAGAGCACGCACAATCTCCTACCGCTGACTGAGAGCTCTATTTAAAACGAGCAAGATATTTAGCTATATAGGTGGATATAGCGGTGTATACTGTGTTCAGAGCACGCAGACAGCACGCACAATCTCCTAACACTGACTGAGGCCGCGTACACATGCGCGGACTGTTCGCCCAACTTTGTCCGTCCAACAGTTTCGGCAAACAGTCCGCTCAAACTTAGCATGGGCGGACATGGCCACACACGACGGACGAACAGTTTGCTGAAACCGTGCGCGATGACGTGAACGGCACGTACGACGGGACGAAAAATACAACGTCCTATACACTGCATTATAGCTTTCGGCGTGAAAATCCTTTCTGAGCATGCGCGCAACTTTGTTTGACGAACAAGCCTACACACGAGCGGACTGTTCGCTGAAACAAGGTTTCAGCGGACAGTTTTACGGAATTTCCGAAAAACCTTGTCCGTCCAACTGTCCGCTGAAACTGTCCGCTGAAAGCCCACACACGAGCGGACTGTCCGCCCAAACACTGTTCAGCGGACAAAGTTGGACGAACAGTCCGCCCGTGTGTACGCGGCCTGACAGCTCTATTATAAAAGATAGATATATCGCTAGCTATATAGGTGAATATAGCGGTGTATACTGCGGTCAGGGCACGCAGACAACAACCACTACAGAAGAGCAAGAACGAAAAATCGGCCGATAACAATCGGTGTATACTGTGTTGAAGGTACACAGAACACCCATTAACTGCTACAGATGCCAACACACTACACAAGGCCGCCGCGCTGGCGGCCTTATATAGTGTGGGGCGTGTACTACACAGCCTGAGCTATGATTGGCCACAGGCATCCTGCCTGTGGCCAATCATGGCTCTCCTCGCTGCCGGTGCTGTGATTGGCCAAGCATTCGGGGTCACAGTGCATGCTTGGCCAATCATGAGTCAGCAATGCACTGCGCCATCGCAGTGCATTGTGGGCCGTAAGCGCCACACAAATTTTGGTGCGAACGGCCCATAACGTTCGGAATTCGCCGAACGGGCAAACAGCCGATGTTCGAGTCGAACGTATGTTCGACTCGAACACAAAGCTCATCCCTATTTGGGATGAATTAGAGCAGGGACTGCGAGCCAGGCCTTCTCATCCACAGTGCCTGACCTCACATAGATGCGGTTCTGGAAGAATGGTCAAACATTCCCGTGAACACTCCTAAACTTTGTGGACGGCCTTCGCAGAAGAGTTGAAGCTGTTATAGGTGCAAAGGGCGGGGCCAACTCAATATGGAACCCTACGGACTAAGACTGGGATGCCGTTAAAGTTCATATTTGTGTAAAGGCAGGCATCCCGATAGAGATATATAAAAATTGGTGTGTGTGTATGTGCATATATATATATATATATATATATATATATATATATATATATATATTTATTATACACAATTTTGCAAAATATGAACTTTTAAAGAGGTCAATTTTTAGATCTAGATTGCTTCTTGTATTTTTTTTTTTTTGCATTATAAAGCATGTTTTTTCTGCATAAGGCGCTTCTGAAAAATATTAAAGCTTTTTTTTTTTTTTTTTTTTTTTTTACAAACAGAACATTTTTCCATATTTGTGTTTTTTTTTTATTTTTTTTATTTTTTCCCCCAACATAAAGGTGTCCCATTTAGCTTATTCTAAATCTTTCACAGCACAAAATCAGATCGCATTGAGCAGCATTTTAGTGTAGGAGTTGTTATTCAGTTAAAAATGAAGGAATCAGACAAAGGAGGGTGAATACTGTGGCAGGGCTCGGTAAATGAGGAATTGTCAGGATTAGAGTGGTTGTAAACCTCCTGAAATGAAAAATGAACAAAGTATATTATTCTATATTGTGTACTAACCTCAACTCAAAGCATTGTGTGTGGTTTCTGGCCTTGCTTTCTTCTCTCTGCCATCTGAATGAGTCCCGTCTGACGGTATATGACAGTGATTGCGAGCCTCGGCACCCCAGATGTTTTGAAACTACATTTTCCATGATGCTAAACTACACTGCAGAGTGCATGAGCATCATGGGAAATGTAGTTCAAAAACATCTGGGGTGCCATCGTTGGCCATCACTAGTCTATGATGACCTCAGACAATCCCCTCCTCCAGCACACAGCAGGTGATTGACAGCCTCGGCTGTGCATGTTTCCCTATGAGACTGTGTGTAAAGCGTGTCTTTTTTTTCCCTCCACTCAGGTCTCAGATTACACTTGGCTCCCTGATCTATGTTGTGCGGTGTGTGAGATCAGACCTGCGCCCCAGAGGGAAGTTTTCAGGCACTTTAGTGCTAGAAATAGCCCCTGCAAAGCACCTGAAAACAACCGCCTATTCATTGTGGTGTCTTTTCACACTGGGGTGGTGCACTTGTGTGACGTTATGAAAACTTCTGCAAGCTGCTTCTTTGAGGCGGGTTGGGAGCTCTGTATTTAGCGCTCACAAAACGCCCTGCCTTTTGCAATGAATGGGCAGTGCTTCCAAAGCGCCCTAAATACCCGGTTCTCACTAGTGCTATGCCAGACACAACAGTTGATGTGCGCCGCATTGCTGTCTAATGGGAGTGGTTTCATAATCAGTCAGCTGTGCAGCTGCAGGGCACTAGTGAGGAAAGCTGCTGGGTCGGCATCCCTTTTTAGAAGTGTTGCTATTGGGAGTATCTCGCCAAAGATGACATTTTTTGTTGCAGGGGATACCTGAAATCTGACTTGTATCTTAGTGTAGACTGCTGGGAAAATCAGTGAGCCAATCACACAAGCAGGAAATGATATCTGGGGGAAGGGGGGGGGGTGGGGTCGTCCTGTACACATTCTGTGTACAGAACAACTCCAGCTGACAGTTTTGCATTTTCAGAAAATTACAGTGGCTGCAGATTTGAAAAAAGGAAAGGTCATTTTTAATAACATTCAATTACAATATGACTTGTCGCAATAATATACCGGTACGCCATATTATTTTTTTTCTTTTATTTGCTATTTATTTTCCACCACGAAAGTGGAGTTACCCCGTTTTTTTATTATATTAAAAAAAAAAAAGAGTATCAAATACCGCGAAAACCTGCTTGTGTGAAAATAATTACAGAAATTTAGTTTTGCCTACAGCGTGGCATGACCGTGCAATTACCAGTTAAAGTAGCGCAGTGCTAAAGTTAGGGGTGCAACAGATCAAAAAACTCACGGATCGGATCGTTCCTCGGATCAGAGTCACGGATCGGATCATTTTTCGGATCAACAAATAATAATTGAATTTGCAAAAACCTGTGAAAATTCCACCACCATATAGTCCCCACTGTAATACCCACAATCTCCCCCACTGTAATATTGTAGACGGCCCCCGGGTGTACAAAGATGGCCACCGCTCCGGAGCTAGGCCGAAGCCGCGGCCTTTCCTAAGGCCAGGGCGCTCTGTGGAGCGCGGCGTGTGCCGATCCGAACAGGGTAACCCATACGGATCGGTTATGATCCGTTGCACCCCTAGCTAAAGTGCAAAAAAATAAAATAAAAAAATGCCCTGGTGCGAAGACACTAAAATCTTCTGTAGCTCAAGTGATTGTGTTCACCTTTTTTTTTAGGTTGGGTTCACACATGTCCAGCTGCGGTTTGCAGTCCGGAGTCCGGTGCGTTTCTGTTTACCAGTTCAGGTACGCGTTTTTTTTCCCCCCTTCTGAACAGGACCCAAAAAAAAAAAATGCAGACCCTTTTCAAAACGTGCATTGCACCTTTTAAATGCCCCGAGGGGCACCCACCCACCCCCAGGTCTCATAACTCTTTTACGCTCCACGGCATTTGGTGTACGTGTGCGACTGCTCATTGAAGCTACAGTGTAACTCTGTCACACCTCATTTGTCTGTGCCCCGGCGTCCCGGTTATTTTTGGTTCCCATCTCGCTGTGCATTAATGCAGATGTCTGTACTGACCTCTCTACAAACCGCCAGCGCTCAGCAAACTGGATCTACTTGAAAGCCTGAAAAGACGGTGTCCGCGGTGCCTCTGGAGTGCAGGCGGGTTCGGGACTTTTTGACCGAGATGCCTACTCCATTTATTTTATCATTTTTTTAACCCTGCGTTCACACCTATGCATTTTTTTTTTTTTTTAGTGTGTTAATCCATGGTACACGTTCACATTTATGCGTTTTTGGAAACGGTCAGGGCCGGTTTTCCCGCAGCAAATTGCGAGTAATAGACTTGGACCGGCACCAAAAATCGCAAGTGTTGCGTTTTTTTTTTTGTTTTTTTTTACATACGTTTTGCAGTTGTTGTTGTTTTTGTTTTTTTGTTTTTTTAAATAACAAACTGTGAATAGCTGGTTGTTAAGGAGCAGGCCGGGAAGCCAGCCGCCACGTCCTTAGCAACCAATGACTCCTCAGCTGTTAGTAGGGTTCCCTGCTGACGGCTGAATTAAAAGGAAAAAATAAAATAAAAAATTGCCGGCAAAACAAATTTAATAAATGGGGAACCCCCCCCCCCTAAATCTATATTGGGCCCTTCATGTCTGGTATGGTTTTTGAGGGGAAGCCCATGCCAAAATTAACAAAAAAAGCACTGGGTCCCCCCTGCAAATCTATACCAGACCCTTCTCTGAGCGTTCAGCCAGGCAGGTCCAGAAAGGGAGGGGACGGACGAGCACCGGTTTGGATTGAGCCCCCCCCCCCCCAACCAAAGCACATGTTTTTGTTTTGTTTTTTTGTTTTCTTTGCTTCCCAATATTGAATTTTTTTTGTTTTTAACGGTGTTGTGTCGAATACTGTCCCCCGTCGGATAGTGTCCGGAAGACAAGGAGACGCTGAAAGTCTCCGAAGATGAACGGCGCCTGCGCACTGAGTCCAGGTTCAAGTGGACACCATCCAAGTGGACAGAGTTAGAATAAAAAATTGCAGAGCGAGGCCGTGCCTGAAATGTGGCGAGCCCACGAGGGGCCCTGCTACTAAGTGCTACCGTATCTCCACTTGGATGGTGGGGCTTAAACCTGGACTCAGTGCGCAGGCGCCGTTCATCTTCGGAGAGTTTCGGAGCGTGCGCAGTATGGGGCGGACACTGTCCGATGGGGGGGACCGTTTTTGTCAGAACACCAGCAGTTCTTGTTTTTGCATTCAGCCATCAGCGGAGGGGGGAAAAAAAAACAAAAAACACAAAAGGCATAAAAAATGCATAATAAAAATGAATACCGCATAGATGTGAACCCCTAGGGTTAATGCCAACCCCCCTGAAGTCATCTGCTCAGTGCCAGATTGTTTAACTTTTTCTAGAAAAGTCTGTCTGACTGGATTGCAATTTCAAAACAAATTAATTTACATCAGGAGTCAAACGTGGGAGCTGCCAATTTGCTGAGCTGTCATTCTGGCCCTTCTTCTGCTCTCCCGGTAAATCGGTGACCCTTTTGCAGTAGAGTGATATGTAGACACAAGCGTGTTTATGGGTTCTTAAACGATGAATCCAAACTAAAGACTTCCCTTCAGTCTTGCACAGTTGTAGCGGCTCCTCTCCTGGACTGAAACGGCTTCCTCTGATTTCACCGCACACTGTGAGCTTCTCACCATGTGCATTAGAAGCTGCGGCAAAGCAGAGAGAGAGCCCCGCCTCATTTCCTGGATGGAGGACATCCAGCAATCTCCAGCCTGGCTGCCCCTGGCCCCACCCCTTTTTATTTATTGGATTTCGATTTTTTTTTTTCCAGTCCATGGGAGGTCCGGCACCACATGTGGGCGTTTCCATGCAAATGGCATTCTGCCTAGGAATGTTCATTCCTCCAGGCTGACTTCCACCCATCGAGACATTTTGATATTTGCATCACTCTTTCCAGGATAAGCCACCTGCTTGCATTTGGTTGGAGGGCTGTTGAGTACTGTGATGTTTTTCCGCAAGCCGTTGGCCCCTCCCACAAGCCAAGGTCTTGTCTGCATTTCATAGACGAGCACAGAGACCACATCACTGGTAAAATGAAAGGTATAAATGGAAAGGTTGTTGGGGTGTCAGAGCTGAAGGAGAGACACCAAGATGATCCCTTTTGGATCAGGAAGTCCGAATGCTTCCCAGTCTCTGCCTGGAGGCAGGGTGGTGCCTTCGAACCACCATGGAGGATGCTTCAATCGTGGAACTTTCATCCAGAACAAGCACTTCCTGCTATTTCAGTGCATTGGTCTGCGGCTCCGAACCTCCATTAGATATGAGTTCTATAGAACATTCTTGTCTGGGAAGAAATTAACTTTCCCATTGGTGGTGGTGCGTGTGTGCTACTGGGGTGTGAGGGTTTAGTACCCTATGTGCTAGCCCTTTTCTGATTGGCAGGAAGTCGTTGGATGACCTTGTATTCCTCTGGAGGATAACGCACATTTGGAGACCTCGTGGGATCTGATCACCGGAAGAGGGGTCCTTCATCAGGTCCCTTCATCTACAGCTGTTCCCCCCCCCCCCCCCCCCCCACCCTCCTGTGGACATGATCCCTTTCCTATTCTTCCAATCAGGCAAGAGCTCTTGGTAAGGAATCTTCGGGGTGGCTTTTTTTTAAAAAAAAATATTTTTTGCTAGTGCCCTAACCTCATGTAGGCTAAAACAAAATGTGGAAAGACAGGAGCACCATATTGGTTCACACAGCCCATAAAAGATTTTTATTCTGCAACAAAATCCAAAACGTGTTTCGGGTGCTCAATGCTCTCCCTTTATCAAGGCTTGTAGATTGATAACCAAAAGGTGAAGTCCATCCTGGACTGTTGGAACCAAAGTAGGCATGTGCAGATCATGGAGGCACTTGGAAGAAAATGGGCTATCTGTTACAAGGCCTGGCCTGCTGAAGGGGTTGAGCCCCCAAATCCAAACATTTTTTAATTTTTTTTTGGTCTTTTGTTGCAGAATAAAATTTTTATGGACTGTGTGAATTAGTATAGTGCTCCGATCTCCTCTTTAAATAAATAAGTGTGTGTGTATATATATATATTTATTAATATATACATTTATTAATATATATATATATATTATATTATATTATATATATATATATATATATATATATATATATATATATATATATTTAAAAAAAAAATATATATATAATATATATATATTTATTTAAAATAAAAAAAAAAAAAATATATATATATATATATATATATATATATATATATATATATATATATAATATACACATACATATACATTTTCTATTCTTTAAAATTTTTGCTTCTTACAAATGTCTCCAAGGATCCAGCAGCTTTCAGGACTCATACTGCGTGTAACCTCACAACAAATCCATTGAGGGACACAAAACTGAAGCATGCTGAGTAGAAAAGAAGTAATAAGGGGAGATGGATTTTCAACTTTTTTTTTTTTTTTTTTTTTCTGCCAATGTCCCAACCCCCTGTAGCCTAAAAAAAAAAAAAAAGCTGGAAAGATAGGCGCGCCACACTAGTTCATACAATCCGTAAAAGATTTATATTCGGCGACAAAATCCAAAACGTGTTTCGGGTGCCCAACCCGAAATCAAGGCTTTTAGAATAACCATGGGGTGAAGGATAACATCTCAGACTTTAGGTTGAAACCCAAGAACTATCTACAGATCATGCAGGGGCTTGGAAGGGGGGGGGGAGGAGGAGGAAGTTGAGCCTATGAATCGCATTTTGGCTTCTGTTGCAGAATCAAAACTTTTATGGACTGTCTGAATTAGTATGGTGCTCCTGTCTTTTTTATTTATTTTTTTATTTATTTTTTATAAAAAAAAAACAATAATAATTTATCTATTTTTTTTTATAAAAAAAAAAAATTGATAGATAAAAATTATTTATTTTTTTAATTTTTTATCTGTCAATTTTTTTTTTTTTTTATAAAAAAAATAGATAAAAATTATTATTATTATTATTATTATTATTTTTTTTTTACACATGACTCCAAGGATACAGCATGTGGAGAGTGTTGACACCCCCCCCCCCCCCCCAAATGCATTTGGTTGCTGTTGCGGAATAAAATCTTTTATGAAATGTCTAAACTAGCGTGGCGCTCCCATCTTCTTCCTTTTTTATTTTTTATTTTATTTTTTGTTTAAGCAGACTCTTTTGAAGCAGAGCTTCCAGGACCCATACTGCCTGCAACAAATCCCCAAAATGTTCAGCGCTCCTATACCACAAAAAAAAAAAATCCTGTAGGTGGTAGTATAACCCAAATTTAATTTAAGTCTTAAATTCCTGTGTCCCGCAAAGGATATTTATTTTTTTCTTTAATATGGTTATACAAGCACTTTAACAGAATTGCATGAAGTAAAGCTTTACAAACTTGTGTCCACACATGAAATTCCTCTTTTTTATTTATTTATTTTTTTATTTTTTTTCTGCAGAATGAGATCTTGATTGGTCCTCACTTTACCTGTGCCCCAGCTTTGATAAATGGTGCCCATTAATATTATAGCAGCGTTTTGGTTGGGTCACAATTTGTGAACAGCTGCCATGCAATTTGTGCGTTTTTTTTTTTTTTTGTGCATTCCTCTCATCTGTTATCCTGCTCGCCGCTTCTCTCAATTACGTCTGTTTTTTTTTTTTTTTGCTTTTTTTTTTTCTCTCTCTCGCTGGAATTTCTCCCACTCGCTCTCTTCTCCCACATCCTCTCGGGTGCTGATGCTGCCTCTCGCAGCCTCCTCGGCGAAGCTCCGGCCTGCACCATCCTCCACATTCCTGCCATGATTTTCTCCTACTGACTGCTCCTGTAAGCCGGGGGAACTGGTGAGCTGCTGCCTGAAGAAACTGTTTTTTTTTTTTCCCCCTCCACATTAATTGTCTTGTTACACACCGACTGGTTAATCCGCGGGGCTGGCGAGCGCTCGGCGTAGGAGGTGGAGGAAAGAGGTCGTCTTTCCTTACAGTGATGCATGATTGCAGTGTATCTATTTCTGGATATATATTGCTTTTAGATATTCCAGAGCCGTGCAGGAGGCATCAGATCCTTATCGGGCCTCGAGCGTTCAAATTGGCAATCTCTCTGCAGTTTAAAGGGAATCTGCGGGGGGTTTGAAGTTTATCGATTTGTGTGATGTAAGTAATCTTATGTATGGGAATCTTTGTTTCTGCATATAGTTTGGGGTATCTATTTGGGGATTAAATATGCATACTGCTTCCTGTTTTATGGTGATGCCGAATGCTTCTGCTTTCCTGCTGCTCTTGGTGCAAATTTGTGTCGGTTCAGTTATTTTAAAGGCAAGTCACACTGGCTGTTGCAAGAAGTTGCAAGCGACAAGATTGCTAATGGCTGCAGAAGAAATACTCCCCTTGCTTCCATATGCCACTCCATTGCCAGCCTGATGAGCAAGATGTCATTCCTTCACTGATAAAAATGTAAGTCGCCACCTAGGAGGGAGCAACCCCCCCCCCCCCCTCTTGCTTATCCAACCAGCAGGGGAAACTGTGAAAGGCCCCCCCTGACCCCCAGGGGGGCCCTTCCCTCCTCTGAGGCCCCCGAGCCTTTCCTTCCTTTCGTCCTCTAGGACCTTTGCTTCCTGCCTTCCTTCCTTCCTTCCTTCCTTCCTTCCTTCCTCTGGGACCTTTCTTTCCTTCCTTCTTTCCTTCCTTCTTTCCTTCCTTCTTTCCTTCCTTCTTTCCTTCCTTCTTTCCTTCCTTCTTTCCTTCCTTCTTTCCTTCCTTCTTTCTTTCCTTCCTTCCGGGACCCTTCCTTCCGGGACCCTTCCTTCCGGGACCCTTCCTTCCTTCCTTCCTTCCTTCCTTCCTTCCTTCCTTCCTTCCTTCCTTCCTTCCTTCCTTCCTTCCTTCCTTCCCTCTGGGACCTTTCCTGATTAGAGCCCTGGCTAGCCACCAGGAATCCGGTAAGTGCCGGTCAGACGGCGGAGGGGGTCACAGTGAGGCTGCATCAGCAGTTTGCCCTCAAAGGGCTGGTTTTATCTGAGGTGAACTATGTACAGGACGCAGGGTTTGGGGGGGGGCATTGTGTACAGGGCGCAGGGTTTGGGGGTGCATTGTGTACAGGGCGCAGGGTTTGGGGGTGCATTGTGTACAGGGCGCAGGGTTTGGGGGTGCATTGTGTACAGGGCGCAGGGTTTGGGGATGCATCGTGTACAGTGTTTGTGGGTGCATCATACAGAGTTCAGGGGGGTTCAACCCTACCCCCCCCCCCGTTGGATCCAGCAGCTACTAAGCAAAGCTGTCCCTTGTAAACGCAGAAGGCTTTTGGGTTTACGAGTGACAGAAGGGAGCAGAAGGTGGTGGAATGGATTTCCAGCTGCAAAACTGGGTGCGAGGGCCACATGTTTGACATATGTGCCCTCGACTGATTCTTGAGCCAGATGAAGAGTGCTGAAAATGCTTTGTGCCTGGCTCTGTGTGTTCTAAAGGGGGGGAAATGGGCCCAAATTCACCAGCGGCTCTTTAGAGGGTGTGCTGCACTTCCATCCTTTTTTCTTCTTCCAGGTTCACATGCCCCCTTTGAATATTTTTCACACCTAGAAGTGCTAAGACCCCGGATGGTCCTATCGCCCTTTTTATAATGGAATCCCATGAAATAAAAGGCGATGCACCTAAATCCTTCAAAATCCTGAAAGAACAGCATCAGATTCCCAATGGATGGATTGACTTATTTCTTTCTGTGTGCAGCCGAGAATCAATATCCAGACAAGTCTGGGGCTACACATGACTGGCGTTCTCCTTACATAATGATATGGGGGAGGGGGGGGATAAGTATAACATAAAATATGCATCATGTGAGTAGCCTGGAGGTGTGCTAGTTCTGTCCCTTGTTGTTAGCTGTAAATATTGTGCCGAGGAAAGTGCCCTTGGATTTTCTGGAATGCTTCAGCTTATAGGCTGCGTGTGAGCCTTTCCTTGCCCTGCGACATTCGCATCTGTAGGTTACTGCAGATCTATATGGGAAGTGTGACTGCTGGGAGTATTCCCTGGAAGAGGACCGGCCTCTACCGGAATCTCTCCAATCTTCATTATCATTTTATTTGTTTGACCCAGAAGACTGCGCTGGACTAGTAGAACGGTTTTTGATGATGGATATTAGGTGGTCCCATGGGTGAAGGATTGTGTTGGTCTCTTGGGTGTAGGGTGGTGTCGGTCTCTTGGGTGTAGGGTGGTGTCGGTCTCTTGGGTGTAGGGTGGTGTCGGTCTCTTGGGTGTAGGGTGGTGTCGGTCTCTTGGGGGTAGGGTGGTGTCGGTCTCTTGGGGGTAGGGTGGTGTCGGTCTCTTGGGGGTAGGGTGGTGTCGGTCTCTTGGGGGTAGGGTGGTGTCGGTCTCTTGGGGGTAGGGTGGTGTCGGTCTCTTGGGGGTAGGGTGGTGTCGGTCTCTTGGGGGTAGGGTGGTGTCGGTCTCTTGGGGGTAGGGTGGTGTCGGTCTCTTGGGGGTAGGGTGGTGTCGGTCTCTTGGGGGTAGGGTGGTGTCGGTCTCTTGGGGGTAGGGTGGTGTCGGCCTCTTGGGGGTAGGGTGGTGTCGGCCTCTTGGGGGTAGGGTGGTGTCGGCCTCTTGGGGGTAGGGTGGTGTCGGCCTCTTGGGGGTAGGGTGGTGTCGGCCTCTTGGGGGTAGGGTGGTGTCGGCCTCTTGGGGGTAGGGTGGTGTCGGCCTCTTGGGGGTAGGGTGGTGTCGGCCTCTTGGGGGTAGGGTGGTGTCGGCCTCTTGGGGGTAGGGTGGTGTCGGCCTCTTGGGGGTAGGGTGGTGTCGGCCTCTTGGGGGTAGGGTGGTGTCGGCCTCTTGGGGGTAGGGTGGTGTCGGCCTCTTGGGGGTAGGGTGGTGTCGGCCTCTTGGGGGTAGGGTGGTGTCGGCCTCTTGGGGGTAGGGTGGTGTCGGCCTCTTGGGGGTAGGGTGGTGTCGGCCTCTTGGGGGTAGGGTGGTGTCGGCCTCTTGGGGGTAGGGTGGTGTCGGCCTCTTTGGAGTAGGGTGGTGTCGGCCTCTTTGGAGATATGGGCTGCTATCTTACTGCTGCGACAGAGCTGTCCCTTTCAGCTGAAAAGATGCTGGAGAAGGGAGAGAGGAGCGCCCGGTGTCCAACATAGGGAAACTCTTAGGACCGGTTCACACCACGTGTTGTGCTTTTTGAATGCAAAAATAAAAACATATGGGAAAATAGGTTTTATGGGTTCCAATGGCATACAGTAGTTCACTGGAATGCATCAAAATTGCATTCAAAAAAAAGTGCATGCAGCATCATGGTAGACGCCATATCCCGCCGACTCTTCCCAGCTGCCGGACCTAGAGGCTCCTGCTATAGGAATCTGATTCCCGAACTCTTTAATTCCTTCCCTGGTGTATATGTGTGTGTATGTGTGTGTGTGTATGTATGTATGTATGTATGTGTGTGTGTGTGTGTATGTGTGTATATATATATATTATATAATGTGTGTGTTTGTTTGTCTTTATAATATAGAAAAAAAAATATATATATATATACATATAATATATATTTTTTATGTAACCATACACATATACACACACACACACACACACACATATATACATACATACATACATGCTATATTGCCAAAAGTATTGGGATGCCTCCCAATCTGTGTATCTGAAGGACCTCATATGGTGTCCACTCAGCATAACGGTTATTTATCTTCTTCTTTTTTTTTTTTTAAATAGGCCAGGCAGGGATTAATGTACAGTGCTATGGAATATATCTGGGCAAAATTACATTCAGGTGCCTTTGACAGTAACTCAGAATTTGCATTTATATATAAAAAAAAAAAAAAAAATTCAATATGGTTTCCATCTTTTGTATTTCATCTGTGAAGGGAGATAATATATAACATCCTAGTCTAAAACATTGCAATTGTGGCTCTGCTTGTTCAAAGCTGAAATGTGGGTTGTAATGATTTTCTTTCATTCTGGTAATGTCTGGATAAACCTATTGACTATTTTTAAACAAAAGCTTTCCAAAACTTTTAGACTATGTGATGATATTGACTTTACATAAGAGATCACAGCAACAGTAAAATGGTCCATTTCGTTGGTTAGACTTTGTCTGCAGTTCCACATGATGGCCAGCAGATGGCAGAGTCTGCTTGTCCTTTTTTGGCTTTGATTGTCCTATAAAAGGTCTGTTTGGGCAAAGCGATGGCCGCATTCCAAAGATGGCGAGCACAGAATAATAGATAGCGTGGAATATTATGTGTGTGTATATAGTAATTTTACTGCAGAGCTGAACAATCCCCAATGCACTGAAAGAGTTAGTGTTATTAAACCCAAAAGCATATCGCAACATATTAGAATATTGCAGTATACAAATTCTTAGATGTGATGGCTGCATTAGTTCTTTCATTATTTTAGTTATTTCATTATTTCTTTTTTAGGCTCGCTATTTTCATCTGGTGGTCCATCCGTGAAGCCTGTTCATTTTCAAATGCACAAGCTCTCCAGCAGAATGTTTTTGTTTTACAAGGAATGACACAAACCACTGACAGGGGTGCTTACAATGCAATTTTATTTATTAATGTAAAACCTTTATCCCAAGCGCAAAAAACAAAACAAAAAACTGCTGTAACCGTTTCTGTAAATGTGAGCTGGTGATTAGCTTTAGTTTTGTTAGTGTATCTAAATCTGCTAATACATTTGAACCCCCCCACCCCCTCTCCCCCCCCCCCCTTTCACCTAGAAGCCCCCTCCCCCCCCCCCCCCTCTCTCTCTCTCCTTCCTTTCTGTTCGGAAATTTAGAAAATGAATAATTGTTCTTCATGAATTTAGGCCACAATGGATTATGCTACATTTCTTTGAAAATAACCAGAATCAGTGTGTATTTTTTAGTCTGTAGGGAAGTTATAGAATCCACACACTATGGGATATATCTGAAAATTGATCAGTCCTGATGTACCGACGGCCGATCTCATTTCTTGAGGCCCGAAAATGTCAGGACAGAACAAATATCCCTCAAATAACCCCTTTTTGGAATGTAGACAGTCCAAGGTATTTGGTAAGAGGCGAGTGTTTTTTTTGAAGTTGTAATTTTGTGGAAAATGTCACCAGTGCATTCCTCATATAACTGGTGTGGTGGTGATCATGGACACTGGTGACAGTAAAGAAAAAAAAATGTAATAAAAAAAATATATATATATATTTTAACACCAAAGCAATAAAATGACGTTGGTAATGTTGTACTACTCTGGGAAAGTGATCAGGATTTTTTTTTTTTTTTTTTTTACACATAATTGCTTAAAGCAGTGAATCACATTTTTATAAGCAAGCATTTTACTGAATGAAAAGGATTCATTCAGTTTTTGTTGTGATTAGCTGTGATTGGCAGGAGCTAATCACATGGTACAGATGGGCTGTGGTTGTCCCTGTCTGTACCATGTGATCAGTTGTAATTGGCAGAAGCTAATGACATGGTACAGATGGGCTGCGATTGGCCCTGTCTGTACCATGTGATCACATTGACCAATCGCAGCTAGCAACACAATTGTATACAATGAACGGCATGAAGGGAAGCCTGAATTGGTCACAGTGATCACATGGTACCGGCAGCAAGCCCTTACAATGATAAGTCATTGGCGGTGTCCGGTGTGCACAGCCGGTGGCGGATCACCCCGCACCGTGATCTGGGAGGACGTCGTAGGAATCGATGTCCACCCACAATGATGAAAGTCACGCCCGGCTATCATTTTGGTATAGGCCGGGCTGAAACTGGTTATTAGGAATTGGAGGGCCCTTCATGTTGGATATGTTTTCAGCTTTATCACGAGGGATGAACAACGTCCATAGTGATAGCACGGGCCTTGACAGGTCCTCTTTATAGAGAGATCTGGAGTTGGAGTGTATGTGTATGTCGTGGCTGCTCCGTGGTCCTAGGAACCCCGGTCTCTGTAAAGAGCAGACGAAGCGGCTCTTTAATCATGTGATCAGTTGTGTCCAATCACAGCCGGTCACATGTAAGTGCGGAAGATTTACGGACAGACTTCATTTTTGATCTTTTTATTTTATTCATAAAAATTAAATACCACCAAAAGAAAGCTCTGTTTGTGTTAAAAAAAAAAAAATGTGTTATTAAAAAATGATAGAAATGTTCATATAGGTAAAGTGTAGCATGACCGCGCAATTGTCATTTAAAGTGTGACGGCGCTGAAAGCTGAAAATTGGGCTGCGCAAGAAAGGGGTGAAGGTGCCCCGGTACTGAAGGGGTTAAAGCACACAAGATATGTTCTTTAAAGGGACATTTGGCTTCCCGATCGGATTGCCTGATTTATATATTGATTATCGGTGAGGTGCAGTTGGTGTGTTTTCCCATCAATTGGTGACTGATCAATATTCTCTTCTAATTCCTGAAGCTGACTCGGTTTTTCTTTTCTTTGCAGATGTTCCTCATCACTGACCTGAGTGGCTGTACAGGAGAGAAGGCATGAAAGTGAGTAAAGTGATCGTCCTACAACATCAGAATGTCAAAAAAAAAAAAAAATATATATATATATATATATATATATATATATATTGTAAATGCTTAAAGTGTTTTACCCCCAACACTTCATATTCCTGATATGTGTCCGCTGTACCATGTACTTGTATGATGAAGTCTCCTGTTCTTTTGTATTGCTTCCTTTATGTGAAATCTCTGGTGTTCCTGCCAGTCCTTCTGCTTTTCTGTTAAAAACTGACCACACTAAGTAGGCAAGCACAGCGTGATTAGTTCTCTAGCTATGCTGGGAACCTCGTCCTGCTCGCCTCCAATGATCAGACTCAGTCCTGAAATGCCCCCATTGCATGGCTATTCCCTGGGAAGCTCAGTGTGCTGCTGCTTCTCCTCCCCTCAGCTCTTATGCAACACAGAGTACAAGTACAGAGGGTATGCGATCACTTATAAAAAAAAAAAAAAAAAGGGGAAAAAATATTCATAATGTCTGTATATGTATAGATGTGTGTGTTTATATATGTGTATGTGTGTGTATATACATATACAAATACATATACATACATTATGAATATTTTTTCCCCTTTTTTTTTTTTTTTTATAAGTGATCGCATACCCTCTGTACTCGTACTCTGTGTTGCATATATATACACGCGCGTTTCACTCCGAGCCGGACAGTAAGCTCACAACCGAGCAATGCTGATGAACACTTGTCCCATTTCCAAAAAATGAAAAAAAATTCCTTCCAGCCTGGACTGGATGTGGCATTATGAAGTCGCTCCGGTCCTCCAAGGCCAGAGAGTAGATGAAAAAGTACCTACTCTTTGATCGCCTATGGGAGCAGCGGGTTGCACTCGGGTCATTTCTCAGGTGAATCGGCAAGCCCAAGAAACACCAGGCATTCCAACCACATGTAACGGTTTCATGAACTGGGGTTATGGCCGAGATCTGTTCCGCCATAATCCCGGTGAACCACTTCAAAGAGATATAGAAAATGTATATGTGTGTTTATGTGTGTGTGTGTGTGTGTGTGTATATATATATATATATATATATATATATATATATATATATATATATATATATATATATATATATATATATATATATATATATAATATGTATGTGTATATATATATATATATATATATATATGCGTTTCACTCCGAGCTAGACAGTAAGCTCACAACCGAGTAATGCTGATGAACACTTGTCCCATTTCCAACAGGTTTTCCAGAAAATTAAGGCTTCGTTATGGCGTAGAAGTATCGGACGTTTAAGGAAAAGCGAAAGAAACCGGGAACGGAGCCCAGCAGGTAAGGTAAATACTTTTGGATTTCTACTGATTATTTCTATCTATGAATTCAAATGTGTCCTTTGTATTTATTTATATAAATATATATGAATATTTATATAGTTGTATTAATATGCATTTGTAATATATTATATTTGGCATAGTGGGGGGCTTTAAACCTACACTTGTATATCAACTTGCTAACTGCCCCATGGCAGTGCTATAGGGCAGCCACTGTGCAGGATCGTGTGTGTGTGTGTGTGTGTGTGTGTGTGTGTGTATATATATATATATATATATATATATATATATATATATATATATATATATATATATATATATATATATATATATATATATATATATATATATATATATATATATAATTTTTTTTTTTTTTTTTTTCATAAAAGTAAATGTATATCTGCATTTGTGGGTATCGGGTAAGATGGCGGCTTGCTCTCACTGTGATTTATACATAGCGGATCCTGCGGAACCAATGATCATTCAGTACACGGGTAGAACTGCGATCTGTCAGTAGGGAAGGCATGGATCCTGTGTTCTTGCAAAGCAAGACCAACTCCCACACTTTTAGAAAACACTGGCTAGGCACACAATTAACCCGTTGATCGCCTATCCCTTCCCAGCCAGTGTCATTATTACAGTGACTGCATATTTATTTATTTTTTTTCAGCAATGATCACTATATTCAAACATGTCAGTCTTTGTCCGATTTTGTCCATTGCAATATCGCAGCCCCAGCTAGAAGTTTCTGATTGACGCCATTACTAGTAAAAAAAAAAGAAAAAAAAATATATCATATTGTAGATGCTATAACTTTTGCGTAAACCAATCAATATATGCTTATTGGGATTTTTATTTTATTTTTTATTTTTTTTTAAATACATATTGGCCTAATTTGTTGACAAAATTAGATATTTTTTTTTTTTTTTTTTTTAATTTGTTTTATTGGGTGTGTTTTATAGCATAAAGTAAAAAATATAGTGTTTATTTTTTTATTTTTTTTTCAAAATTGTCAGTCTTTTTTTTTGTTTGTGTGCAAAAAGTGAAAACATTTGCTCTAAGTGGCGGTTCACACTACAACGACTTGGGATCCGACTTGTAAGACCTCAAGTTGCCCCAGTTCTCTGGACATAAGAAATTCCATTAAAGTGAATGAGAGCCGTCTTAATGCACACTACTGAAGTCGCTCAGACTTCAGAAAAGGTTCCTGTACTACTTCTATCCGACTTCTTCTAGGAAACTTGTACCCATAGAATTCAATGGAAGTCGCCTCCAAGTCGGATCTCAATCTATATTGAAGCGACTTTACAGGAAAAAGAAATGATTGCTTTTTTTTGTGCTTTAGCATACACTTAGACTGTATTTTAGCAATTTCATCCCAAACTAAGGATTTTGAACAATTGTAAAGCACATTAGTAATGTCACTTTTAATCGGTATATTACTCCTGTATTGCTTTTTTTTTTTTTATACATTTCACTATACCTGTATACATTTTCGACCGTGCATATTTTTCTATATTTTATGCTGTTTGGCTGTATTGCCTTACTGTATGAGACTCCCATTCCCTGAAGCTAAAATTTATTTTGGGAAGGCTCTGCTTTCTCGGCCCCCCCCCCCCCCCATTGGGGTAGTAGTTATCCTATATAAGTGAAGAGAGCCAATTATCAGGCAAAATGTAACCCAAGACCCTCCTCCTTTTTGTATTCGGATATCAGCAGAACTTTGGATCGCTTCTCAGGGGAGCGTTTTGATAGGCGGAGCAGCCGCCTGTCAGCAGCCCTGTGATTGGCGAATAATTCCTGCGGGAACAAAGCGTTGCGGCATGTGTACAACCCCCGGCTTCTGCAGCTAAAGGGAGCAGGTTGAGGCTCGGTGACAATGCGGCTCAACCACAAGGTTTTACTGCCCACTCCTGTGAAACTCCTTCTGGCAGTAACTAAGTATGCTTTCGTTATACAAAGCAAAAAAGAAAAAATTGAGCGTTTGACATAAATGTGTGTATATGTGTATATATATATATATATATATATATATATATATATATATATATATATATATATATATATATATATATATAAAATATTATTCTCGCTCTCTCTCTCTCACTATAATTTATTATATTTTTTATATTCTCTATACCTCTAATATAGTATATATTATATAGATGTGTGTGTGTGTGTGTGTGTGTGTGTATATATATATATATTTTTTTTTTTCTATATCTCTTTGAAGTGGTTTACCGGGATTATGGCTGAACAGATCTTGGCCATAACCCCAGTTCGTGAAACCATTACGAGTGGTTGGAATGCCCAATGTTTCTTGGGTTTGCCAGTTCACCTGAGAAATGACCCGAGTGCAACCAGCTGCTCCCATAGGTAGGTACTTTTTCATCTACTCTATGGCCTTGGAGGACCGGAGCGACTTCATGACGCCACATCCAGTCCAGGCTGGAAGGAATTTTTATTTATTTTTTATATAATTTTTTTTTTTTTTTTTTTTTTTTTTGCTTTTTAAGGCCTCATGCACACTGGACATTTTATTTATTTTTTATTTTTTTGACATTCTTACAGCAGCTGTTTTTGGCTGTAAATGTTTTTTTTTTCCTACAGTCATTAAACTCTCCATCGTGTTATCCTATGTGTCCATGCACACATAGGCTTTTATCAGCAGTTTTGAGCAGTGAGAAAACCCCCCAAAACTAGTGGTTTCTGAGAGATGTTTTTTCAGCTGTAAAAACGCTCTAACGCTGATAAACGCTCAAAAACGTTGCTCACCAGCTGTTTTTAACGTTTTTGATCCATTGAAGAAAAAAAAAAAGAAGAAAAAAGCTATGACGCTAAAAACTGCTATTGCAAAAACATTGAAAAAAAGTTGAAAAACTCACTGCAAAGCTACTGACATTTTATAACGTTATTTTAACATCCAGTGTGCATGAGGGCTGAAGGTAAGTGATATTTGGTGTCTTTTTGAACCCAGATCTGTCCTTAAAGAGGACCTGTCATCCCATCTTTTTTTATTTTATTTTTTATTACAAGGGATGTTTACATTCCTTGTACTAGGAATAAAGGTGATCAAAAAATAAATTCTAAAGGGGCAGTGTTAAAAAAAAAAAAAAAAAAAAAATTGAAGTGCCCCTATCCCTCCATGTTTGCGTGCAGAAGCGCACGCATATGTAAACATGGTTCACACCACACGTGATGTATCGCCATAAATGTTGGAAGAAGAGCAATAATTCTAGCATTAGGCCTCCTCTAGAAGTCTAAATTTGTAACTTTTAAAGACATTTTAAAATGTTGCCCTATGGAGATTTTTACATATCGGGGTTTGTCGCCATTCCACGAGTGTGCGCAATCTTAAAGCATGACATGTTGGATGTCTATATACTCTGTGTAACGTCATCTTTTACATTTTACAAAAAATTGGGGTATATGTTGTGTGCTTTTTATTTTATTTTAATCTTTATTTTTTTTGTTCATTAAAATTTTTTATTTTTTTTCCCAAAAATTATAAATTGCATTTGAAAAACCGCTGCACATATGTTCGCGGGTTCTAAGTAATTTTTTTAGCAAAAAATACTGATAAAGTGCAAGAAAAAAAGCCTGGTCAGCAGGTGGTGGTATAGTTGATTTCAAATATTCAAAGCCCTTAACACCAGACAACTTGTTCCCATGATGTGGTCTGTTCTGCCTTGATTTCATAAGAGTTGGGAGAGGCGTGAATTTTCCTGAACGCGCTCCTCCTCAAAGTTTTAAGCCCCGCCTCTCCATCTCATTTTTACTTGGAGAGAGTACTTAACCGGTGTTTCCTTCCTCTTTATTCTTGCAAGAGGAGGAGCTTCATTTATATATACGAGCCAATCAGGAAGTGGAAGATAAATGCCGCGCTTGACTTGGTTTGCAAGTCAAGAGGTGTGTGCAATAGGCCCCGCCTACCACAAAGCAGGTAAGCAAAGGTGACCACCTATATGTGTGCCCCCCCGTACATGTATGTTACACAATACACACCAACCATTTGGTGACCTCACTAGGGACGGGTGATACTCCCGGAGGGATCTTTAACCGGTGATGGTGGTGGCCATATTGCTAGCTGAATTAATGTTGACCTGTCCATTGATAAGGAATAACTGTTGTGCAGCTCCAATGCTGGGCAGATGTATTAAGCAAAAAAGGATGAGTGTTTATTTTACTACTTTATACCCGGGTAAGTATGGTGCTTCCCAGCCAGCTGATGGCGAAGGGGATGGCAAACTGAGAATGCCATGCAGTCAACCCTCCTGTAATTAAAGGATATTAAATATGACATTTTAATATGTAATGCTTATCATTAAGCTCCCCATCAAGAAAACTGAACGCAGGCCTGAGGGGGGTGACATAATATATATTATATTATAATAGTAAAAAAATAAAAATAAATGTGTGTGTGTGTATATATATATATATATATATATATATATATATATATATATATATATATATATTTATTTTTTTACACCCGGCAAATAAACTTTCATTCCTTATTCCATTATTCCTTAATGAATGGCGCAGCAGTGTAGATGGACAGGATAAGCGGCTGTAATGCTGCAAACGCCACTTCAATATCTGCAAGAACACCGCTTGTCTGTTCAATAAGGTGACATCACTGAGGTTCCAACCACTGCGCACCTTCACTTGTTTTTGGTAATGGGTACACTTCTGTTATGTTGGTGTAATCTTTGTACACACCAGCCTTTCTCAACCTTTTTACTCCAGAGGAAACCCTGATAAAATGTATTTGAGGGCCAGTGGGAAGAATGCCCCTTACATTGGTGATCAGTGGGAAGAATGCTCCTTACATTGGTGATCAGTGGGAAGAAAGTTCCTTACTTTAGGAAGAATGTCATCCTTACTCCATTGGGAAGAATGCTCCCTACTTTGGTCAGTGAGAAGAATGTTCCTTACATTGGTGGTCAGTGGGAAGAATGCCCCTTATGTTGGCGATCAGTGGGAAGAATGCCCCTTATGTTGGCGATCAGTGGGAAGAATGCCCCTTACGTTTGGCGATCAGTGGGAAGAATGCCCCTTACGTTTGGCGATCAGTGGGAAGAATGCCCCTTACGTTGGCGATCAGTGGGAAGAATGCCCCTTACGTTGGCGATCAGTGGGAAGAATGCCCCTTACGTTGGCGGCCAGTGGGAAGAATGCCCCTTACGTTGGTGATCAGTGGGAAGAATGCTCCTTACGTTGGTGATCAGTGGGAAGAATGCCCCGTATGTTGTTGATCAGTGGGAAGAATGCCCCTTACGTTGGCGGCCAGTGGGAAGAAGGCCCCTTACGTTGGCGGCCAGTGGGAAGAATGCCCATTACGTTGGCGGCCAGTGGGAAGAATGCCCCTTACGTTGGCGGCCAGTGGGAAGAATGCCCCTTACGTTGGCGGCCAGTGGGAAGAATGCCCCTTACGTTGGCGGCCAGTGGGAAGAATGCCCCTTACGTTGGCGGCCAGTGGGAAGAATGCCCCTTACGTTGGCGGCCAGTGGGAAGAATGCCCCTTACGTTGGCGGCCAGTGGGAAGAATGCCCCTTACGTTGGCGGCCAGTGGGAAGAATGCCCCTTACGTTGGCGGCCAGTGGGAAGAATGCCCCGTACGTTGTCGGCCAGTGGGAAGAATGCCCCTTACGTTGGCGGCCAGTGGGAAGAATGTCCCCCTTACTCCATTGGCAAGAATGCTCCCTACTTTGGTCAGTGGGAAGGATGTTTTTTTTACAGACAGCAAAAAAGATAATTTGTGTTATGCAGCTGGCTCTGCACAGTGAGGGTAGGCACCATCAGATGTTGGGGTCAATCAACCACAGCTCAAGGAACCCACCAGCAACCTCTGGAGAAACCCTGGTTGAGAATTGCTGTTATATGCACTTATACTGAAACCTTTTGGCTTTATTGAAGAGTTGAAAAGCAACATATAAGGTGTATGAACACTCAGCCAACCAATCGTCTTCGCCATGACCTGGTTAATATGCGATTGGTTGCTGTGGGTTGCTGCACTTTACCTATTTTCATTATTATTCTCACTGTCCTGTTAGAGGAGTCAGATTGATAAGTGCAATTTCCCTTGTAGTAACCGGTCCATCCTTCTTTTCCAGCAGAACATCATCTCCATGAAGAATGCTCATTCATCACATATCAAGTGTGCAGTCAGCAAGAATCCAGAAGACAGAAATTGATGGCACTGCACCATGACTAAGCAAATGTAAGTAAAAAAAAAAAAAATGAAAAAATAAATGCCAGAGAAAAATTTAATGTATACATTACACAGTGCAAAATACATACAGTGCCTTGAAAAAGTATTCATACCCCTCGAAATTCTCTACATTTTGTCATGTGACAACCAAAAAACGTAAATGTATTTTATTGGGATTTTATGCGATAGACCAACACAAAGTGGCACAAAATTGTGAAGTAGAAGGAAAATGCTAAATGCTTCAACTTTTTTTTTTTTTTACAAATATGTGAAAAGTGTGTATAGGGGGGCGGGCATTTGTATGGCGCCCCCCGGAGTCCATACTTTGTAATACCGTCTTTCACTGCAATTACATCTGCAAGTCTTTTTGGGGATGTCTCTACCAGCTTTGTACATCTAGAGAGGGACATTTTTGTCAATTCTTTTTTGCAAAATATCTCAAGCTCTGTCAGATTGGATGGAGAGCGTCTGTGAACAGCAATTTTCAAGTCTTGCCACAGATTCTCAATTGGATTTAAGTCTGGACTGTGACTGGGCCATTCTAACACATGAATATGTTTTGAGCTAAACCATTCCATTGTAGCTCTGGCTGTATGTTTCGGGTCGTTGTCCTGCTGGAAGGTGAACCTCCGCCCCGGTCTCAAGTCTTTTGCAGACTAACAAGTTTTCTTTTAAAATTGTCCTGTATTTGGCTCCATCCATCTTCCCATCAACTCTGACCAGCTTCCCTGTCTCTGCTAAAGAAAAGCATCCCCACCACATGATGCTGCCACCACCATGTTTCAGGGAGATGTCCACCACATGTAGTGTGTTTTGCTTTTAGGACAAAAAGTTCTGACCAGAGCACCTTCTTCCACATCTTTGCTGTGTCCCCCACATGGCTTCTCACAAACTGCAAACAGGACTTCTTATGACTTTCTTTCTCCAATGTCTTTCTTCTTGTCACTCTTCCATAAAGGGCAGATTTGTGGAGAGACGACTAATAGTTGTCCTGTGGACAGATTCTCCCCCCTGAGCTGTGGATCTCTGCAGCTCCTCCAGAGTTACCATGGGCCTCTTGGCTGCTTCTCTGATGATCCTTGCCCAGCCGGTCAGTTTAGGTGGACGGCCATGTCTTGGTAGGTTTGCAGTTGTGCCATACTCTTTCCATTTTCGGATGATGGATTGAACAGAACTCCGTGAGATGTTCAAAGCTTGGGAGATTTTTTTTTATAACCGAACCCTGCTTTAAACTTCTCCACAACTTTATCCCTGACCTGTCTGGTGTGTTCTTCGGCCTTCATGACGCTGTTTCTTTACTAAGGTTCTCTAACAAACCTATGAGGGCTTCGCAGAACAGCTGAATTTATACTGAGATTAAAGTACACACAGGTGGACTCTATTTACTAATTAGGTGACTTCTGAAGGAAATTAGTTCCACTAGATTTTAGTTAGGGGTATCAGAGTAAAGGGGGCTGAATACAAATGCATGCCACACCTTTCACATATATTTATTTGTAAAAACTTTAGAAAACCATTTATCATTTTTTCCTTCCACTACACAATTATGTGCCACTTTGTGTTGGTCTATCACATAAAATCCTAATAAAATACATTTAGGTTTTTTGGTTGTAACATGACAATATGTGGAAAATTTCAAGGGGTATGAATACTTTTTCAAGGCACTGTAGAGATTTGAGAAGAATATACGTGACTCTTGCATTTAGACAGTATTTGCATATCCTGCAGTTCAGGTTATAAAGGCCGTGTCATGAGAAACTATGAAGTTTATGATTAGAGAGCTCTACAATTCATTATCGTCTTTTTTTTTTTTCCTCCACAGATATCATTGAATAGCTGAGGTTTCAGGATTGCTTCGTCTCCATTCTTATGCCCACTCTACTCTGTTACCATCACATCTTTTGGGTTTATACCTCATCCATATAAGAATCGCGCCGACCTTCGCCATAAAGCAGCAACCCAAGCTTTGAGTTAGCGTGGGAGGGCATGGTTGGCGTTGTCTGATGGAGACTTCTGGCAGCGAAAGCCTCTGTGACGATGCCGACCCTGGGGGTACAGAAGGGAGGAGGTTGGTGGATGGTGACCAGAAGCCCTCCAAGGGCTCCCACTTTGACAACATAGGCCAGGGCCTGAAGCATCTGTTTCAGCATCAGAGGCGCCGCTCCTCCGTCTCCCCGCACGATGTCCTGCAGGCACAGCCAGAACCGGATCCAGAACCAGACCCATTACTGGTGTCGGACCTTGACGGAACAGGGCAACCCGGTGCCCTCAATCGCGTCCTGCAGCAGATTCGTGTTCCACCCAAAGTGAAAAGAGGAAGCAGCCTTCAGCAGAACCGCAAAGGCAAGACGCGCGGGAGCCCGCAAATCAGCCGCCGGTCTGCGCAGGACATCATGGCTGTCCTTTCGCACCCTGCCCGTCCGCGGTCTTCATCTACAACCGATGCTCACTCTGCCTCTGTAACTCTGGAAATCTCCAACACCTCCTACTTATCTGCAGAAGATTCAGCTGAGAAGGTAAGAGGCCAAGACTGTGGGCATGGGTGGTGGGCTCTTCTTGAAGCTAAAATGTTTATTGAGATTGTGAATGAATAGTGCCAATACATTCCACAGTATTCAAAGTATAGTATGTAAACCATAAAATGCCAGTCTGGTACTGATCTAGCTCCATACAGAAAAGATGTTGCGCTATATGACTATCACACCGATATGAACTTGATGGACGTACAATTCCAAAACTATGGCCATAAATATTGAGGTGCCTTTGGCCATACGGTATATGAAGTATGATGGTCGGTCGTCAACAAGACTTTGGCCATATAGGAAGTGTGATCGTTGGGTCTCAATAAAACTTTGGCCATATGGGACTTGTGATGGTGTCAATAAGACTTTGACCATATGGAAAGTGTGATGGTCAGGTGTCAATAAGACTGACCATATGGGAAGTGTGATGGTCAGGTGACCATAAGACATGGCTATATGGGACATGTGATGGTCAGGTGACGGTGTCAATAAGACTTTGGCCATATAGGAAGTGTGATGGTCGGATGTCCGTAAGACATGGCTATATAAGAAGTGGCATGGTCAGGTGTCAAGAAGACTTTGACCATATGGGAAGTATGGTCAGGTGTCCATAAGACATGGCTATACAAAAAGTGGCATGGTCAGGTGTCAAGAAGACTTTGACCATATGGGAAGTGTGATGGTCAGGTGGCCATAAGACATGGCTATATGGGACATGTGATGGTCAGGTGACGGTGTCAATAAGATTTTGGCTATATAGGAAGTGTGATAGTCGGATGTCCATAAGACATGGCTATATAAGAAGTGGCATGGTCAGGTGTCAAGAAGACTTTGACCATATGGGAAGTGTGATGGTCAGGTGTCCATAAGACATGGCTATATAAGAAGTGGTATGGTGAATTGTCAACACACTTTGGCCATGTAGAAAATGTGCTCAGATGTCAACAATCCTTTATCCATATTGGAACTGTGAAGGTCGGGTGTGGTCAAACCTTTTTGGTTGCGCGGGAAGTGTTACGGTCAGACGTCAACAAACTTTGACCCTATAGGAAGTGCGCTGGTCAGGTGTGAACAGTCTTTTGACAATATGGGAATTGTGATGGTCGGGTGTCGCCAAATTTCTGGTTGTGTAGGAAGAGTGATGTTCAGGTGTCAACAAGGCTTTAGCTATATAGGAAGTGCGATGGTCAGGTATCCACTATCCTTTGGCCATACAGGAGGTGTGTTGGTCAGGTGCCAACAAGCCTTTGGCCACATAGTGTATTTTTTTTGCAATTCAAAATCTCCTAGCACTGTGGTTAGACATTATCTTGGTGTGGCCTTGGTATGGGGAGTTCAGCTGCTCTTAGGACAATATAACGGTGCAGTGCCCCCACCCCAGACTCTGCTTATGATCTTAAATTGTGATTGTAAATGGAGAAAATCCACAAAATTGTGAAGGGTGATGTACAAACTTCATGCTGATGTGTTTTTTTTTTTTTTCTGGTGGGCATTGAACTTAGAGCTGCAGAGCCACCTGCTACCCACTTATCTATGTTGTCTTGCCTGGAGGCTGCTGTACGTCTCTGCAGTCTCCCGGGCACTGCAGGTCTCCTAGGACCTTCAGAATATATAATGACCTGTCTGGAGCGTGTCCGAGTGGTTTTTAGTCCATGCTTTATTATTTATAAATGTCTCCACAACTATTTGGTCTCCAGCCAAACGCACACACACAGAAACAAGGTCACCGAGCCTTGTCTGTACATTGCAATAAAAATATATAGACGTGTATATTGTCTGTGTGTGCGCACAAATAGACCGGTGCGTGTCACGTGTTTGCGGTGCCTCTCCGCGTATACTTGGAACCGGCTGGTTTGTCGGCCATTTTATTCAGAGAAGATGATCTGTGCAACTTCAATATCCTAGGAACATGAAAGGAGGTTTATATCTTTTTTTAATTATTCAGTTATTTGATTTATAGGGAAAATAGCTGCTTCCATTGGTCTGCTCCTTACCTTTGCAATTTTTAAAGATGGACCGGCCTTAGTGTATGTAAATCCCAACAATAAACTTCTCTTATTTGCTCTCTTTTGGCCTGTTAACGTAGGCTTCAGGCATAACACATGGCTAATCGTAATAATGACCCCCCCCCCCACACACACCTATTCTGACCTGTGTAAAAAAAACGTGTATATACTTGCCTATATTCATTCTGGTCTGGTCATGTGTTCTGGCTCGTCTTTGTCAACCAGCGCCGCTGCAGGGGAGAAGAGGGATAGCTGACAACCAAGGGGACCGGTCATGTAATCTGGCTCCCCTGTGTCGACCAACCTCGCTGTAGGGGGGGAGGAGGGGGTTCTGACAACGGATGGGCGCGGCCATGTGATTCCACTCCCATGTCAACTTGTACCTCTGCAGGGGAAAGGAGGGAGCGCTGACAACAGATGGGCCCGGTTATGTTATCTGGCCCCCCGTCTCAACCAGCACTGCTGCAGGACAAAGGAGGGAGTGCTAACAGATGGATCTGGTCATGTGATCCAGCTCCTCTTGTCAGTTAGCGCAACTGCAGGGGAGAGAAGGGAGCACCGACAATAGATGGCCCTGGTCATGTGATCCAGCTTCTCTGTCAACTAGCACCGCAGCAGGGGAGAGGCAGGACTGCTGACAACAGACAGGCCTGGTCATGTAATTCAACTCCCCTGTGTCAACCAGCGCCGCTGCAGGGGAGAGAAGGGAACACTGATAACAGATAGGCCTGGTCATGTGATCCAGCTTCTGTCAACTAGCGTGGCTGCAGAGGAGAGGAGGGAGCACAGTGGACGGGCCGTAGAAGCTTATGGTTGACGTCACCGCTTAGGTATTGCCAGTTGTTGCGTGCTTTCTCCTCTCCTCTCCCCTGTAGTCGGTCGCTGGCTGATACAGGGAGAAGGTCGTGATCATAACGGGCTGAAATCGGCATATACATCTTTGTTACATGAAGCCTAGGTGTTAGGAATGGGGGGGGGGGGGGAGTGCTGACAACAGATGGGCCTGGTCATGTGATCCAGCATCTCTGTCAAATTGTGCTGCTGCAGGGGAGAGGAGTGAGCATCGATGGTAAAAAAAAAAAAAAAGTCTGGCTGGGGTTTTTCTTCTTGGAGTTCCACTTTAAATACTGATTTGTACTTTGTACAGTCAGGTTACTGCTATGGAGTTTTTATGACATCACCGCATGAGAGAGACTTCAGCCTTCATGTTCTTTCGATTGCATCGTGCCCTATTACTATCGCATTTCTTGAACCCTGCACCCAGCCGTCTGATAATATGGAGAATGCAGTGACGTTTCAAATCCCAGTGGAACTAAACCCGTATGCATGCCGTGACGTAAAAAACTGTCACAGTTGCTTGTGCTCTTAACCGATCTGTCAAGCCAACCAATGTCTGGTGTCATGCCAACATCATGGCAACTGCAGATCAAACAGTTTAAGATGGCAGCTTCCCTGGCTGTAAATGATTGGAGGGTTTAATTCCATTTTACTCACTTCAGCTCCGGAAAGGTTTTACCCCCCCCCCCCACCCCGCCCCTTCATGACCTATGCCATTTTTTGCTATTCATCGCTGCGCTACTTCACCTGACAATTGCGTGGTCATGAAATGCTGTACCCATATGAAAGTTATATAATTCTTTTTTTTTTTTTTTCACACAAATGGATCTTTCTTATTGTGGTATTTGGTCACCTGGGATTTTTATTTTTTGTGGTATAAACAAAAAAACAAAATAAATATATAGGGAGAGACTCTCTCTCTCTCTATCTATCTATCTATCTATCTATATATATATATATATATATATATATATATATATATATATATATATATATATATATATATATATATATATATATATATAATCTCTATCTCAATGCAGTGCATGTTATCTCAGCTTGCAGAGCTTGGATTCATTGAATGAGTTTACCAACAACTTAAATATTGCAGAATAAAATCCATTTTGATAATAAAAAAAATCCATTTTATGAAAGCAAGACAAAAGGGGGGGGGGGGGGAACGACGGCTTGTAATTGCAGTGACTTAATTGCGATAGTGCGGCAGCAAATCTGACGCCGGAGGGGAGGAGGAGAACTGACTGCTACTGAAATCACCTGTGACACTAATACAGTGATAATAATATACACTGTCACTGTACTGATGACACTGGCTGGGAAAGGGTTAAATATGTGCCCAAGAATGTGTAATGTGTTCTGATTTTACTAACCCATCTCTTGTTTCTTATCCCTGCTATGCAGAGATGAGAAACTGAGCCCTCTGTACAGAGCTCTGTATTGGCACGGGGCTCTTGGCTGTGATTGGACACAGCTGATCAGCAGGTCCGAGGCATGAATTATTGGCAGGGACTTGCTGACGCTCCTGATAGCGGTTTTGAGACGCGGCGTACAAAGTTCAGCGATGATCAGTACCTGGTACTGCCAGTGTCTCCTCCCCCCTTCCCACACCGCCCAATCAAGACTTTCCCAGCAGGTTTAAATAGAGGACTGGAGATCTGTTATGTAACATTATTACACAGAGAACATAAGAAATCCCATCGCCGCCTCTCCGTATCGAAGTCCATAGTCAATTCCTTCCGAGTGCAACTCCAAATGAGTCATTGTAAAGAATCTGTTTATTTTTAAGGAAAAAAAAAACTACCTACCTGCTCTGTTTTGCTCAGAGCGGCCCGACCCTCTTCTGGGGTCCCCGGCCAGTGCTCCTGGCTTCTCCTGCCTTCTGAGTGCCCCTTAGCAAACCGCTTACTATGGCAGGGGGGCGCTTGTGTGTGGGTTTGATCCCAAGCAGGGCTGTGTGCCTCCGTTGACACACCCAGTGCGGCTCCCCCCTACTGCCTTTGTCACTAGATTTGATTGACAGCAGCAGAAGACACTGGAGTCCAGCGTGGGGGATGGTGGGGGGAGAGAGCAGTTACACTGATTTCCTGCACAGTGCTGGATTGATTTTCACTTTTTTTTTTTTTTTTTTTAATGTAGCATCCCCCATTTTTTCTTTAAAGTGATACTAAAGTCCCTGTTTATTTTTAAATATATATATATAATCATGCTACGCTCTGTGTACTGGTTTTGCACACAGCAGCCCCATCCTCCTCTTCTCATGTCCCTTTGCCGGCACTCCTGGCCCCCCCCCCCCCCGCCGAGTGCACCCCACAGCAAGTAGCTTGCTATAGGGGGCACCCAAGCTGCTGCTCTGTGTGTCCATTCAGACATGGAGCTGAGTTCAGCCCTGCCCCCTCTCTGCTCATTGGCTCACTGACTTTGACAGCAGCAGGAGCTAATGGCGCCGCGCTGCTGTCTCGGCCAATGAGGAGGGAGAGTCTGGGCAGCTGAGACTTCTCCCGCAACTTCTCTGGATCGAGATGGGACTCAGGTAAGTTATTTTGTTTATTTTTATTTTTATAGCACCCCTTCACCCTCTGCTTTTTTTTAATTTTTTTTATTTAAGCACCTCCTTTTTTTTCTTTTCTTCTTTTTTATTATTATTATTATTTTTTTTTTTTTTAGCACACTGCTTTGCTCGCTTTTATTTTTCTACTTTTAAAGCACCTCCCCTCCCCCCTCTGTGTGTTTTTTTTTTTTTTTTTTTTTTTTTTATTTTATTTTCTAATTACATTTTTTTACCTCCTCCCTTTTTTTTTTTTTTTTTTTTTTCTTGTACCCCCACTCCTGGCAGTTTTTTTTTTCTATTTTTTTTTATTTATTTTTTTAGCACTCCCTCCTCCTTCTTTTTTTTTTTTTTTTATTTGTGTTTTTTTCTTTTCTTTTTCTTCTTTTTTTATATATATATATATATATATATATATATATATATATATTTTAAGAAACAACCCCCCCCCCATTCTTTTAAAATGTATTTAAAATGAATTTTATGACTGGAACATAGGGGAAAAACTTGTTCAAGGACGTGGTGCCATCTGTAGGGCGCCTGTTACAGATGTTTATGGCCACATTTGGGTTCTGTCACTCGGGAGAATCGCATGGGTCGTGTTTCGATCCTTACCAAATACTTCCATGTAATGCGATTTTTTTACGTCAGAATTGCCTTTTAGACAAAATGTGTTTTTATAAATGAGCGGGAATCGATCGGCCGGTTCCCGTGTTTTGTTTACAGTGCAGGTAAATGTGGAATTTTCGGGAAGGGATTGCTATCTTTGGCTTGGGTAATAATGGTTCATTTCACACGAGTAACTCGGGGACAACACACGAATGTAACCTCTTGCCTAGTGAGCCAATAGCATGATGGCGGACTTTCTGCATTTCCTCCACTAGGTGGCGCACATGCAATGCAGTCTTTAGAGGAGCCATTCATAGACACATAATCTGTACATCTTGAATCCAGAGGATGAGGATCTGGTATTCTATGGTCTGATAGACAGTTGTGACCCCATAGCAGGAAGCGTCTGGCAATCTATGGTGGGGTCACCAGGTATTATTTTAATGAAGGCTGCAGGTTTTGAAAAGTTTAGCATTTTACTTTTTAGAATTCTGTAGACACGGTGAGGCTTCTATATGTGGAGGAGCTCAACCTACTTCAATGAAGAGAAGGAACTTTCCGCTCGCGGTGCACAGTGTGCCCATTATTCAGACACCTGGAGGGCGGCAGGGGTGGCGAGAGCGGTGTGCAGAGGTCAATATTTACTGAAGGCTGCGTCATCCTTCCACTGGAAGAATCCCACAACCGGCCTGTACACCCCTCACACTGACTCCTCTGTGCTACCCGTCTAGGATGTCCAATAATTCCCCAGGCCCGGTTACACAACGCGGCGCCTCGTCTGTTGGGAACGCTGGCGCGGTTCCCGTGCCTTTCATGAGGTGTGCTCAGAAGCGTCTCGAAATTCCATCCTGAACCAAATGTTTGTTTTTAGATTAAATCCCGAATGCCGGGATCGCAGGACATTCGGTCGAGGCGCAGCGTTAGACTAGCGGAAAACTCGGGAGCGTTGCCTGAAACATGACACTGATGGATGACCAGCAACATATGTATTTTATAACACGACTAGGTGCGCTGATAGTGCACCCTGACCCGTGCCTTGACCGCCCCCCTGGATCCGTGCCTTGACCGCCCCCCCCCTGGATCCGTGCCTTGACCGCCCCCCCCTGGATCCGTGCCTTGACCGCCCCCCCCTGGATCCGTGCCTTGACCGCCCCCCCCCCTGGATCCGTGCCTTGACCGCCCCCCCCCCCCTGGATCCGTGCCTTGACCGCCCCCCCCCCTGGATCCGTGCCTTGACCGCCCCCCCCCCCTGGATCCGTGCCTTGACCGCCCCCCCCTGGATCCGTGCCTTGACCGCCCCCCCCCTGGATCCGTGCCTTGACCGCCCCCCCCCCTGGATCCGTGCCTTGACCGCCCCCCCTGGATCCGTGCCTTGACCGCCCCCCCCCCCTGGATCCGTGCCTTGACCGCCCCCCCCTGGATCCGTGCCTTGACCGCCCCCCCCCTGGATCCGTGCCTTGACCGCCCCCCCCTGGATCCGTGCCTTGACCGCCCCCCCCCCCCCTGGATCCGTGCCTTGACTGCCCCCCCCCTGGATCCGTGCCTTGACTGCCCCCCCCCCTGGATCCGTGCCTTGACCGCCCCCCCCCCTGGATCCGTGCCTTGACCGCCCCCCCTGGATCCGTGCCTTGACCGCCCCCCCCCTCCCTGGATCCGTGCCTTGACCGCCCCCCCCCCCCCCTTGGATCCGTGCCTTGACCGCCCCCCCCCCCCCTGGATCCGTGCCTTGACCGCCCCCCCCCCTGGATCCGTGCCTTGACCGCCCCCCCCCCCTGGATCCGTGCCTTGACCGCCCCCCCCCTGGATCCGTGCCTTGACCGCCCCCCCCCCCTGGATCCGTGCCTTGACCGCCCCCCCCTGGATCCGTGCCTTGACCGCCCCCCCCTGGATCCGTGCCTTGACGGCCCCCAACGCCCCCCCCCCCCGGATCCGTGCCTTGACCGCCCCCCCCCCCCCCCCCCCGGATCCGTGCCTTGACCGCCCCCCCCCCTGGATCCGTGCCTTGACCGCCCCCCCCCCCCCTGGATCCGTGCCTTGACGGCCCCCAACGCCCCCCCCCGGCCGGTGCCTTGACCGCACGTTGACCATTCCACTCTCAATAGGTAATTACAGATTGATCTAAATCCCGCTTTCATAAAAATTGATCATTTTTATATTGAATTAAAACCATCCAACTTAAAAATGGATATCTGTCACAAGAGAGGCCTTAGTTCTGTATTATAAAGCTGGGAACATCTGTCCCATGAGATACCTTAGTTCACTAGGACTGCTGGGACTTGTAGTTCTGTATTGGCTGTTTGCTGCTCAATGGATGGAAGGACTGGCTGGAACTTGTAGTTCTATATCTCCTATGTTCTGTTAGCTGGATGCTTGGACTGCTAGGACTTGTAGAGCATGGCCAATATGGAACTATAAGTCCTTCCCATGCTGCTGTACTCATATCGGTTACATTGTTCCTAGCTATCTCTATGATCTACAGAACACATCCCTCCTGGGCTATGGCAGGGGTGGGGGGGGGGGGGTGTGCTTCTATATTTCTGTCCTAGTGTGACAACACCTCCATAAATAGAGTACGGTGAGTGAGCGTTGTCACCCTAGGACAGGAGGTGTGCTGTTTGCAGGATCACCAGGTTAAAATAGAGGAGAGAGAGAAAAAAGCCTGAATAAAGAAAACAAATGCAGCCGCCCCATCTAAAGACCGATGAGCTGCAATATGACATATTTGTTCCGGGGGTTTGGATACACTTGAAGGAAAGGCAGCTTCTTAAGTCCGCCTGGACTGAGATGGCCGCGGGCAGCCTGGCGAGGGAGAAATGACGGTGTCCTGATCTGCCCAAAACTTTAATCTGTTCCAGATGTCCGTCAGAGCGCGCAGAATGAAGGCAAATCATTTAATACCCTTTATCCTGGCTGATTAAATTGGGCGTCTTTTAATACAGAAGACATGCCAAGAATCCTGGCTATTTGTCCCAGATTAGACGGCTCGGCTGCCCTGTGGATTTCGGTGCCCCGCGCCCGAGCCGCCACCGTGACCGATGAACCGTGTGCCAATCGCTGCGCCAGAAGAGTCGCCACACGTCTCGGGTTTCAGGATTTTGTCCCTAATATGGCCAGAAAACGGGCCTAGCATCACATTCATTTTATTTTTTCATATGGAAGCGGTAGTAAACCTAAAATGTAATATATTGCAGCTTGCCAATCATTAGATGTGGTGGCTGCGTTAGTTTTCTTTTTTTAAAAAGGCTTTTTTTTTCACCTGGTGAGCTGGCTAGTAACGCGCCTCCTGTATTAGAGGCCCCCCCCCCCCACACTCTGGATGAAGGAGCATAGGGAGCACCT
The DNA here is from genome assembly GCF_037356315.1 of Lithobates pipiens. Taxonomy (NCBI): domain Eukaryota; kingdom Metazoa; phylum Chordata; class Amphibia; order Anura; family Ranidae; genus Lithobates; species Lithobates pipiens. Next base: position 51,530,659 of record NW_027507785.1, read on the forward strand.
TTGGACAGCATTATTGCCAGCTTGGGGGGGCAGGGGAGTGTTAGATGGACTAGCAGATTTAAATACACTAACAAATGTAAAGCCAAACTCCAGTTCACACTTTATGTTCAGTGGGAGCAAACCGCCCCCCCCCCCCCCACCTTTATGATAAAGGCTTTAAAGGAATAAATGCCAATCATTGTAAGTGCCCCTGTCAGTGGTAAATGGTTTCCATTTAAAGTGTTACTAAAGCCAGGAGCCTGCAGTCACTATAACTGGTCTCCAACAGAACATGGAAATTGAATTATTTTAGTAAATATAAACTGCTAAACACCCTTTCCTCATCAGCTGTATATAGCAGTCTTGTGACTGCTATCAGTGTCTGGTTAAAGCTTGTAGGAGGAGTTTTCATTCTACTCTGACTGTCCTATGAGGCTGAGAGACCCCTGACCCTTCGTCTGGACAGATCGGCATCTTTATTATATAACACGGGGACCTATATTGTTGTTTTACAGAGGGGATTGTATGTTTATAGTGTAGTTATGATAGCAGCAGGAGGGGAGGACTGGTGAGTGGACAGGTGGGGGACGGGAGAGCTGCGGATGATTGAGGCATGTAAACTGACCACTGTGTCAGGGCTCAGCAGCCATGATATACTGTGGTCAATTTACAGGGAGGATGGCAGAACCAGGCAGGATCAGTCGGGTATTTCAAGTGATAGAAGGGACCAAATGATGCAGCATAAGCACTGTGCTGTATAACATGCTTTTAAGGCAGGGGGTCTCAAACTGGTGGCCTCTCCAGCTGTTGCAAAACTACAAGTCCCATCATCCCTCTGCCTGTGGGAATCATACTTGTAACTGTAAGCCCTTGTACACACAGTCTGACATTCCGACCACAAAATCCGTCAGATTTTTTTTTTCCGACGGATTTTGTCCGAAACTGGTGTTGCATACACACGGTCGGACAAAGTTGTCGGAAAATCCGATCGTTCGGAACGTGATGACGTTCATTCGTCACGACGGGACTATAGCTTTGGTCTCGTAATCTGGTCTGAGCATGGGTGGCACTTTCTGATCGGAATTCTCTACAAGCAATCTGTTCATGTTGTTGGAAAATTTTATATCCAGCTCTCAAACTTTGTTGGTCAAACATTCCGACGGAAAAGTCTGATGGAGCCCACACACGGTTGGATTATCCGACAACACGGTCCGATCGGACATTTTCCGTCAATGTCCGACCGTGTGTACAAGGGCTAAGTCTTGCAATGCCTTTTGGGACTTGTAGTTCCGCAACAGCTGGAGGGCCGGTGTAGCGTTGTATTTTGCTCCCCATCGTAGAATGCTCCGGAAGTGACGTTGCGGACGGAAATTTCGCACTGCGCATGCGCGATGCGTTCCAAAGACTTTGCGACAATGCAGACCAGTGAAACCGTTACATAATGTCACGAAAGTGAGGGGAGGTAATCCCCTCCCTGAGCCACGGTTACCCACTCTCTCTCCACTCTGTCTAAAGTTAACGTCATGATTACCTCCCCTCACTTCCGTGACGTTATCTGACGATTTCACTGAACTGCATTGTCGCAAATCCTCTGGAACGCATGACGCAAGTGTTTGGAACGCATCGTGCATGAGCAGTGCGACATGTCTGGCCCCAACGTTACTTCCGGAGCATTCTACGATGGGGAGCAAAATATGACACTACACCAGCAGTTTGAGACCAGGATCTGTGTTTTTTTTGTTTTGTTTTTTTGGTGTTTTGTTTTATTTTTTTTATTTAATTTTTTTGCTTTCAAAGCACTTTAACCAAGTTGAGTCCTGAAGGCTTTACGGGGCCTTTAACGACCAGGCCATTTTTTGTGATAGGGCACTGCGATTCTTTAACTCACAATTGCGCTGTCTCGCGTGACGCTGTACCCATATACAATTGATGCCCCCCCCACAAATAGAGCTTTCTTTTGGTGGTATTTGATCACCTCTGCGGCTTTTATTTTTTGCGCTATAAACAAAAAAACAACAATTTTGAAATAATTTTTTTTTTTTTTTTTTTTTTTTTTTTTACTTTCTGCTATAATACATATCAAAAAAAAAAAAATGTATTCATCAGTTTAGGCCAATATATATTCTGCTACATATTTTTGTTTTAAAAAAAAAAAGAGCAATAAGTGTATATGTTATCACATCTACAAAAAAGGTTAGGGATTTATGGATTTTTTTTTTTCTTTTTTATTATTTTTACTGGTAGTGGTGGCGATCTGCAAATTTTTTTTTATTTTTTTTTTTCGGGTCCGCCAGGCATGCACATCGGCTCTTCCTCCGGCAGCAGGCGCGTGCGCCCACACTATTGCCTGAAACGACTTACAGGTACATCCTTTTGCACAGTAGAGCCGCTGTGCCGCAGTATATCTGCGGTGGGAGGTCTTTAAATGGTTAAAGTAGAATTCAAGATGGCCGCGATGGAACGACGCTAACATCACCAAATCTGACGGGTCGCCTAATCTGACGGCACACAGGCTTTCAAAATGAAACCTCAAAACGCTGTATAGAAGCATATATGCTCACCTTGTTGCTATGAGTGCGAAATGTAAGGCTTGGCTGGGTGTAACAAGATGTCCGCCGCCGCCTCCTGACTGCAGGTATTCTGTCGGATTGGCAAACCTGCTAGAGGTGGAAGGCTTGCTTGGCAAGTATGGGTAAGTATTTTTTGGTAGGTCAGCTGATCTCACAGGTTTGCTAATCTAACAGAACACCAGCCTTGATCTGTCAATGGGTACCCGGAAGTGACGTCACACGTCACTTCCAGGTTCCGCAACAAGAAGGGGAGGAGAGTGGCCCAACGGCACCCACTATGCCGGTTCTGGGCCTGCAGATGTTCAAATGGAGCCCGGAATACATGGGGCAGGTGGATGGAGATGGCGCATTCGAGTGATGGCTCGGGTACCGGGACAGTTTTTTTTTTTTTTTATTACCATGGTGATCTGGCGCCTGGTATTTTACGAGCCCTGGTCTATCATTAGTATGAGTCCTGGATTTGTCGGCGACCGCTCGGTCTCCGTATAGAGGAAGGTTGCCGCTCCTAAAGCTCCAGACCTTTTAGCAACACCCGCCCTATTATGATCTTGCAGATACTGGCTCTGCACAAATTTGGAAGGAAATTAAGTCCTGGATGGCCGCACACAGCTGATGGCATCTTTTATTGATAATTTAAAATCCAATACAGTCACCTTCATGTGCAAAAAGGATCAGGGAAAATCGGCTAACGCGTTTCACACCATGTGTTGGTGCTTAATCGTAGCTATGATTAAGCGCCAACACATGGTGTGAAACACGTCGCACACAGGTACGCCCATATCCACAGGAGGGGGGAATGGGTTAAAAATGTTTTTCCTCCTTGTAAATCGATCCCGAATTATAAGGAGATCAGGTATGGGCCAAAGCCGGCGGCATTACAACTGCCGGTGTATAGCAGGACAATAAAGAGTGATTTGAACTGATTGGTGGGTTTCTATGGTTGAAGATTGCGGTTTGCCTTCTTCCATGGAGTAGTCATCCGACCCTCTTATGTCATGGCGTTGTACGCTGGGTGGTCCTCCAGCTTTATCTGACTTCTCTCAGGATTCTTTCTTCAAGCCACAAAAACCGCCCCAATCTACAGGAAGCAGAAAATTCCTGACTGATTGCGAAACGCTGAGCTGTTCTCTTGTCACCGTGACTCGTATGCCGCAGATGGGACTCACAAAGCTGAATTCAAGGCAGATATGCAAAAGTGTTATATAGTCCAACAAATAAAGTAGAACTATAGGAAAAACTTTTTTTTTTTTTTCCATTTTGGATAAAGGTTATAACCTCTGTAAGGTTCATTTTTACCTTCAGTGTCCCATTGGGGAGATTTCCCTTCACTTCCTATCCAGTAGCCAAAACAGGAAGTAAGACGAAATCCCCCTCCCCCTAGGTAAATTTTTACCTTTGGTGTCCCATTGGGGAGATTTCCGTTCACTTCCTGTCCAGTAGCCAAAACGGGAAGTAATATGAAATCCCCCCCCCAAAGGTTCATACATTATACATGTGAGCAGCGTCACTAAATTGAATCAGTTTGATAAATGAGATGGTCGTTTACAACACCAGATATTGACAATAGGAGAAAGTTCACCTCACTATAGGCCTCTGGTGACTATTGGCTTTGCTACAGAAAGTCAGGGGAATTCAAACACTTTTGAGTTGCCACCAGAACAAGAGATGTGGACGGAAACTCAAATGGGGACAACTGTTCCAGAGACCGATGTTAACGCTATAGCTGCATGAACCGACAAGGCTGTAGCTGCATGAGGCCTGGTTCACACCTATGCATTTTTTTTGTGTGCATTTTTTAGTATTGCAGAAAAACACTACAGTCCATTTAACATGGCTTTCTATGGATGTAGTTCACATCTGTGCATTTTATGGAAAGGGCCAGGTTTTTTTTTTTCTGTTTTTTAGTTCCATAGACTTCAATGGTTTAAAGATGTGTATTAAAAAAATACAAAGTGCACCTGCAATATGCAAACTGCACAAATGTGAATCAGGCCTGAACCCACACCTGCATCAACCCCGCAGCGCTGTAGCTGCATGAACCCCGCAGCGCCGTAGCTGCATGAACCCCCGCAGCGCCGTAGCTGCATGAACCCCCGCAGCGCCGTAGCTGCATGAACCCCCGCAGCGCCGTAGCTGCATGAACCCCCGCAGCGCCGTAGCTGCATGAACCCACAATGTTTTTGCTGCCTTTACTGATGGTGCTACAGCTGCATGAACCCCCAGCACTGTAGCTTCATGAACCCAGGAACTCATTACCTTACAGGACATAAGGGATCTGCTAGTGACAGTTTGGTGCCAGATTCCACAGCACACCATCAGAGATCTAGTGGAGTCGGTGCCTCGATGGGTCAGGGGGGCTGTTTGGGTCACAGAAGATTAGAGGGACCTTCTCAATGGTGGGTGGTCATGATGTTATGTCTGATTGGATTTTTCTATTGATGTAAAAGTGCGTCTCTTGGCCTCCCAGGTGATCTCATGAGCTGGGAGGTTGCATAGTTTTCTTTCTTTAATGATAATATTGCCTCATTTACCTCCTCGGGAGCCATAAAACGTTTATGACTTGGATGATAACGCCGCTCTGTTTGCATTGTCTGTGTTTGTAGACTTTGCCCGGTGCGATGTGCGGCACAGGTCTGTACTGTAGAGAAAGCGAGACGCAGGAAATAAAATATGTCCAAAAAGTAAACATTGCTGGATTCAATCTGTACTTTGTATAGTGTTACATGGCATGTCCGGCGCTGCCTCTGATTGGTTGTTAATTGGGGGGGAAGAAAAAAAAAAGTCAAAACGTTTTCAAGATTTTATAAAACTCTTGTGTTACAGAATGCGATTTTAGGTTACGGGGCCGAGGTTGTGACTTTAAAGTGGATTTACTAAAGGCAAATGGATTTGCACACTGCAAGGACATTTGCTCCAAAGCTTAGTAAATGAGGAGGAGCTCTGCTGACTTCCATCATCCAATCATGTGCAAGCAAAAATCCTTTTGTTTTTTCCATTTTCATTGTGTTTGAGTATTATTTGCACCACCTCATTGACCTTTTGCAATGTGCAGCTCCATTTGTGGAGTGCACAGTCTTTTTGCCTTTAGTACTGATTCCCCTCCCCCCCCCCAATATATCTTTAAATGTGCTTATTATGCAAATAATGAAAATGCCTACAATTTAAAGCCCAGCCCCGGCCTTCCCTTCAGTCTTGCACAGTTGTTACCGGCTCCTCTCTTGGACCGAATTCGCTTTCTCTGATTTCGCTGCACACTGTGAGCTTCTCACCATGTGCATTAGAAGCGGCAGCAAATCAGAGCCCCGCTTCGTTTCCTGGCTGGAGGACATCCAGTATCATCTAGCCCCTTTTTTTCCCCCACTCAGCGTGGCTCGCCCCTTTCATTCGTTGCATTTCAGTTTTTCCAGTTATGGAGGCTCAGCATCATGTGTGGGTGGTCTGCATGCAAATACAGCCTGTCTCAGAACGCCCAGTCCTCCGGACTGATGCATCGCATACTAGCACATTATGAATTACCTTAGAACGAAGCTCCCGCAGCCCGACCCGGTCAGCGCTGAGGGGGCTGACATGTTGCCTCGCCGTTTCTTCCGGTGTTGCTGGCTCTGGTGCTGTCAGTGGCCGGAACCGCGATGATGTCACACCTGCGCATGCGTGCTGAAGTTCTCTGCTCTGGCACGATACGCGGGACCTTCACTGCGTATGCACCGCCGACATCAGCGGCTGCATGCAGGATGAATGTCTCCTAATTGGTGTAGGTTCAAGAGATATTTATTTTACCTACAGGTAGGCCTTTTAGGCATGCCTGTAGAGCTGCATAATTAATCCATAAAAAAAATAGTGATCTCGATTCAACCCCCCCTGACATCTCTATTGCAGAGATTGCAGATTCTTTCATATAACAAGTGGAGAGACTTATCTGCTCACTCAGCTGTCAAAAGAAAATATCCAGCAGTCAAACAAATTTTTAACATGAAACATTGTAACCAACTCTTCTTAGATCAAAGGGATAAACTTCTGGGAGTAAAGAGAAAATCCAAGCAGTCTGCCAAGTTTTTAACATGTAAATGCAGGAAGTTTAACCACTTAAAGTCAATCTTTTTCTGACACTTGTTTCTTAAAGCGGAGGGTCACACAAAAATGGAACCTCTGCTTTTCGGAACCCCCCCCCCTCCGGTGTCACATTTGGCACCTTTTAGGGGGTGCAGATACAGGTATTTGCACCCACTTCCGGGCATAGACTCCCACGCGAGTCTACGCCTCTTTCGTCCCCCGCCCCCCTGCTGTCTGCTGGGAAATCAACGGGTCCCAGAGACAGCAAGGACCATCCATATTGTGCAGCGAGACTCGCACATGCGCAGTAGGGAACCGGGAAGTGAAAACGCTTCAATTCCTGATTCCCTTACCGAAGATGGCGGCGACAGATCGGCTTCGGATGCCGACATAGCGGGACAGGTAAGTGTCTATATTTATGCATTATTTGTAGCTGCTGACTTTAAAAAAAAAAAAAAATTTGGCGGACCTCCACTTTAAAGAGGAAGTAAACCCTGATGGGTTTACTACTTTGTTTTTCTGCAAAGGTAAAGCATAATGGACTACTATGCATCGCATGTGTCACTTACCTTGACACAGGAGCCAGCGATGTCACCGCTGCCCCCTGTAGTACGGAACGTCCATCTTCTTCCAGGTATCGCTGCTCCAGCCACTCACAGCGCTGGAGCAGCGATGACGTCACTCCCGTGCATGCACACTGGAGCCACCACTAAAGGAATATCGCCGTTGGCAGCGGCATGCTGCCAACGGCGATAGTGCGCCTGCGTGCCTCTGTCTACGGCGCATGCACCGTAGACAGCGGTGCCTCTCTTTTTGTAAATATCTCCTAAACCGTGTAGGTTTAGGAGATATTTCTTGGACCTACAGGTAAGCCTTAATTTAGGTTTACCTGTAGGTCAAAGTGGTTTGTAAGGGTTTACAACCACTTTTAGAAAATTACTTGGAACCCCCAAACATTATAAATATTTTAGCAGAGACCCTAGGGAATAAAATGGCAATTGCTGCAATATTTTAAGTCGCGCTGTATTTGCCCAGTGGTCTTTCAAATGCAATTTTTTGGGGAAAAAATACACTTCAACGAATAAAAAATTAAAAAAACAGTAAAGTTATCCCAATTTTTTATTTATTTTTTGTTTTAATGTGAAAGATGATGTTACGCCGCGAGAATCGTGATCTATCTTCTAAGCAAAAAAAAATTGTGATTCTTATTTTTAGCCAGAATCGAGCAGCTCTACTTACCTGCAGGTAAAAATTTCCAAGCGGTGTATACAAACACTTTAAGGAAACGTGCCCCAGTGTGCCCACAAGTAGGATGCCCACACGTACATTAAGGTGAAAAAACACGAGGGTTTACAACCCCTTTAACTCAGTGGGGGGGGGGGGGGTCATTCACTAAAACTGGCGAGTGCAAAATCCGGTGCAGCTCTGCATACTAACCAATCCGCTTTCAGGTTTTATTACCAATGCTTAACTGAACAAGCGGAAGTTAGAAGCCGATTGGCCGCCATGCACATCTGCACCAGATTCGGAGTGCTCCAGTTTTAGTAAATCTCCCTCAACTTTTAATGATTGAAAAAATCGCTCATCTCATTGGCTGCTTTCAAATTTATTTTTTTTTTTAATGAAATGATCTACAACTAATCAATCTGAAGGGCGGTTACAGTAAAACATTGCCACTCATACACCTATACATGGGGGGGGGCGGGGCATCGTCTAATAAGCACCACTCGTCGGTGTTGCCTGGGTTGGGTTTGTCGGGGGTTAATCTTCCTTTATCTCTGCAGGACTCTGCGCCGTTGAATCCCGGGGCCCCTCCAGAACAATAAGCTTTATTTAATTAATCTGCAGCCGCTCCCCGCCCCAGCCCCTCCGACCGCTTCTACGTCACCCTCAACCCTGCATGACCCGGAGAGCTGAATAGGAACGGGGAGGTTTTGTGGGTTATCCCAAAATATCGCCACATTCCTGCACTTTGCAGCTGTAATTCCTTCACCTGCCTTCATAGATGCCAAATGGGGGGACCTTTTATTTTTATATGTCCTGCAAGGTTATAGCAACTTGTGATATTGTGTAGATACAGAATTACACCACATATCACCATTGTAGCCTTATGAGAGATACCGGAAGGCTCCGAGGATTAAATGGTAACGCACGCAAAACAGTTATCCAGCATTTTTGTGCATTTTTTTTCTTGCATCCCTTTTTGATTAAACAGTAAGAAAATAACTCGGAAAGAACAGCTGCATGGTAGTGCGTGTCAAGTTTATCCTAAAAACTGTACAAAGGTGACTCGGGCTAAAGGTGACGCAGTTGTTGACCGTCCGCATGGCGCCTGGGGATCGTTCATTATGGGGTTTAATTACTTCCAGTCTGGGCCAATTCTGATATTCCTACATGTAAAAAAAAAAAAAAAAAAAAAATATATATATATATATATATATATATATATATATATATATATATATATATATATATATATATAATATTATAATTTTTTTTTTTTTTTGCTAGAAAACCACTTAGAACCCCCAATCATTATATCTTTTTAAGCAGAGGCCTTGGAGAATAAAATGGAGGATGCTGGGTGGCATAATTGCAGGTCACATGATATTTGTGCAGCGTTTTTTTCAAATGTAAATTTTGTGGGGAAAAAATGCACATTAATGATTTTTAATGCACAAAAACGCAATGTAATATCCAATCGTTTAGTAAACTATAAAAGACAATGCTAGGCTGAGTAAATAGATACAATGTCGAGCTTTAAAACAGTGTATGCCTGTGGAATGGCGCCAAACTACGGTACCGAAAAATTCTCTATGGGTGACGCTTTAAAAAAACTTTACTGGATACTAGTTTGGAGCTACACAGGAGATCTGAAACTAGAACTATTGCTCTCAGACTGATGTTCGCAGCGATAACTTGTGTAATGCGATCGCCTTTTTTATTTTTTTAACAATGTACCTTTTTAGTGTGTGTGTGTGTTTGTTTGTTTGTTTTTTTATTAACTTTATTGCTATCAAAAGGGATGAACAAAATCTCTTTATGGAGAGATCTGGGGTCTATTAGACCCCATTTCTGTTCCTGGCCTCCAAAGCCTCTGATCAAACCGAGACTAGATACTTTCACAAGCCAGCAATGACTTGTTTATATTGGACCAAAACAGGAAGTGATGAAATCCTTACCACATCATATGTCACACAGTGGGAGGAACAACATCCAGAGTTCCTTGCTGTGTCCCAGGAACCGGACGCCACCGATTTTCCTTTTTTTTTTTTTTTTTTTTTTTGCATCCTTGTGGCGCTCCCCGATCGGATGGGCGAGGAGGGTGGGAGGACGGGACCCCCTTTTTTGCCGACTGTAAAAGTAATCCAGAGGCTGTATAGCTGTTCGGATTACTTTTACTAAAAAGAATCAGTTGCTAAATAAAACGATACCGGGATCAGGACTGTGGCTGCAGTCATGATTCCCAGCATAACCACTTCAACCCATCGTCGGTTATAAATGGAGACTTAACGGGAAGTAGATAAAGAGGAACTGTACTGCGGAAACTGAGCTTAAAAATAAATGAAGACAACGGCTCGGTCACCAGTAATGTCTGTAGGCTCTCTTCCATTACCGTGCCTTGTTTAAATCGTGTCTGTATGGAGGGGGGACCTTCTTAGTAGAGGCTTTGCTTCCTCATGTCACAGCTGCCCACCTGATGATTGGTTGGGTAATGATCGAGAAGCATCAAGAGTTGGAGGAAGCACAGAATGAAAAATAGTCGCAGGGAGATCCTTGCACTTCAGGTCCTCAGATACAGTTTCCTCTCCAGCAAGGAGAGTAGTGAGCAAACCAGTAGTGACACCACCAAATCTCCCTCCAAAACTGGGGAGACTAACAATCTTAGATGATCTCGCACTGCAGATCTACAGCTAGGAGGCTCAAGGCCAAGAAAAAGCACTGCTGTTTCTCAGGGGGGATTAAAGCCTAAGCAGTAACCTGAAAAATACTTTTTTTTTTTTTTTTTTTAGTTTTGAATTCCTTCTGCAAAGAAACAAATAAAAGTGCACTTTCTGGTATGCAAGTGTGCCTAGGCACCCCTGTATATGTGCAGTATCGGATCTAAGGCTCTTCTGCTTCTGACTGCTAGTCTTAAAGTGATTTGTAAAGCTTTAATTATTTTTGCATTAAAATAATAGACATGTTATACGTACCTGCTCTGTGCACAGAATGGCCCTAATCCTCCTCTTCTTGGGTCCCATCCTGGTGCTACTGGCCTCTTCCTCCTGCCGCATGCCCCCCCTGCAAGGAGCTTGCTATGGGGGCATCTGAGCCGAGCCGCTGCTCTGTGTCCACTCGCACACGGAACCACGGTTCGGTCCCGCCCCCTCTGTCTCCTGATTGGCGCATCTAGCTGTGATTGACAGCAGCGGAAGCAAATAGCCAATGCTTATAGCTAATCAGGAGAGTCCCGTGGGGGCAAGGCTCTCGTGGACATGGCTGGATCGATATGGGGCTGGAGTAAGTATTGGGGGGGCTGTATAGATTGCATGAAGTTAAAAAACCTTGTGCCCTTACAACCACTTTTAAGGTGATGTGGAATGAGTTTGTTGATGTCACTACTGCACTGCTCACTGTTCTCCTTGCTGGAGGCTTTAATAGAAGAATGTGAAATTCCTCCTGAAAAATACCAAAACACTTCCTGGTATGGATGTGTGCCTAGGCATTTTTGTGCCTGCAGACTCCTATCTGTGGTGTAGATGTGATGCATTGTCTAAGGCTCTGTTGCCAGGACATTTAGAGTAAGATTTGGTGATGTCACCACTCTGCTGCTCACTGTTCTCCTTGCTGGTGAGGAAGCTGTATTTGGAGAACATTGCAAGGATCTCCCTGCATTTGCCTTATTAATTTTTATGAATCTTTTGCTTCCTCCACCTCACCTGCTGCTTCTTGACCATCCGATCGGGTCATCAGATCCCCAGTCATCAGGGAGGGCAACTCTAAATTGCGAGAGGCTCTTTTATGAGATAGTAAAGCCCTGCCTGTACCAAAATGGCTGCCTCCATACATACAGTGCAGAACAAGACATGAAAAGTCAGTAATGGATAGATTGGAAGCAGGGAGACCATAGGCAGTATTGGGGAATAGTCCTTTACCCTCTACCTGCCTTTTTGTTGCATAGCGACCAGTGGCAGCTGGCGCCCCATTTTTTTGGGGGGGGGGGGGGGCAGCAAACAAATCTCTCTCCTCCCGCCAGGTCTGCATTTACCCCAACCAGGTCGTGGTTTCCCCAGCTTCTCCTCCCGGCTAATCCGGTCTTCGGATCTGTCTCCTGTCCTGATTGGCTGGAAGACCATACCGAATATTGATTCGCTAATGTCTCAAGTGGGTGGGTTCGGGGCACAGAGCCGAACCATTTTGAAGCTTATTAGAGCTCTGATCATGTGCTTAAAAAAGAAAAACTCGTAGAAAACTGAGTCCGGCGCCCCGCATGGAGATGGGGGGGGGGGGCTGCACCCCTATATTTACCGGCTGCTGCTGATGGTGACTCCTGTATAGTTGACCACCAGCTGGGTGCTTCAGACTGCGCCAGTCAATGAGCAGCTTTGGCGTTGATGCAATCCACCATTGAATGGAAATTAACAGCAAGATCATGTGATCTAGTCTAGAGCTATATTCTTAAATTATTATTTTTTTATTTATTTTTCTCCTTGTGTTTTCAGTAATAAGTATGGAAAAGGTCACAAGGATGATGAGCGTCTGTGTGGAAGCGGTGCAGAGAGCGGGCCTCTGCTCCTCGGTGATTACAGACAGGCGGTGTGTGTGCGGCATGTTCCCCGATAAGGAAGGCCACTCAGTGTGTTTATTTTAGCAGATAAAGGATGGAGAGAGAAAAAGGCGCATTGTAGTTGAAGTGTTTGCATTTGTCGTCAGTTGCGTTTTTTTTTTTTTTTTTAAAGAAAAAGTTGCATTGCAGAGTTTAGAAAATGTCTCGTCTCCCTCTTGCTGTGCCCGTTCAGACCCGCCGAAAATAGGAGAAATGAGGTTGCAAAATGCATCAGCAGACGAGCACAAAAAAGTAGGTTAAAGGGGGTTCAGGGATGGGAAGCTGCTCAGAGCGCTGTGTGTGATCGGGATGTGCGCTGGATGGTGCCGGGACCAGATGAACATTCCGACCAATGGTCATGGGCTTGTTGGATCTTCTGCAGTTTCCTTGCAGATAGCCTGGTGTACAGATAAATAATCATTTATTTTTTCTCCATAGTAATTCATAGAATTTCCTTTCCTATTTCCAGTCTGAAATTATGGTCCATACCAACAATAGCAGGTACTGGTAATGCCTCAAAAATGTTCATTATTGTTTCTGGTTTTTCTTCCCCACTCCAGGCAAAAAAAAAAAGACTCTTGTAGTGGGGCCCCCACAGTGCAAGGGTTAAATGTTGGTTATGTCCAGTGATAGAGGAAGCAAGCAGTTCTTCCCTTACGTAGGGTGTGACCGGGCCGCCCGTCTCTGCGCGACCGGAGCCCCCCTTAAGCCCCCTTCTCTGTGTGGCCCGGGGGGTGCCCGCCCCTAAGCCCCCTTCTCTGCATGACAGGAGCCCCCTTCTTTGCAAGACAGGAGCCCCCCTTAAGCCTCCTTCTCTACGTGACCAGAGCCCCCCTTAAGCCCCCTTCTCTGCGCGGCCCGGGTGGTGCCCTTAAGTCCGCCTTCTCTGCGCGGGCCACCCTTAAGCCCCCCTTCTCTGCGAGACTGGTCCCCCGGGGGCCACCCTTAAGCCTCCTTCTCTACGTGACCAGAGCCCCCCTTAAGCCCCCTTCTCTGCGCGGCCCGGGTGGCGCCCTTAAGTCCGCCTTCTCTGCGCGGGCCACCCTTAAGCCCCCCTTCTCTGCGAGACTGGTCCCCCGGGGGCCACCCTTAAGCCTCCTTATCTGCGCGGCCGGGGGGCGCCCCTTATCTGCGCAGCCCAGGGGGTCGCCTTCAAGCTCCCTTATCTGCGCAGCCCGGGGGGGTCGCCCTTAAGCCCCCTTATCTGCGCGGCCTGGGGGGGTTGCCCTTAAGCCCCCTTATCTGCGCGGCCCGGGGGGTCGCCCTTAAGCCCCCTTATCTGCGCGGCCCGGGGGTCGCCCTTAAGCCCCCTTATCTGCGCGGCCCGGGGGTCGCCCTTAAGCCCCCTTATCTGCGCGGCCCGGGGGTCGCCCTTAAGCCCCCTTATCTGCGCGGCCCGGGGGGTCGCCCTTAAGCCCCCTTATCTGCGTGGCCGGGGGGGGGGGTCGCCCTTAAGCCCCCTTATCTGCGCGGCCCGGGGGGTCGCCCTTAAGCCCACTTATCTGCGCGGCCCGGGGGGTCGCCCTTAAGCCCCCTTATCTGCGTGGCCGGGGGGGTCGCCCTTAAGCCCCCTTATCTGCGCGGCCGGGGGGGTCGCCCTTAAGCCCCCTTATCTGCGCGGCCCGGGGGGTCGCCCTTAAGCCCACTTATCTGCGCGGCCCGGGGGGGGTCGCCCTTAAGCCCCCTTATCTGCGCAGCCCGGGGGGGGTCGCCCTTAAGCCCCCTTATCTGCGCGGCCCGGGGGGGGGGGGTCGCCCTTAAGCCCCCTTATCTGCGCGGCCCGGGGGGTGGTCGCCCTTAAGCCCCCTTATCTGCGCGGCCCGGGGGGGGGTCGCCCTTAAGCCCCCTTATCTGCGCGGCCCGGGGGGGGTCGCCCTTAAGCCCCCTTATCTGCGTGGCCCGGGGGGGTCGCCTTTAAGCCCCCTTATCTGCGTGGCCCCGGGGGGGGTCGCCCTTAAGCCCCCTTATCTGCGCGGCCCGGGTCACCCTTAAGCCCCCTTATCTGCGCGGCCCGGGGGGATCGCCCTTAAGCCCCCTTATCTGCGCGGCCCGGGGGGATCGCCCTTAAGCCCCCTTATCTGCGCGGCCCGGGGGGGTCGCTCTTAAGCCCCCTTATCTGCGCGGCCCGGGGGGTCGCCCTTAAGCCCCTTATCTGCGCGGCCGGGGGGGTCGCCCTTAAGCCCCCTTATCTGCGCGGCCGGGGGGGGTCGCCCTTAAGCCCCCTTATCTGCGCGGCCGGGGGGGGGTCGCCCTTAAGCCCCCTTATCTGCGCGGCCGGGGGGGGTCGCCCTTAAGCCCCCTTATCTGCGCGGCCGGGGGGGGGTCGCCCTTAAGCCCCCTTATCTGCGCGGCCGGGGGGGTCGCCCCTTAAGCCCCCTTATCTGCGCGGCCGGGGGGGGGCGCCCTTAAGCCCCCTTATCTGCGCGGCCGGGGGGGGGGGCGCCGTTAAGCCCCCTTATCTCCGCGGCCCAGGGGGGGCGCCCTTAAGCCCCCCTTTTCTGCGCGGTCCGGGGGGCGCCCTTAAGCCACCCTTTTCTGCGTGTGCCGCCCTTAAGCCCCACCCCTTTCTGCGTGTGCCGCCCTTAAGCCCTCTTCTCTGCACAACTGGTCCCCACCCGTACACACAGCCTGGCGGTTGGATCAAATACAATGCAAAGCCAGTAGTCGTGTATTGTACAAGAGAACACCAAGGACCTACCCATAACCCCAAGTTTAGGGCTACATTCAGATGGGTGTTTGGCACACCCTGCAGATTCCTGTACAAAAAGGACAAAAAGATGGCAGGCTGATAAGGGTTGGTGTACCCCCTAACCCCTCCCCCGGCTGTAGAGGCAGAAGCTGGAGGTGTACACAGGCTGTGGCTGTGACATGTAGTGCACCCCTTATTTACGTCCGCTGATTGTGACCAATTCAAGTGAATGGGACCTTTCTGCAGGCGTGTACAATGCACATTGTTTTGGCACGCTGCTTGCGCCCCGCTTCCACTGTGATCATTCCCGGGAGAGACAGAACCGAGGTCTGCCTATGTGAACAAGGCAGATCGCCTTTCTGAGAGAAGTGGAGGTAGAGATCCTGTGTTTCTGCAAAGATTTTTCCGCCCCAGTCCCGCTTTAAGTCGCTGATCGCCACCATTGCTAGTAAAAAAAAAAAAAAATATTCTGTAGATCTATCCCATAGTTTGGTTTGCGCAAAAGTTATAGTCAATCAATATATGCGTATTGCGATAAAAAAAAATATATATATATATATTTTTTTTTTTTCCAAGAATATGTAGCGGAATACATAATGGGCAAAAGTGACAAAAAAAATAAATTTTACTTTTTTTTTTTGTATGTTTTATAGCAGAAAGTTTTTTTTTTGGTTTTTTTAAATTGTCGCTTTTTTTGTTTTTATAGCGCAACAAAAATAAAAAAGCAGCGGTGATCAAATAACACCAAAAGAAAACTTGGGGGGGGGGGAGATTATAAGTATTACATTGTATATACCTGTGTGTTGCGATCGTTTTAGGTGCTTATCTAATAGTTTTTTGAAACTATCAATGAGACCCCCCCACCCCGCTCAGACCACCACCTGTGGAAGGGAAATCCACATCCTGGCCGCTCTTAAAGTAAAGAACCCTCTACGTAGTTTAAGGTTAAACCTTTATTTGTGTACAGCGTCGCACAACCGTTCAGTTGTCAGTTAAAGTAACACAGTGCCATATCGCAAAAAATTTTTTTTAAAAAATGGCCCGGTCAGGAAGGGGGGTAAATCTTCTGGTGGGCAAGTGGTTAAGGGAACCTGTTTGATAAAAATGACGCTGCACACATTGGAGTGAACAGTCTACAGCAGCACCAGAAAATGCTAAAAAAAAAAAAAAAAAAAACATATTCCATTTCAAAGGAACACAGAATACCTATAAATGTGTTTTTTTTTTTTTTTTTTATATATTTTTTTTATTGTGTTTATTTTTTTTACTTTACCAAGCGTTACTATACCGCTGAGCTACATACTGCAAATGATTGCTAAATTGTAAAAAACAAGAAAAGCTAAGTAAAATAAATAAAACATAAAAAAAATAAAAAAATAGCAAAAATAATTAAATAAAAAACAAAAAAGAAGGCTAGCAAAAATAATTTTTGCTAGCCTTCTTTTTTTTTTTTTGCTGTTTTTTTATTTTTTTATGTTTTTTATTTATTTTACTTTGCTAAATTGTAAAAAAAAACAAAAAAGCAAAGTAAAATAAATAAAACATAAAAAAAAAAAATAGCAAAAAAAAAAAATAAAAAAACAAAAAGAAGGCTAGCAAAAATAATTTTTGCTAGCCTTCTTTTTTGTTTTTTA
Organism: Lithobates pipiens; assembly: GCF_037356315.1. NCBI lineage: Eukaryota > Metazoa > Chordata > Amphibia > Anura > Ranidae > Lithobates > Lithobates pipiens. Next base: position 51,547,390 of record NW_027507785.1, read on the forward strand.
TTTTTTTATTTTTGCTATTTTTTATTTTTTTTTAATGTTCTATTTATTTTACTTTGCTTTTTTTGTTTTTTACAATTTAGCAATCATTTGCAGTATGTAGCCCAGTGGTATAGTAACGCTTGGTAAAGTATGCTACTGGCGGGGGGGGGGGGGTTCTTTAGCGTCATGGAGCCCCCAATTTTATTTTTGCTTTTCAAATGTGAGCTGGTTGAGAGGTGTAGTAGAAGACGGGTCCTCCCCTCCGCCTGGTCCTGAGTGGATGCAGATAATGAATTTGCTGTAATTGCTCCTAATGAAAGAGATAAGGGCAGGGTCAGGTGGATGCGGGGTGAGGAGGGGGTCCAGTGTCAGAGGAGAGGGGAGGGGGGAATGTCTCCATCTGTCTGGACCCTCTCACAGCTGACTCACAGGAAGTGTAGAGAGCAGCCGTAGCTTGGCACCCCTCCCTCGCTCGCTCCCTCGCTCGCTCTCTGTGTAGTACGGGAACAATGACACCCAGCCAAGTTCTGCTCTGATAATTCTTCGCCAGTCTTAGGACTTCAGCTCCAGCGGTTTTCCCCCCCCCATCCGTCTCTCCTTCACCCCACGCTGGCGGCTACTCGCCACCACACCCACCCAAGCCTTTGTCTGAGGGGCAGCAAGACCCGGAGCCATGGTCCAGAGGTTCAGCCTCCGGCGACAGCTGTCCAAGGTGGGTACCTCACCATCCGGTTAACCACTTCTATATGCCATATTACCATAAAATACTTCTTGGCGTTCTTAGTCCTGGGGCTGACCCCTAAAAATCTGAGGGGAGCGGTCTTTGCCCTCTAGGTGGTACTAGGCTGTGCACAATTAAAGCTATTGGGTCGCTATGGGTTGGAATTCCACCGCCGATTGCCTAAATGGTCATTTTGCTTTAAATGACCCTCTTTGTTATTACATTTCTGAAATAAACACCTTAAACGTATTATTTTTTTGGAATTAATACCTTTTTTATTGTACAATTATTTATTTATTTATTTTTATATGCGGTCACACTTCTGTGATTTGAGGTTTTGATGTTTGTTCTTCCTTTTTTTTATTTATTTATTTATTTTTTTTGAACAAAATACATTTTTATTATTTATTTATTTTTTATTTTTGAACAAAATACATTTTTTTTTTTTTTATTTTAGAAATTTTTATTATGTTTCCAAGGTAACAATAAGCAAATACAGAATTACAGAAAAAGAAAAACAAATATAGTAAACCATACAGTGTCTCGTTAGCCATACAAAATACATTTTTATTTATTTTTATTTTCTTATTTTTTTTTTTTTTTCTTTTTGAACAAAATACATTTTTAAGTTCAGTCTATGCATTGTGGTGGCACTCGCATAAGGAATTTTGCAATTTTTTTTTAAATTCTGCATCATGCGTTTTCTGTTAGTGTTGACCCCCTCCCTCCAAAAGAAATATATTAAGAAAAAAAAAAAAAAATCTGAAAACGCATGAATAAATTGCAGCAATACAATTGAAATGCTTCTAAAAGCGTATATTTAAACACTAGAATTCCTGCACTAGAGCATACATAATCTGGGGGGGGGGGGGGGGAGGGGGAAGAAAATATTGCAGGGAAAAAAAAGAAAATTGTTAACATTCTGGGGAAAAAAAGAGAAAATGGATAATATTCTGGGGGGAAAAAAAAGAAAAAAGAAAATGGATAATAATCTGGGAAAAATAAAATGCATAACATTTTGGAAAAAAGGAAATGCATAATATTCTGTAAAAAATAAAATAAAATGCATAATAATCTGGGGGAAAAAAAAATAAAATACATACTCTGGGGGAACATGCAGAATTATTATTATTATTATTATTATTATTATTATTCAGGATTTATATAGCGCTGACAGTTTACGCAGCGCTTTACAAATTGATAAGCTTGAATACAGTAGGAATCAGAGCCCTGCTTGTTGGGGTTTACAATCTAAGGAGGAGGGTCAGGAGATTCAAGAGGTAATAACTGTGGGGTCTGGAAAAAAAAAAAAAAAAAAAAAATATATATATATATATATATATATATATATATATATATATATATATATATATATATATATATATATATATATATATATATATATATATATATATAAAATCTCAAGGGGGAAAAAAAAGTAAAAAATACTTAATCTCAATTTCAAACCACCTTGGCCCTCGTGGGCCTGCTATTAATTTCTGGCTGTTGAGGAAATGAAGATTTCTTTGGACGCCTCGTAGATCTGAGATCCTTCTTGTCAGAATGTGAGATGCCTGAAATGTTCTCCTCCGTCCCTGCCCAGTTCCTGCGGCCCCCTATTCCCTAAAGAGTTGTGTTTTTGCTACTTCTGATCTGGGGAAACTGCTGCTGTCTGTGTGGTAGAGAATAGACGACGGGACCTTTTTTATAGCCGATCGCTGTTTTTTTTTTTTTGCTGCAAATATTTGGACGCTGTATTTCTAGGCAGAGCGCGAGCCCAGCATGGCCCTCCGGAGATGTTTTATACTGTAAAGTCATTACTGGTGGTTTTTCGTACTTTCTTTCCTTTATGGAGATGATTGTTGCGTTTAAAATTATGGTGTTGGGTGTGAAGTGTATTTTTTTTTTTGGGCCAAATAACATTTTATGAATTCTGGTGCGTTGGGTGCGCAAAAAACAAAACAAAATAAAAGCCTTAGTGGTTTTAAACCTAAAACATGAGATATGAACAAAGTATGTCCTTCCATAGTGTGTACTTGGCTTAGCCCAGAACACTAAGTGTCATTTCTTTCTGCTGCCTCCTTCCTCTTCTATCAGCATGAAATCACTAAGTTTTCCTGACACCAGGAGAGAAATGGTGGACTGATGGGATCTCCAGCTGATTTACAGCCTCAGCTCTGATCCTGTGTGAAGGGG
>NW_027507785.1:51552985-51567985 GCF_037356315.1 Lithobates pipiens
TATAGATCTCTCTCTCTCTCTCTCTCTCTCGATATAGATCTCTCTCTCTCTCTCTCATAGATCCTCTCGATCAGATCTCTCTCTCTCTCTCTCTCTCTCGATATAGATCTCTCTCTCTCTCTCTCTCTCGATATAGATCTCTCTCTCTCTCTCTCTCTCTGATATAGATCTCTCTCTCTCTCTCTCTCTCTCTCGATATAGATCTCTCTCTCGATATAGATCTCTCTCTCTCTCTCTCTCTCTCTCTCTCGATATAGATCTCTCTCTCTCTCTCGATATAGATCTCTCTCTCTCTCTCGATATAGATCTCTCTCTCTCTCTCGATATGATCTCTCTCTCTCTCTCGATATAGATCTCTCTCTCTCTCTCTCTCGATATAGATCTCTCTCTCTCGATATATAGATCTCTCTCTCTCTCTCGATATATAGATCTCTCTCTCTCTCTCTCTCTCTCTCTCTCGATATATAGATCTCTCTCTCTCTCTCTCTCTCTCTCTCTCTCTCTCGATATATAGATCTCTCTCTCTCTCTCTCTCTCTCTCTCTCGATATAGATCTCTCTCTCGATATAGATCTCTCTCTCTCTCTCGATATAGATCTCTCTCTCTCTCTCTCTCGATATAGATCTCTCTCTCTCTCTCTCTCTCGATATAGATCTCTCTCTCTCTCTCTCTCGATATAGATCTCTCTCTCTCTCTCTCGATATAGATCTCTCTCTCTCTCTCTCGATATAGATCTCTCTCGATATAGATCTCTCTCTCTCTCTCGATATAGATCTCTCTCTCTCGATATAGATCTCTCTCTCTCTCTCTCTCTCCGATAAGATCTCTCTCTCTCTCTCTCTCTCTCTCTCTCCGATATAGATCTCTCTCTCTCTCTCTCTCTCTCGATATAGATCTCTCTCTCTCTCTCTCTCTCTCTCTCTCGATATAGATCTCTCTCTCTCTCTCGATATAGATCTCTCTCTCTCTCTCTCGATATAGATCTCTCTCTCTCTCTCTCTCTCTCTCTCTCTCTCTCTCTCGATATAGATCTCTCTCTCTCTCTCTCTCTCTCGATATAGATCTCTCTCTCTCTCTCTCTCTCTCGATATAGATCTCTCTCTCTCTCTCTCTCTCGATATAGATCTCTCTCTCTCTCTCTCGATATAGATCTCTCTCTCTCTCTCTCTCTCGATATAGATCTCTCTCTCTCTCTCTCGAGCGATATAGATCTCTCTCTCTCTCTCTCGATATAGATCTCTCTCTCTCTCTCTCGATATAGATCTCTCTCTCTCTCTCTCGATATAGATCTCTCTCTCTCTCTCTCTCGATATAGATCTCTCCTCTCTCTCTCTCTCGATATAGATCTCTCTCTCTCTCTCGATATAGATCTCTCTCTCTCTCTCGATATAGATCTCTCTCTCTCTCTCTCTCGATATAGATCTCTCTCTCTCTCTCTCTCTCTCTCTATATATAGATCTCTCTCTCTCTCTCTCTCTCTCTCTCGATATATAGATCTCTCTCTCTCTCTCTCTCTCTCTCTCTCTCTCTCTCGATATATAGATCTCTCTCTCTCTCTCTCTCGATATATAGATATCTCTCTCTCTCTCTCTCTCTCTCTCTCTCTCTCTCTCTCGATATATAGATCTCTCTCTCTCTCTCTCTCTCTCGATATAGATCTCTCTCTCGATATAGATCTCTCTCTCTCTCGATATAGATCTCTCTCTCTCTCTCTCGATATAGATCTCTCTCTCTCTCTCTCGATATAGATCTCTCTCTCTCTCTTCGATATAGATCCTCTCGATATAGATCTCTCTCTCTCTCGATATAGATCTCTCTCTCTCTCTCTCTCGATATAGATCTCTCTCGATATAGATCTCTCTCTCTCTCTCTTCTCTCGATATAGATCTCTCTCGATATAGATCTCTCTCTCTCTCTCGATATAGATCTCTCTCTCTCTCTCTCGATATAGATCTCTCTCCTCTCTCTCTCTCTCTCTCGATATAGATCTCTCTCTCTCTCTCTCTCGATATAGATCTCTCTCTCTCTCTCTCTCTCTCGATATAGATCTCTCTCTCTCTCTCTCGATATAGATCTCTCTCTCTCTCTCTCTCTCGATATAGATCTCTCTCTCTCTCTCTCTCTCTCTCGATATAGATCTCTCTCTCTCTCTCTCTCTCTCTCTCGATATAGATCTCTCTCTCTCTCTCTCTCTCTCGATATAGATCTCTCTCTCTCTCAGATATAGATCTCTCGATATAGATCTCTCTCTCTCTCGATATAGATCTCTCGATATAGATCTCTCTCTCTCGATATAGATCTCTCTCTCTCTCTCTCGATATAGATCTCTCTCTCTCTCTCTCTCGATATAGATCTCTCTCTCTCTCTCTCTCTCTCGATATAGATCTCTCTCTCTCTCTCTCTTGATATATATCTCTCTCTCTCTCTCTCTCTCTCTCTCGATATAGATCTCTCTCTCTCTCTCTCTCGATATAGATCTCTCTCTCTCTCTCTCTCTCTCTCGATATAGATCTCTCTCTCTCTCTCTCTCTCTCTCTCGATATAGATCTCTCTCTCTCTCTCTCGATTCTCTCTCTCTCTCTCTCTCTCGATATAGATCTCTCTCTCTCTCTCTCGATATAGATCTCTCTCTCGATATAGATCTCTCTCTCTCTCTCGATATAGATCTCTCTCTCTCTCTCGATATAGATCTCTCTCTCTCTCTCGATATAGATCTCTCTCTCGATATATAGATCTCTCTCTCTCTCTCGATATATAGATCTCTCTCTCTCTCTCTCGATATATAGATCTCTCTCTCTCTCTCTCGATATATAGATCTCTCTCTCTCTCTCTCTCGATATATAGATCTCTCTCTCTCTCTCTCTCTCGATATATAGATCTCTCCTCTCTCTCTCTCTCTCTCGATATATAGATCTCTCTCTCTCTCTCTCTCTCTCTCTCGATATATAGATCTCTCTCTCTCTCTCTCTCTTCTCTCTCTCGATATATAGATCTCTCTCTCTCTCCGATATAGATCTCTCTCTCTCTCTCGATATAGATCTCTCTCTCTCTCCGATATAGATCTCTCTCTCTCTCGATATAGATCTCTCTCTCTCTCTCTCGATATAGATCTCTCTCTCTCTCTCTCGATATAGATCTCTCTCTCTCTCTCTCGATATAGATCTCTCTCTCTCTCGATATAGATCTCTCTCTCTCTCTCTCGATATAGAATCTCTCGATATAGATCTCTCTCTCTCTCGTTATAGATCTCTCGATATAGATCTCTCTCTCTCTCGATATAGATCTCTCGATATAGATCTCTCTCTCTCGATATAGATCTCTCTCTCTCTCTCTCTCTCGATATAGATCTCTCTCTCTCTCTCTCTCGATATAGATCTCTCTCTCTCTCTCTCTCTCGATATAGATCTCTCTCTCTCCCTCTCTCGATATAGATCTCTCTCTCTCTCTCTCGATATAGATCTCTCTCTCTCAATATAGATCTCTCTCTCTCGATATATATAGATCTCTCTCTCTCTCGATATATAGATCTCTCTCTCTCTCTCTCTCTCGATATATAGATCTCTCTCTCTCTCTCTCTCTCTCTCTCTCTCTCTCGATATATAGATCTCTCTCTCTCTCTCGATATAGATCTCTCTCCTCTCTCGATATAGATCTCTCTCTCTCTCTATATAGATCTCTCTCTCTCTCGATATAGATCTCTCTCTCTCGATATAGATTCTTCTCTCTCTCGATATAGATCTCTCTCTCTCTCGATATAGATCTCTCTCTCTCGATATAGATCTCTCTCGATATATAGATCTCTCTCTCTCGATATATAGATCTCTCTCTCTCGATATATAGATCTCTCTCTCTCGATATATAGATCTCTCTCTCTCGATATATAGATCTCTCTCTCTCTCCTCTCGATATATAGATCTCTCTCTCTCTCTCTCTCGATATATAGATCTCTCTCTCTCTCTCTCTCTCTCGATATATGATCTCTCTCTCTCTCTCTCGATATATAGATCTCTCTCTCTCTCTCTCTCTCTCGATATATAGAATCTCTCTCTCTCTCTCTCGATATATAGATCTCTCTCTCTCTCTCTCTCTCTCTCTCGATATATAGATCTCTCTCTCTCTCTCTCTCTCTCTCTCTCGATATATAGATCTCCTCTCTCTCTCTCTCTCTCTCGAATATAGATCTCTCTCTCTCTCTCTCTCTCGAAATATAGATCTCTCTCTCTCTCTCTCTCTCGAAATATAGATTCTCTCTCTCTCTCTCTCGAAATATAGATCTCTCTCTCTCTCTCTAAATAGATCTCTCTCTCTCTCTCTCTCTCTCGATATATAGATCTCTCTCTCTCTCTCTCTCTCGATATATAGATCTCTCTCCTCTCTCTCTCTCTCGATATATAGATCTCTCTCTCTCTCTCTCTCTCGATATATAGATCCTCTCTCTCTCGATATATAGATCTCTCTCTCTCTCTCTCTCTCTCTCTCTCTCTCGATATATAGATCTCTCTCTCTCTCTCTCTCTCTCTCTCTCGATATATAGATCTCTCTCTCTCTCTCTCTCTCGATATATAGATCTCTCTCTCTCTCTCTCTCTCTCGATATATAAGATCTCTCTCTCTCTCTCTCTCTCGATATAGATCTCTCTCTCTCTCGATATAGATCTCTCTCTCTCTCGATATAGATCTCTCTCGATATAGATCCTCTCTCGATATAGATCTCTCTCTCTCTCTCTCTCGATATAGATCTCTCTCTCTCTCTCTCTCGATATAGATCTCTCTCTCTCTCTCGATATATAGATCTCTCTCTCTCGATATATAGATCTCTCTCTCTCGATATATAGATCTCTCCTCTCTCTCTCTCTCTCTCTCTCTCTCTCTCGATATATAGATCTCTCTCTCTCTCTCTCGATATATAGATCTCTCTCTCTCTCTCTCTCTCTCGATATATAGATCTCTCTCTCTCTCTCTCTCTCGATATATAGATCTCTCTCTCTCTCTCTCTCGATATATAGATCTCTCTCTCTCTCTCTCTCGATATATAGATCTCTCTCTCTCTCTCTCTCGATATATAGATCTCTCTCTCTCTCTCTCTCGATATATAGATCTCTCTCTCTCTCTCTCTCTCGATATATAGATCTCTCTCTCTCTCTCTCTCGATATATAGATCTCTCTCTCTCTCTCTCTCGATATATAGATCTCTCTCTCTCTCTCTCTCTCTCTCTCTCCCTCTCTCTCTCTCTCTCTCTCTCGATATATAGATCTCTCGCTCTCTCTCTCTCGATATATAGATCTCTCGCTCTCTCTCTCTCTCTCGATATAGATCTCTCTCTCTCTCTTCTCTCTCTCTCTCTCTCTCTCTCTCTCGATATAGATCTCTCTCTCTCTCTCTCTCTCTCTCTCTCGATATAGATCTCTCTCTCTCTCTCTCTCGATATAGATCTCTCTCTCTCTCTCTCTCTCTCTCTCTCTCTCTCTCGATATAGATCTCTCTCTCTCTCTCTCTCTCTCTCTCTCTCTCGATATAGATCTCTCTCTCTCTCTCTCTCTCTCTCTCTCTCTCTCGATATAGATCTCTCTCTCTCTCTATATATTTATAGTCTATATCTAGCGAGAGATATAGATGGAGAGATATAGATGGAGAGAGAATATATTCTCTTATGAGATAGAGAAATTATATATACCGTGTTTCTCTATCTATATAGATGGATATAGAGAATATATATGTCTCTATCTAGATAGATAGATATAGAGAATATATATATATTCTCTATATCTATAAAAATGTAAACTTTTTTTATTGTGTTTATTTTATAGCAGAATGTAAAAAGTATTCCCCCCCCACCCGAAATTGTTAGTTTCTTTTGTCTATAAAAATAACCACAGAGGTCATCAAATACCCCCAAAGAAATCTATTTGTGGGGAAAAAAAGGACATAAATTGTATTTTTGTTTACAGGGTCGCACGACTGCGCAGTTGTCAGAGCATCGCAAAAAAAAAAAGGCCTGGTCATGAAAGGGGGGTAAATCTTCCGGAGCTGAAGTGGTTAAGCAGGGCCAGTCTCCGATGTCTGGAAGATTGTTGGCTAATGGCTCCCCTCCCAGTAGAATTAAAGGAATGTAATCCTATAATTAGAAAGTTTTTCTTTAGGCCGGAGTTGTTGTGAATTCTCCTCTACTTCGTACTCAACAGTTTCTTTTGTTTCCGCGTTTGGTCCTCTGCGGTTACACAAATTGCTCTCCGCGCTCATGAAGAAGCATGATGACGACGCACGGAGGAAACCTGCATTGTATAGGAAAGTTTCTCGGCTCGGTCGGGGGTTATAAAGTGTCAGTGCGGCGCTGAGCGCACGGGACGCGGCTTTGTCGCCCATCGGGGGGGAGGGAAGCGTGAGCGCCGCGCTCTGCCTTCCGCCTTCTACTTCCTGATCTGTTTCTGCTTTAATTACACGGGGGGGGGATAATGGCGTTTTCATTAGAAAACTGAGCCGCTCTCAGGATAGAAACATAAGCCGGGCTTATCAGTGTCAATGTAGAACACGGCCGCTGATTAATGTGTTGCCAGAAGAGGAAATGTTTAGTGTTTTTTAACGCAACGGTGGGATGTCACCTTTTCGGTGAAAGAGCCTCTTCTCATAAATTGCAGGAAGACTTTGCTGGAGAGCGCAACCAGCAAACCTCTTAAGGGGAATCCACCATCACTTTGTACGTCTTATTTTGTTGGTTTTGAAAGTTGAGTTAATCTTTCTAATAAAATGTTTCGGGAAGTCAGCGGGTTTCAGTAGTTGCAGCTTTCGTAATTGGTGCTTGGTATAAACACCATACCTGTAGGTCAACGGTCAAAGGCGTAACAAGAACCTTCAGGGCTCCGATGCAAGAAACCATGAATTGGCTCCAACCAAGGCCTTTCCCGCTGGTCCTGGGCTCCCCCCCTTTCCCGCTGGTCCTGGGCTCCCCCCCCCCTTTCCCACCGGTCCTGGGCTCCCCCCCTCCTTTCCCGCCGGTCCTGGGCTCCCCCCCTCCTTTCCCGCCGGTCCTGGGCTCCCCCCCTCCTTTCCCGCCGGTCCTGGGCTCCCCCCCCTCCTTTCCCGCTGGTCCTGGGCTCCCCCCTCCTTTCCCGCTGGTCCTGGGCTCCCCCCTCCTTTCCCGCTGGTCCTGGGCTCCCCCCTCCTTTCCTGCCGGTCCTGGGCTCCCCCCCCTTTCCCGCCGGTTCTGGGCTCCCCCCCCTTTCCCGCCGGTTCTGGGCTCCCCCCCTTTCCCGCCAGTTCTGGGCTTCCCCCTCTTTCCCGCTGGTCCTGCCCCCCCCCACACTCCTTAACCTTGTGCAACAAGCTTCCCAGAAGAGTTCAAGCTGTTATAGCTGTGAAGGACGGGCCAACACAATATTGAACCCTACGGACTAAGACTGGGATGCCATTAAAGTTCATGTAAATGCAGGTGTCCCACTTTTGGCAATAGTGTATTTTTAGGACCCCAGTTGAGACTCTGCCTCACTTTTGAGGCAGACAAAGGGACTGAGGACAGATTCATCAATCCCTTTCTCTGCAGCCTCAGCTGCACAGAATGGATGAACAAAATTAGCTTTGTTCATATACTGAAGCATAGTAAACAGTTTATCAATGAATAGAAAAAAAAAAAGTCCAGCGATTTGGTATAGATCGCTGACTGTATTCATCAAGACAAGGAAGAGGCCGGTGCATTACATTTACTGGCCCCTTCCCTGCACATCATCCTGACAGATCCCCCGCAGCAGGAGGGGGAAACCCTGTCAAATGACTCTGAAAATCTTGCTTTAACCCTGTAAATGCCATACCAACGCACCACAAGTGCTTGCATTTCGACACGCCCCTTTTTGCTTAAATTGGTCAAATTTGGCTATCCTTGCTTAACTGGGCGAATTTCGGCCTGTGTATGCTTGAGGTGATTGTAGCCATGTTGGTGCACTTGCGACGGAAACAAAAAAAAGTACTGCTCACGATACACTTTTTCATTTATTTTTTCATTTTTTTTGTTTGCGCTGACATACAATTTTTCAGGACAAGCTTTGGGGGGTATGTCCCCTTCTTCAAGGTCCAAGCAGTCATGTGTATGGCTACCATTCAACCTGGCTATTGCATACGTGGACTAAAGCCGGCTATAGAGGATACACTTTACTTTTCTGCAGCCGCAGGTTACAGGAAAGAAAATTGCTTTTTTTTTCTTTTTTTTTTTTCTCCCCCCCCCCCCCCCCCCCCCAATCAACACAGTTGGCAGAACATGATTACCTAACCTAAGAAGCAACCTATCTAGTATAGGAGGGTGCTACAGTGGTATTCACTGGTATTGATCCGCACACTTTAGCAAGGCTGCATTTAAATTGCTTTGCCGTTTAAAGCCCAATTTGCACTTAAACTGGTTTGTAAATTCAACATAAATGCTTCCTGCATCTCAAATAAAGACATTCGATGGAATAAACACTCTCACGGGTAGCACAGCAGTTTGTTTCCTTATTCCGTAGAAAAGATCCTTATTGCTTCAGTCTGATTGGCGGTTATGCCACTGCTGCCGTCACGGCATGTTGAGACTTGAAGTTCTAAGGCAGCGAAGTAGCCATGAAACCCAAAGCTACCCTGAACAGGATAGGTTTGGGTTTCATGACGTGGTCTTTTTTTCTCTAGCATGAGGTTGTTGGTTTATTTTTTCCCCCGCTCTTTAAAGATGTTTATATGACCGGAGATAATCCTCAGTGTAATCGATATGCTCTCCGAGGAACCGCGCGTCTCATTGTGATTTCCTGGAGTATAACCCAATGAAGTAGGGTCTTCTGATACAAGACCTCATTGTCTCCGGTCATATCACGAGTGGTTTACCAGAGGGACCCGTTAAGGGGTGATACAGTGTGGCACTATTGTACTCGCTGTGCTGGTATGGAGTTTTATAACTTGCGGATCCCGATTTTGCTGTGATGAGGGCATGAACTTTCGTGTGGTGATACGTGTGGTTTCCCAGTTTCATATCTGCAAGAAATACTTGCAAGGCATCTGGGTCAGTTGTTTGGACAACATTTTCAAACTTAGTATTACTAGGAATTGGCACAGTTGTATGAAAATGATGTATCTATGATAAAAGGAGACCTGAACTCAAAAACAGTCTGGCTGGGAGCTGACCTGACCTCCAGGCTCCTCCATTGCGCCTCCATTGCTCGCTTGGGTGCAGCAGGGCAGTCGGACACGGTCCAGTCTGGGCAGCTCGCACCTCTGCTTTGTTTCTCACCACCTACATCTTCCTCTTCTTCGCCAAGGAAGGACTATCTATGCCAGCAGCCCTCTAGCTCCTGAGTCCCCAGCCCTGATCCCTTTGCTGTCATTCACAAAAGCCCCCCAGGACGTCATGTCGCTGCATGCCCAGCCGCCCACCCCTGTCCAACTTCAAGCCTGGCCATCTTCGGAACTGCCCAATGCGCAGTTCCAAAGCCAGCCCACGGCCCTATTTTTTACAGGCAGCCGCTGCCCATAAAGGACATTTACGGAAGGTTTACAGGCAGCCGCTGTCCATAAAGAAAATTTTACGGATGATTTGTAAATCTGCCAATTTTTACAAACTGTCCATAAATTTACCAATGGTTGACAACCCAGCAGTGTGATAACATCTAAAGCACTGCTCCCTCTGGTTACTAGTCTCACCAGAATTGGAGTGACATTTGGTGATGCCATTACTGTGCTGATCACTTGCTCTTCCTTGGTGGAGAGGAAGCTGTACCTGAGGACCTGACAGTGCAAGGATCTCCCTGCTTCATCTATTATATTGATCTGTGCTTTCTCCTCCTCTCCTGCTGATTCTTGTATATTCCTCCACCAGTCATCAGATATCATGTATGCAGTTCTGACGGGATGATGCTCCTCTTCCAAGATGCCCACCTCCACACAGCGACACATTGTAGAAACAGACATAATAAGTCCATAATGGGGAAATGATCAGCTGCAGGAAGCCTACAGACAGGATTGGTGATTAGTCCTTTGTCCTTGGCTTACTTTCTTTATGTTAGGGCTTCCATAGTTCAGGTCTTCTTTTTTAAATTCTGTAACCTTTTATTGTACAAAAATGTATATAGCAAATGATAGGGAGGCACAATGGCTCGCCCCCGTTAAAAAGGGACAAAATTGTAACTTGATCAAAACACACAGGATGTCCCACATACATACGGTATGAATGCATGTGTGAGCGACGTCCTGTGTGTTTTGATCAAGTGACAACGTTGTCCCTTTTTAACGGGTTTTAATGGTGTTTGGAGGGGTGGGCCATTGTGCCTCCCTATCATTTGCTATATACATTTTTGTACAATAAAGAATATACCATTTACTACATATGCTGTAGTCGGTCCTCCTTTTTTTTTTTTTTTTTTTTTTTACAACTCCTTGCGTGGGCCCCCCCCCCCCCTTTACTTGTATTTGGTTATTGCCAGATAGTTGTAGAGGTACCCCATGCCACGGGATGAATTAGTCAAGTGGTATTGGTTATTATTCAGTAGTCTGGGTTCCATCTTTTTAATGTTTATGCCTCTTTCAATTCTGATATATTGCCAATACCGCATTAGGAAATAAGGTAGTTGTAGATCATAACTGCCGTTAAAAATGAGAGCCTTTGTTTAGCTCGTAGTAACAGGCTCACTTAAAGGATGTCTATGATTTTGGGGCCATTTTAGTATTTGCTGTTTTTATAAATTTTCCGTTCTACAACAGTTTTGTTTTGCAAAATAAACGTTAATACATTATAATGGACTCTTTCTTTCACACACAGATTCTAGGTCACTGACCTGGAATAAGCATGCAGTCAGAAGGTCGCAGTGAGGTCACGGAATTTTCCAAGGCCAATGCCTCAAAGTATGAAAGCTGTCAGAGTAGTTTGACAGCCAGGCAGGGGGCATTTGTAGTAGAGGTTGGCAGAAGCGGCCTCCATATTCTCTCTGTAGGTTTCCCACAGCGCAGGGCTACCTGAGGATAATAGTGATCAGATTTTAGCTTTGCAGCGAACGCATGATGGGGGATTGTAGCTTTGCCACCCCACCCCCACTCACCGCAGCTGTAGGGTTGCAAGTTACCCAATTCTTCATGGCCTTCCCAGTCTTCCCGTCTCTGACAGCTGGCTGAGTCACATGTGTGCATGTCAGGATAACGAGTTTCTCTTCCCCCTAATAAGCTGTCACAATTTATTTTGCACTGTGGAAAGTGTTTGACTTTCTCTGCATGGCGGAGGCTGTGTGACCCCAACTCACCCGTCTACCACTGGAGAGACTGGCTCGGGTGAGTAGAAAGGGGAAGATTCAAACCCTTCATTTAAATGAGATGATACAATTACAGGTTCAAGGTTAGTCATTGGACTTGACTTATTGGGGTACTAGTAGGGAGGGGTTCAGGGTTGGTCATTAGACTCGGCTTATTGGCATGGTAGTACGTTGATCATTGGACTCTGCTTGTAGTGATACTAGTACAAACTTAGGGTTGGTCATTGGACTTATTGGGATTCTAGTACGGACTCAGGGTTAGTCATTGGACTCGGCTTATTGGGATGCTAGTATGATCTCAGGGTTGGTCATTGAAGTCGTATTATTGGGATACTAGTACAGTCTTGGGGTTGGTTATTGGACTTGGCTTATTGGGATACTAGTAGGGACTCTGGGTTGATTATTGGACTCTAGCTTATTGGGGTGCTAGTACGTTGATCATTGGACTCTGCTTATAGTGATACTAGTACAAACTTAGGGTTGGTCATTGGACTCTGCTTATTGGGATGCTAGTATGGACTTTGGGGTTAGTCATTGGACTCTGCTTATTGGGATGCTAGTACGATCTCAAGGTTGGTCATTGAAGTCGTATTATTGGGATACTAGTACAGTCTTGGGGTTGGTTATTGGACTTGGCTTATTGGGATACTAGTATGGTCTCGGTTGGTCATTAGATTTGGCTTATTGGGATACTAGTAGGACTCTGGGTTGATCATTGGACTCTTGCTTATTGGGGTGCTAGTACGATCTCAGGGTTGGTCATTGGACTTGGCTTATTGGGATGCTAGTACGATCTCAGGGTTGGTCATTGAAGTCGTATTATTGGGATACTAGTACAGTCTTGGGGTTGGTTATTGGACTTGGCTTATTGGGATACTAGTATGGTCTCGGTTGGTCATTAGATTTGGCTTATTGGGATACTAGTAGGGACTCTGGGTTGATCATTGGACTCTTGCTTATTGGGATGCTAGTACGATCTCAGGGTTAGTCATTGGGCTCGGCTTATTGGGGATGCTAGTACGATCTCAGGGTTGGTCATTGAAGTCGTATTATTGGGATACTAGTACAGTCTTGGGGTTGGTTATTGGACTTGGCTTATTGGGATACTAGTATGGTCTCGGTTGGTCATTAGATTTGGCTTATTGGGATACTAGTAGGGACTCTGGGTTGATCATTGGACTCTTGCTTATTGGGGTGCTAGTACGATCTCAGGGTTGGTCATTGGACTTGGCTTATTGGGATGCTAGTACGATCTCAGGGTTGGTCATTGAAGTCGTATTATTGGGATACTAGTACAGTCTTGGGGTTGGTTATTGGACTTGGCTTATTGGGATACTAGTATGGTCTCGGTTGGTCATTAGATTTGGCTTATTGGGATACTAGTAGGGACTCTGGGTTGATCATTGGACTCTTGCTTATTGGGGTGCTAGTACGATCTCAGGGTTGGTCATTGGACTTGGCTTATAGCGATACTAGTACAGTTGCAGGGTTGCTCATAGTAAAGACTAGTACATACTACATAGTACATACTAGTATGGTCTCGGTTGGTCATTAGATTTGGCTTA
The DNA here is from genome assembly GCF_037356315.1 of Lithobates pipiens. Lineage (NCBI taxonomy): Eukaryota > Metazoa > Chordata > Amphibia > Anura > Ranidae > Lithobates > Lithobates pipiens. Next base: position 51,565,800 of record NW_027507785.1, read on the forward strand.
TTGGGATACTAGTAGGGACTCTGAGTTGATCATTGAACTCGGCTTATTGGGATACTGGTATGGACTCCGGTTTGGTCATTGGACTCTGCTTATTGGGATACTAATATGCTCTCAGGGTTGGTCATTGGTCCCAACTTATTGGGATCCCTATGGTAGGGTAATGGCATGTTATGTTTGTAGAGGGAAACATTCAGTATCATATCTGTAATGATGGCTCAGGATCCAAATGCAAACATATTTACAATCTAAACAAAACATCCTCATCACGGTCTTTTTGATAACATTTGGGTGCAATAACTTGACTTGGACCATGCCTGAGTTTGATTGTTCCTCCTCTGCAACCCGCCCTCAGCTGGTCAGCACTCACACTGGGCTATAGAAAAAGTGTTCTCAGGCACGCCTACCTCATGTTTACCAGAGGTTGGTGATCCCTGCACTCGGTCATCTACATAGAGTTCTGTTCGCCAACACAGCTTGTGGTCACACTAAACAAAACCGCACCGGACCACAATTGAACTGTTCTGAGGACCACCTCTTCCAAGAGGTTCATGCACAGTGCACTTAACTTCTCTGGGCAAGAGTTGGAGCCCTCGCGCTACACAAATGATCCGGGGCAAAGGGGTGAATCGTTCCCAGGCACTCTCACATCATCCCCCTCTGCTAACCACAGCACAGTGGTCTCTCCTTCTGCGCTCCATCATCTAAGAAGTATTCTGTGCTCTGGCGAACTATAATGAACAACAAGTAAACCATGCTGGGGGGGACCACCTCGTCCAAGTGGTCCAGGGCACTGTGCACTTTACCACTCCAGGGCACAGTTCAGAGCGATCACACTATTACACAAACCGAAAAGGGGCGGCGGATGAACTGTTCCCAGGCACAGTCAAAACCGCTAGTGTGAATGCACCTTTTACCTTTGGTGTCCTTTTTCTGTTCTTTGGACTAGAAACTTCCAGTTTTAGAATGCAATTACACTGGGCACAGCTGAACTGAACCATGTCAGCGTTTGGTTGCCCCCCCCCCCCCCAACCACTGGTCTGTGCTCACACTGAGCTATAAGCAAGTGTTCCCAGGCACACTTGCATCATTGCCTTGACCAAGCAGACCACAGTGATCCCTGCTTCTGTCTGGACCTGACTACTCTTGTCAGCCACTTGCCTTGACCCCTGCCTGGACCCGACTGCTCTCCTGTTTGCCACCTGACTACTCTCTTGCCTGAAACCTGCCTTGACCCCTGCCTGGACCTGACTGCTCTCTCGCTTGCCACCTTCCTTCGCCACTGCCTGGACCTGACTCCTCTTTCCTGCCACCTGCATGGACCTGACTACACTTGTACCTGCCACCTGCCTGGGCCTGACTACTCTTGCCTGTCACCTGCTTGACCCTTGCCTGGGTTCGACTACTATCTTGCCTGCCACCTGCCTGGACCTGAATACTCTTTCCCGCTACCTGCCTTGCCCCCAGCCAGGACCTGACTGCTCTCTCGCCTTCCCACTTGCTTTGACCCCTGCCTGGACCTGATTACACTTTCCTGACCCTGCCTGGACATGACTACTCTTTCCTGCCACCTGCCTGGACCTGACCACTTTTGCCTGCCACCTGCCTTGACCCCTGTCTGGGAACTGGCTACTCTCGTGCCTCCACCTGCCTTGACCCCAGCCGGGACCTGGCTACTCTCGTGCCTCCACCTGCCTTGACCCCAGCCGGGACCTGGCTACTCTCGTGCCTCCACCTGCCTTGACCCCAGCCGGGACCTGGCTACTCTCGTGCCTCCACCTGCCTTGACCCCAGCCGGGACCTGGCTACTCTCGTGCCTCCACCTGCCTTGACCCCAGCCGGGACCTGGCTACTCTCGTGCCTCCACCTGCCTTGACCCCAGCCGGGACCTGGCTACTCTCGTGCCTCCACCTGCCTTGACCCCAGCCGGGACCTGGCTACTCTCGTGCCTCCACCTGCCTTGACCCCAGCCGGGACCTGGCTACTCTCGTGCCTCCACCTGCCTTGACCCCAGCCGGGACCTGGCTACTCTCGTGCCTCCACCTGCCTTGACCCCAGCCGGGACCTGGCTACTCTCGTGCCTCCACCTGCCTTGACCCCAGCCGGGACCTCGCTACCCTTTTGTCACCTGTTACGACCTCTGCATGTACCCGATACCACAATGTGGACCGTCTGCATGATATAACCCT